>NC_052045.1:8654290-8958916 GCF_015832195.1 Motacilla alba alba | reverse complement strand
CACAGCGGCCACAGCGGGGCGGCGCCGCCCGCCTCCGCCGCCGGGGGGCGCTGTGGCGCGGGGCTCCGCTCGCCCTGGGCGCGCGCTGTGGAGGCGGAGGGAAAACCCGGAGCGGAACGGAGCGGAAAGGAACGGAACGGCCGGAGCGGCGCCGGCCGCGGGTGAGCCCGGACCGTGCCACCACCCCTGCTCGCTCCTGAATTCACGGATTATTGCACCCCTGCCCGCACCTGAATTCATGGATTATTGCATTATTGCCATTTCTGTAGCTGGAAAAAAGCGCACTCGCAGCAGGGACCCAGCTGCACTCAGGACACAGCCCTTTCTCCTCACAGTTAAACGGGTTTCCACAGGGAGCCAATGCACGCCTTTCTCTTTACAACCAAATGTATTTCCACGGGAGCGAACGCGGCAACGGCACGACTACAGAAAAACACCGAGTTCTGCTCCTGAAGCACTCTGTGTTCACACTGGAACTGAGTAACTGAGTGATCATCATTAATAAGATTTACGAGGTCAATTATTTCAGGTTTTCTTTGCGTGTTGCCCGAGGGAAAATAAAATAGCACAGGAAGGGGAGAGACGAAAGTGGAAAGGGGATACAAGTTGAGACCAGAATCTCTGGAGTGAGGAGATAACAGCCAGTACGGAGGTAGTAGCAGAGATTTGCTTCAAAACAGGATGTTCTGTTTCTTGTAACAAAAAACCCCAAACAAACAAACCAAACCAAACCAAAAACCCTCCCCCCAAACAAAAACCCGCAAACCAACAAAAACAACCAACCGAAAAATTCCAGTCAAACCGAAAGCTACGTTCAGTATCTTCTTACAGTGCACCCAACAGAACAGTGTCAGATGACTCTTAGTCTGCCTCTGGCAAGAATGCTCTGCTGCTGATCCAATGGACTATTCCTAGATCAATAAAAGAGCCAAAAGACATCTCTCTAGAACTGCTTCTCTCTCCAGGAACTCAGCTACTTATGGTGTTGTATTTTCTTGGTGAGAAGAAAGCATTTAACCGTCAAGGAAGAGAAAAACAAAACAACAGTTAATGGGTATAACTTGCTGCACATGATCAGTGCTTGGAAACAGAAGATTTCAAACATTACTTCAAGACTTCAAAGAAAAGGGTGATATTTCTTCCAGGGTATTTCTTTTGTTCCTCATCTGCACAAGACAAACCTCAGCTTAAGATTCTTACTGAGCACTGGTATTTTCCATACAGTTTCCCATTTCCATTACTCATTTTGGGGCAAGTTTTTCCATACTTGTTTTGGCTGATAAGTTGAATCACCAATTGACCTCAGCCTCCTGCAGCAATCCTTGGAGAAGGAGGTGGTTGGTGTGAGTCTGTTGGTTTTTATCCTTTGTAAAGGGACCTGCCAAAATAAAACCAGTCATATACTAAAAAATTGGATATGTTCAAGGTCAGGTTGGATAGAGCTTTGAACAGCCTGATCTAGTGGAAAGTGTCTGTGCCCATGGCAGGAGGGTTGGAACTAGATCATCTTTGAGGTAGTTTCCTTCCTTCCTCTCCTTCCTCTCCTTTCCCTCTAAGCAAAATCACCCACTACAATACACACAAGCAATGTTGTATCATTGCTATTTACGAAACAAAACTATGTGAGTTTTCTTACCGTCCCTTGGAACAGGTTTCAATTTTCTATTCCAAAATTAAATACAACTCGGAGGTTTGGGTTTTCCTACAGACTGTACAGCCTAGAGGTGGTGGATCTATACCTACATTCTCAATCAGGAAAGTTATCTTAGCTTTAAAATTGCTTAAGCAGTATGTAACATTCAGATTTAATTCCTGGAATGACATTACCAAGCCACAAGCAGAAACATAGCCAAGAGTATTGCTTTTATGTATTTAAACAAGCTTCGTGTTCAGAGGTTCTTCCAACCATCTTCCTCCCCAGCCTAATCCTGAAGCTTCCAGAGAAGTTTGTCTATGTGCCCTGGTTGCCAGGCTTTAAAGCAAACTCATCTGGTTGAGATGTTGCTCTGGCATTCCCTGACTCCTTTCCCAGAGGAACCCTCCACACTGCTCCAGCTCTGTGCTCGATCCCAGCAGGCGGGATATTCCACAATGGCAAAAGACCACAGTTTACAGTGGCTTGCTCCCTGAAATACAGAATATAAAATAGATTCTATTGACACGTAATTTGCTTAATTACAGGCAAGGAAGTGGTTTCCTACATCCAGGGGGCACACTCTCAGATGTTGAAAGAAATAGCTTTGTATGACCACATCAAACCTTTTATTCAAGAGCTAAAACATAAAAGTTTCTCAACTTCCCTGCCTGGAAAAGCAGTAGGGGAATACAATGACCCTGCTGCTGCAGAGTGATCTCAAAGGCCAGTTTGCCTGTTTGGGTTTGGAAAAATCATGCAGAAGGAAAAAAAAAAATCACATAACTTAGAGTATATTGGAAATTTGTACCACCAAAACACAATTTTATATTTTAAGATAAAAAACCCTCCAACAAATGTCAGCATAGAAGCTGAAGCACAAGAAGCAACAACTGTGGAGAAGGCATCCAAACCAGAACAATAATTAGTAGGTAAACATAGTATCTTTGTCTTATCCATTTGTACAGTGAGAAAACACAAACATGCTTTTAGGCACACAAAATTGTAACAGAAATACACTCCCACAGTAAATATATGTGTACCCATTGGTCTCGGGTTGTGATTGCACACATAGCAATTGGACCATTGCAGAGTGGAAATGGTTGGTACATCCCCTCTGCCTGCAGCCCCTGTGTGTATCCCACGATCACCATCCATCCTGGTCACAACTGTATGGATCCAGGAGAAGAGGTAAAGGGTCTGTTTTGAACAAGGTGGACAAAGGGCATAAAAGGTGTATATATATATATATTTATATTTATATGTATATACATATATATATGTATATATATATATATATAAGGTTGTACAATTGCATTTAGAATACCACAAGAGACAAAAAAAACCAAACTGAAATCTGAGGCAGTATTTGAAAAAAATGGCTTGAATCGGGGATGCTAAATTCAGAACAACCAAGGAAGTGGGGAGGGTACCATCAGCGGGACATGGGCGAGCACTGCACCATTGGGAGCTGACAGCTGTACCGTGCAAGAGACACGACAGCGCTTTCCCACAGGGAAAACACCAACAAGCCAGTGCTAAACCCGGGAAAGGCTGACATAAACCCTCACACGCTTCCAACTCGTGAGCAGTGGTGGATAAACTGCCTTTGCTACAGGACAAAGGAAAACACGGTATCGCACCACAACCAAGCCTTTGCTCTGCCTGAGCGAGGCAGCTCGAGGAGTAACTTTTTCTCTTTGTCTTATTTTTAATACAATGCGCACACACGATGCCCACAGGCCGGAGATGCCGGCAGCAGGCGGCAGGGAGGCCGTGCAGGGAGAGGAGCCGCTGGCAGCTCCCGGCACTCGCCCCGCGAATCGCTCCTCGGGAGCGCCGGTGACAGCGCACGGACCGCTCGGCGGAGGCGGGCGGAGCGGGGGAGCCGCGCCCCGGGGGCGGGCCCACGGGCGCCGCCGCGCTCCGCCCCGGGTGGCGGCCGGAGTCTGGCGGAGCCGCGGCGGCCGGAGGGTAAGGGCGGCCGGCCCGGGGGAGCGGGCGCGGGGCGCTGCCGGCGGAGGGCGCTCCGGGGCCGGGTGGGGCCGGCCGGGCCGCGGGGCTCGCTCCGCCGGGGAAAGTTGTCGCGGCTGCCGGGGCGGTTCCGCTGGGGCTGCCCGCGGCCCGCAGGCCTGCCGGGACGGGCGGGTCGACCCTCCCTCTGCTCCGGCGCTGGGGGCGGCGGCGGGCTGGGCCGGAGGAGCCCGGCCCGTGCGGAGGGCGCGGCGGGCCTGGGCCCGGGGCTCCTGGCGCGGGGCTGGCCCGGCCCGGCCCGGCCGCTGCGGCGCTCGGGCAGCCCGAGCCGGGGCCGCACCTGCCCGGGGCTCCCCGGGGCGCGGCTCCCGGTGAAGCCGCCGAGGGTTGGGCCCTGCCCGCCGGGTGCCCGCGGCCGGCGCTGCCGGCGCCCCGCTTGCGGCGCTGTCGGAGCCCGGGGCACCGCGGCCTTCAGTGGCTCCATCCATTGGGCTGGGGGTTTGTTTTAGCCTCACCTCAGCGTGGAGCACAGCGGTGCTGGGAGTGTTAGCTTCAAAACGCTCCTTCATTGCAATATTCGTGAGAGCAGCGGCACTTCTGATCATCGCTCCTTTTCTGTTAATTTTGCATAGAGGACGCTGGATAATCTCATTTGTTAAAAATTAGTTTAAAGCTCTTTAAACTTCTCCAAGTGACTTTCTGGTAAATGCTTGTGATAGAATCACTAGGGTTGGAAAAGCCCTCTAAGATCACAGAATCTAACCAATAACATTTACTGTGTTTACTGCTAAACAATGTCCCCAAGTGCCATAGCCACAAACCATTTGAAGGCTTCCAGGGATGGTGTTTACAGCCTCTTCCAATGCCTGATCATCATTTCAGTGGAGAAGTTTTTCCTGATATCCAATCTAAACCTCCTCTGAAGTAATGTGAGGCCATTTCCTCTCACATTACTTGAGCTAGGTGACCGACCCCCACCTGGATCCAGCCTTCTTTCAGGTGGTTGTGGAGAGCCATGAGATCCCCCCAAGCCTCTTTTTCTCCTGGCCAAACAACTCCAGCTGTTTTCCCCTGATAAACTGCCACTGGGGATCAATACAGTTGCTACATTGCATTAGCTTATAGTGCTCCTACATACTCACCTTGCAGAATTAAAATATTTCCTCTGCCTTGAGCTTGCTTCCACCTCTGCTGGTGGGACTGCTCAGGGACTACTCTGTCCATGAGAGCATGGAATGTAACCTAGGAAAATACGATTTTTTTTTTCTCTTTAAGATAACCCTTTATTCTGACCTGGTTGATGGTATGGTCTCTGAAACTGTTGTGATGGCCCAAGGCCTGGCATGAGTGACCAGCTGGGAAACTGGGGATGGTAAGAGCTGTTTGAGCTACCAGTACAGTGAGCAAATGTGAGGGGTACCTTTGGAACAATTATTCCCACTACTTGCATGGTGCACGTATGGACTATGTGAGTGTTTCAGGTTAGATGTTGCCAGGTTGTTAATTTCTCCCAGAAGTGTAAGTTTGAGTTAAAGTATGAACTTAGGTGACACAATTTAGGGTGTTGTGAGATAAGGACAGTTCAGCTCTCAGTTATTGTAGTAAATCCTAGTGCAAGAGCAGATGTGTTCCAAATGTTTTTACCATGGCAGAGTGGCCAAAAGGAAATAATAATTTGATAAAGGGGTTGAAAGTCAAATTCTTTGTGATTTGTCAGTTGCAGCATGTAGTTAAGGTAGTGGTTTATTGATATGTCAGGGTTGATTCCAAAAGGCCGTGCTGCTGAGCAGGAATTCAGTGGATCAGCCAGCAAATAATTCTATGCCTTGTTATGTAGAGAGAAATAAATTTCTGGTGCTTGAAGAGCTCCTGGCTATGAGCACAAGTGAGGAGGAGCAGGGTAATGGTGTGCATTAGCAAACCACTGTAGCTTACTCAGCTCTATGAAGAGAGTTTAGGGCTTTTAGGTGATTTATTGCAGTAGTAGGAAGATGGTTGCAGCTGTGATGGTGTAAGGATGTAAGTGAAAGAAGATTTGCAAGGGCAGGATAATACATCAGTTGGTTTAATAGAAGATGTACTTGCAAAACAGAGCAAGATTTTGTGTACACCAGATGGTCTTCAGGCTTGACATTCATATCTCTGCAGGCTGTAACCACAGAGTCCTGGATGTTTTAACCTGCTGCACCACAAATCTTGGTGGGGTGGCAGAAGTTTGGTTGGCACCAACGTGGTGGAAAGCTTTTTATCTTAATGCACAGCGGGCAGAAAGGACTCTAGAGATTACTCACTGCTTCAGTTTTGTAGGAAGTGCTTTGTGTATCTGCTTTGCTTGTATGAGACACTGGAGGTGTGTCTGTGTACATTCACAGCTGCGTGCACAGATTAATCCTGAGAGATTCAGCCTTGCCTGACAAACTTACAGTTAATTCTGAGTGCATTTGGCTGCAGTTCCCTAAGAGGAGCAATTCTGTGCTGTAGCTGCTGCTGCTGCCAGAGATTCCTGGTTACTTAATGTTAATGGCACTAGCTTTTTCTCCAGCACATATGTGGGTTTTTTCTTTGTCATTCTCCATAAAGTGTAGTCACCCTCTTTTATCAAACAGTTTCTGGGCTTGTCTTCCCTTGTACATTCCCATGTTGAAAGCAAACAGGCATTTTTCAAGTAATAACAGTATAGTTTACAACCTGTGAAAACCATCTTACAAACTTTTTGGTCATGTTTCTTCAGCTGCAGCTTTTATGTGGCAGTCTTGCAGTTCTCTTTGCATATGTGTCTTTTTCTCTCCCTTTGATTTAGTCTGTATTTATGTTAAAATGGTGTCTATAAAATAAAGAAAAATACAGCATATGGACAGCATTAAAATACACTTAGCTTTACTTGTAACTAGGTGCTGAGCCTTTGTGGAAGAAACTGGCACAGATGGTCGTTTGCCAACTTCTGTTTCTTTTTGCTTAAATTTAGGCCTGAAAAGTCCTTGATAACCAGTGGAAGCCTCTCTGTAAACTTTTTGTACAATTAACCACGTGAGGGGCAAAAAAACCCAGTGTGACTGTTCTGTTTGTACTAGATGTAGGTATACTGATATATGGAGTTCAAGTATCTGAACTTAACTCCTTTAATCAAAACCCAGCATTATACTGTTTTGGTTTCCTGAAAAATTTCTCTGGTAAGCTAAAGGTTGTCAATATTTTCAGTGTAGCTGGCACTGAAATTGGGAGATGATCTCAGGAACTGATGAGACTCTGAAAGATACTTAGTTTCTTACTGTTAAATATAAAGTAGGTGTAGCAGCTGCCTGGTGAATTGGCTAGAAAAGGGTATCCTCTTCTCTGTACCTTTTTGTTTAAGTATGTTGAGAGATGAATCCTCTGAAGCGTTATGCCTAGTGTGGCATTATAAAAGGAAATGTGCAACCTGTAAGCTTAATTTCAGCAGCCTACTGATTTACCTCCATAAGCACTTACAGGGAGTACCCTGTTTCATTTTTTTCTCCCAGCTGGTAGTTTCTAAACTGTGACCCTGAAATATCCCTCTATGCTGGAAATAATGCTGCTTTTTTTTTTTTTTTTTTTTTTTTTTTTTTTTTTTTTTTTTTTTTTTTTTTTAGAGATAGACTTTGATGCAACTTACTTGAGTGTTTTCTTTTAATGTGCTCACATCTGGGCATTTGAAGCTGATGAAATGCAGCACACATCAACAGAATCCATCAATTTTTAAACAAGCAAACAAGTATTTGATCCAAAATATGTTGCTCTAAGAGTCAGTGAACTCTAGTTTTGGCAGAGCTGCATGACTCCTGCAGCTAGGAATGCTGTGCTGAACATGCAGAACTTTGAGTCCCCAGAAGAGCCTACCAGGAACGAGTTTGCTCAAAGGTATGATGGCAGATTGTGAGCCCTGATGTCACAGCAGGAGGAGACATTTGAGAGAGGGGTGTTTGAGCTGGATTGACAACCCAGAATGAACTTCAGAAGTTCTGCTATGTCAGGGTAGGGAGAGGCATTCTCACCAGTGTAGTGGTATTTTGGTCTCACCTGGGGTCTCTCATTTGCTCAGCAGGTTGTCTGTGTTTCTATAAATCCCCAGCAAACTGGGCTGCTAAATCTGATTCTGCTTCTTCTGTGACAGGTGGCTTTTAAAACAAACCAGATATTTTTAGTGAAGGAGCCATAAGACAGAGAAGCCTGGAAAGACTAAAGCTGCAAGAACAGGAGCACGTTCGAAAAAGGGGGGAAAAAAAGAGAGGGGGTTGAAAGGTGAGAGTATATTTTTAGAGAATGTCCCATTTTCTTGGGATTTGTTACAGTTCCTCATACCAAGTAAAATACAGGAAAAGTGGCTGTGTAAAAATCCAGGCTTTGAGGAAACAGGAGTTGGAAAAATTAAAACAAAACTATGTAGTTGTTAGTTTATATATTGGAAAGGAAACCATAATGATAATTCTGCATGTAAGGCATCAGATGCAGAGGTCTGGATTATGAGAAAGGTTGGACTGGAGATATGCCAAGGTTCCCTTTCAGATTGGATTATTCTGTGGGCCTACAGTGAAATCAGAGAGTTGTTGCTCTCAAATTGTTCTGAGGATTAATTCCTTAAGGTTCTCAATGTGGGCTTTTTGTATTGCTCTATGCTGCAACATCTTAAATCAATGTCCTTATGCCTTGAAATAAAATTAATGTGATGTACATTTCTCAGTACCTCCCAGTTGACTGGAAAGTCCAAAGCTATGAAATTAATACTTTTCTGTCTTTACCCATTTTTAATGTTGATATCTTTAGTGCAGTGTTCTTAATTTTGCATATGAGTAATAGTAGTATATTGAAGTTTTCATTCTTTAGATAATGTGTTTGGATGGCATCCTAAACTGTCATTAGTAATCAATCATGTTATGCACCTTCTTGGAAAAAACAGACACTTAGAATGCAGAGCATAGTGAATCTAATGCTAGGTCTCTAAAAGCACTGCTATGCTTGCATTGCTAATTCTTCCTTATTCAAATACTTCTTAAAAAAAATGTTTTTAAACACTCATTTGTGTGAACACTGCTCCTTGAATTTTCTGGAGGTTTTTGTGATGTGTCATGTTGATTATTTGGTAGAGCTACTTCCTACGGGGCAAAGTTTCCAAAAAGTGGTGCTAGCCTGTTGAGGTTTAACCCCAGCTGGTAATTCAGCCCTACAACAGCTGCTCAGTCCCTCCCCGTATCCACAGTGGGATGGGAGGAGAATCACAAAGGTAAAAGTGAGAAAACTGAGGGTTGAGGTCAAGACAGTTTCATAGGTAAAGCAAAGGCACACAAGCAAAGCAAACCAAGGAATTCATTCCCCACTCCCCCAGGGCAGGCAGGTGCTCAGCATCCCCAGGGCAGCAGGGCACTACCCCACATAACAGTGACTTGGGAAGACAAACACCGTCACTCCAAATGCCCCCCCTTCCTCCTCCTCCTCTAGCTTTATTGCTGAGCATGAGGCCATATGGTCTGGGATATTCTTTGGGTCAGTTGGGATCAGCTGTCCTGGCTGTGTCTCCTCCCATTTCCTTGCTCACCCTCAGCCTCCTCACTGGTGGGGTGGCTGAGGAGCAGAAAAGGCCTTGGCTCTGGGTAAGCCTTGCTCAGTGATAACCCCTGAATTACTCTTGTAATACCTCTTAAATAGGACCCTCATGCTAATCTGTAGGGGAGATTTGTTAATTTAAGAATTAGATCCAAATGATTAGTCTCTAGTTGTGTCCTTGGGGACAAACAATCATGTGATGCTGTTGTCTTGGCAGTGCTTATAAAGAAAACCCAAGAGTACAGACCATTTGAAGAGACAACTTTGTAAAATTGTGGGGATCAGTTGGGTGTGTGTAATTTATGTTTTTTTAAAACATGTTATTTAAGCAAACAACATTCCCTGTTAGTCACATGTGATTCTTGATGACTGTTTGCTTATTATTAGCACTTCAAAGACTTACATCCCATTCCCCAGGATGCACAATGTAAAGCAAGTGTCATCTAAATTGTCCCATATTGATAATTACCTAGAAAAAGACGTGGTGATGAAAAGAAGTTCAAGAGAGAAAAAGGAAAGCTAAGCGCGAGAGGAGAGAAGAGAGGCAGATAGATGGAGATGAGGAACATCCCCCAAAGCAGCAGAAGGTACCGGCTGAAGAGCAGCACTGGCCAGAGAATATGCCTGAATGGGAAGAAAGGAAATCCCTGCTAGCTCAGAGAAGAGTGGAGTCTGTCAGACTGCTTACAGTGCTGTTAAATCGTGTGAAAGTAAGACTGTTTTAAAACGTATTTTAAACTTGTAAAGATATCTGTTAGAGCTTGAATAATTCACTAGGCATTTGATATCTTGATGCTATTCAGAAGACTGCTTTGGGGCTGACTGAACACTGAGAAGGCCTGAGGTCCAGGTCTTGTGACAGTCTGCTCTCAGTCTTGCCCTGAGAGCAAACAGTGCTTTCTTACCCAGAAACTTTGCCTTTGGTGCTTTTTCAAGACCTTGTTTTTACTGAGTAAAAAATAGGGCTGGAAAGGCTGGTTTGGCTCTATTAGACTTGATCCAGTGTTGCAAGCAAGGAATTTTGGAGTGGGGACATAAGTGATACTCTCTCTGCTTGTTTTGGTCTCAGGCCTACAAGTGACTGAACTAAATTGGCACAGATTATACCCTTTTGATTTCTAATAGCCTCTTCTTTTTTCTTGGCCAGCACTCATTACCAGGCTGATTTGATTCAGATAATGTCTTGAGAAAATCAGCAGAGAAGTGATAAAAATTTGAGTGTTTTGCACACAGATTAATGTTTGCAAGTTTAATTAAGTGCTTTGGGCAAAAAAGGTTTCAAATGAAAACAGGGGGTTTAATTTCTAATATAGCTTTGTCTCCACTATTTGCAAAGAAAAATTTGCTTGCAGCTTTTTACAACTGTGTATTTTTCTCAATCCTTAATGTAAAAGATTTCTAAAGGACTGTAATTTACTGTGAGTGGAAGTCAGAGGGTACCCTTGCCATTCTGCGTGAATTTTAGAGCCCCATTACATCTGACATTGCCTTCTTAATTATGAACATGATGTGTTAAATAAATTTCTATTTTCTTGGTTTCGCAGTTGGCAAGTCAAAAAGTGGATCCTTCACTGGGTGTAAAGAAGGACAGTTCATTTTCTGAAACAGCATTTAAAGACATACAGCAGGAGCTGATTAACTCCCTTTATCGTACGCACAAAGAGCTGAAACGTAAGGAGTTTAAGTGCCCGCTCACCCAAAAAGGTAGTGCTTTATGCTGTGAGGAGGGAGATGTGAGTAACTTCCATGCACCTGCTTGTCACATAGTCAGGACAGTTTTAAATGATCCCTCTGCAGCCCCGAGCTGTGCTGGACTGCCTGGCAGAGATGTGTGCAACTCCTGCCCCAGAGGCTGCGCGCCTTTGCTGATCACGGTCACCCAGGACGGCAGGGTCATCGAACCTCTCCGTGGAAGGCACCGCCCAGCCCTGGATGTAGTTCACACGCAGACAGTGGCTGAGGAAGATGATTGCAGAAAACAAAAGGTTTATGAGACCGATGAATTCATCCATTATTTACTAAACTACTATCAGACACCACACTATGCACGGGTTTGCTTAGAGCCAAAAACCACTGTGAACAAGTCCCGGTGGAAGCGAGTGGTGTCTGATGATGGTAGTGGGTTTGACACCGGCTTGAGTGACAAACACGGTCAGCACTTCAGAGAACTGAGTCCTGTACAAAACCTCCACAAGAGAAATTGTAGTAGTGATAGTAATTATAGGCTGGTGATCACTCTTGGGGAACTCGAGTCAACAGACAAAGTGTTAGAAAGCAAGGTCCATGGGGGCAAGCTTGCAAAAAAGCTGCAGGTGCAGAGGAATGACTCACTCACTGTTGATAATGTACCACATGCTGGACTGAATCATTCTTTGGAGTGCACTACTGTTACTCATAATGAGGAATTCAAACAAGAAGATGGTAGAGATGAAGGCACTGTACCATATGGAACATGTAGATCTGCTTGCAGATTAAAGGATTTGTTGGAAGAGATCAGTGATTCTGAGTACCTTAGAGAGGCATGTGGTGGCTCAGTGAAGAGAGCAGAAAGAAGGTATGAAGAAATTTACAGCAGTTGTAAAAAAGGGTGCTTGTCTGCAAGAGCCGGGGAAAGAGAATTACTGGTTTACCATAAAAATGTAGCTCTGGAAGGTCAAGAGAAGGAAATCAGCCAATGTAACTCCTGTTCTAATTCTGTCCATGAGGGCTTGGCAAGGCAGTGTGAACATAAACTTAAAAAGTCATGCAAGAGGTCTAGTAGTAAATTAAGATATGAAGGAAAGAAAAGTGAGAGACAATCCAGGGAAAAGGAGAAAAATGCTCATAAAATGAAGAAAAAGCGAAAAAAGCTTTCCTCTAATCTTTTATCTGATGAATGTGGCTTTTCAGAGACGGACAGTTGCACGCAGCTGGAGTCGCTCAGAAAGATACAGAGAAAATGTAAGAAAATGTTGCACAAAAAAGTGAAATTCAAGACACATCACACCTCTGTGGCTGCACCAGATGTTACCTCTCACGATGGCTCACCCCTTCAGGAGACCCTCCAGAGGAGAGGTGAGAGAGGGGACACCACAGCTGAGGGGACTGAATTTGACAGGTCTGTGGCAGGTGAGGTTGCCACAGTTCTTACATTGATGAATGGTTTTTGGTTTTAAAAGGTATAAGCATGGCATAAAAAAAAAACCAGTGCAACTTCTCTGCAATTAAGGGTTTGTTCAGTTTAGCTCTGAAACACACAGCTGCAGCTCAAGAGTAATATTTGTCTAATTCACTTAGCACAGTGTCTGTCCTGGGCATTAGCAAATAGTGGTTATTTTGGTAACAACATGCTTTAGACAACTAAAACATTGATAGACAATTCAATGTGTGGCACAGCTATGTAGGAAGTACTGTGTCAGGTGAGTAAATTTTTACATAGCTAAAATACATCTGATTTTCATACAGGATTGCTACTGGCTGTCCTTACAGCCTTTTTTACAATTTACTGTGCTTCCAGTGGATACTCTTACAGCCTTACCCTTACAGCCATCTCCCTTTCCCTCCCTCCCTGCCTGCCTCATTTCAAGTACCTTTTTCTTATCTACAGGAGATGAGAGGAAATTAATGTTGAGACGAGAGACGGATGCAGATGTCAGAGGATGCCCTCTATTTCCTCTTGAGATAATTCAGACAAACCCCTTCTCAGATACTTTCTGTGGAGGAGAGCCCAGAAGAGGATGCTGAACAGCTACTGTATTATAGCTCTGAAGTTTTTATAAACAAGTGGGAGAAGAAAGCCCTTTGATCATTAAAAGGTATATGAGCTATTGGGTTGGTTTTTGATTTTTTTTTTCTCACATAATTCCTTTGGTTAGAATATCTAACTGGTGAAGTGAGCCACAGAAGCAGAACTTGTGTTTGCCTTTTGGATAACTTTTGGACCAAAACTTTCCCCAGAGCCAGAACAAACTTTCATGGACCAGTGGCTAAAGAACTTGAAAGGACACCGACTGAGATCTTGGAGCATTACACTTTGAATGCAGAGAATCATGTAAAATACAGTATTTACTAATAATGAGTCATTGGAAAAAAAGCCTAACTGTCAATCCTAGAGCAAGCATATGAAGTGCCTCCTCTATCAGATTGTTATATTGCTGGAACTGAAAAGTGTGGGGGACATTTATACTCAATTTTGAGACATAATAGATTTCCAAATGTGGAAAAAAGTCCCATCTTCTGGAAAAACCACACTGGAAGAATCCTTATTTTGTATTCACAATACTAGAGGTGTTTCTGAAAACTTGCTGGCTTTTGGGAGGATTTCACTGAACTTATGCTCAGTGTAGTGCTTCCAGGAATTGGAATGGTTGTCTAAGCAAAGCTCTGGGTGTTGGATAATGAAAGGGCAGTGCATCTCAGCCTGCTGACAGTCCCCATGTAAATGCTGGCTGACAGTTCACAAAATTTTGAAGGCACATATAGTGAGGTAGCTGTTTAGTATGAGTTTGCCTACAAATGCTTTCCAGAGGAATTGTGAAATGTTGTCAGGGTTGTGCTGCATGTAGATAAAAATGGGAAAATGCAGTCTAGGAGCTTGAATTATATCCATATTTATTCATCTGGCTATATCTAGATAACAGCCACAATTGCTTTTGGACAAAGTCCATTAGCAAGGTACAGAGTTTGAAGTTCAATACACTGATCATTACAGCTTTCATTTTATTATGCTTTATTTATTACATGTCAGTAGACAAAGTTAATGTGAAAATGTTGCCTTCATTACGTAAGGTCTTACCCATGTTTGTAACTTCTGCTCTAATAAATAGTAATAAAAAAGAATAAATGTAATTGTTCGTGGTAGATAGGTTTTTCCCCAGTCTTCAATACTGGTGATTCCTACAGGCTTCTAAGCCAGGTTTTATCAGTCTTTCTGTTCATATGTTCAGATGTTGAGTGCCTTTTCAGGGTCATGAATGACAAATGATTGCTACTCAAAGTACTGTTAATCTATTACTTTTATCTAAAAAAATGTTATTTTCTTGACAGAAATATTTTCTGACTATTTTGGAGAGCCTTTATGCCCCTCTTAAGTCTCCCCTTTAGTATTTTATACAGTTATAATGAAGAGGGAATATTGCATTTGGTGACAGTGTAAAATGTTTTCAGGTGCACTGATGTGACATACCAAGGGTGTTTTTTCTCTATGCAATATTTGCAGATTAAAGATAACAAAACTTCCCCTCTGTCAATCTATACACAGTTTTGTGTCCATGAGAACCCATTTCCCACGAGACAGGCCTTTTGTTGACAGGTGAGGAAGTATTTCTTTTTATTAATCCGGGGGAGAAGAAACAAAAGATTTCCTTCAGTGTAAATCTCCAGTGTTTTATCAACATGCTGTCACAATAACCAAGAACAAATAAATACTCCATTTCTGTAATTGCTTCAGGCGTTCACCTGTATTGACTGAAATTGACAGAGGATGTGCTTTCTCTCCCAAGTCCTCCTTCCATGTAAAGCATTGTTAGTTAATAAAATATGCATGCACTTCAAAATCATTGAGACATCATTGTAATCTTCATACCCAAAGAGAACTATATGTTTCCTACTTGACATTATTTAGAACATGATTTCAGGTGTTTTAATAATAATTTTACTTTTCACAAAATCATAGAATGGTTTGGATCAGGACCTTAAAAATCATCTTGTTCCAACCCCCATGCCAAGGGCATGGGCACCTTCCACCTGCTCCAAGCAGTGTCCAGCCTGGTCTTGAACACTTCCAGGGATGGGGCATCGTTTCTTCTGGCAACCTCTGCCACAGCCTCACCATGCTCACAGGGAAGATTTCTTTTTCCTGTCAGCACATTTAATATGAACCCCACCTTTTCATACACTGGACTGCTTAATATGATTTTATTATCCTGAAGGCTAATCTTTAAAGATACATGTAACAGCCTGCTTTAAAACTTTTAAAATGCATGGCTTTGTAGATTGGATTTTAGTTGTTTTAGATATAAATGTCATATCCCACGTATGAAAGTTACAGAATGTTTTGGCAATTAAAACATTTATTAGATGAAAAGAAAAGATGCATTAAGAGCAGCATTTATACAGTTCAGCAATGGAACTGTAGAACATTTCTGGTATAATTTCACACCTTTCAGTTTGAACCTGAGGTGTGCTCTTGTGTCCAGATGCTGTTTCAAGAGGCTGGGTGCTTTTATGGAAACACTGTTTACTCTGATATGTATGAAGTTGGGCCCTGAGACTGCAGATATTCCTATCAAATCTAATTTTCTGTACAGAACCAGTGAAAATGCCTCCTCATAGAGCTGGTATGAAGAGAAGTGGGCTGAACAATGCTTTGTTACTGAAAATATGTGACCTATGTGTACCTTGTGCTGAATGCTGAAGTCAAAATCCTGCAGGCTGGTTTTAAAGCAGAAGTACACAAGGTCCATTATTAAATCAGTCCATCTGCTTGAAATACAATACAGCAATTATGATATAAAGCCCTTTCTTCTTAATCCAGGGATTCCAGGCAATGCATAGAAATGCCTCATCTTTCATAAAACCCCTTGCGTAATTTTCAACAGAAGCATTCAATACTGAACTTTTTTATGTTTAACTGAAACAGCAGGAAGTAAGAGCTAATAAAGGTGATTACAGGCAGGTGAAGTTTAGGTGAAAGAATACCTGAATTTTACAAAGCAGCTAACAGTATAGTTGAAAATAAGATACGACTCAATTGTTTTGATTTGTCCTGGAGTAGATCTTGTGACAGGTGTTGGACACGTCAGATGAGGGAGATTAGTGATATTCTCTGCCTTGAATTGGTCATCCTGTCCTACCTGGTTAATGTACAGCCTGATAAGCTGCCTGGCATGGTTCTTTTTGCAGAGTCATTGCTGCCAGTCACTGTTGAAGGAAGGGTTCAAGTTGTAATGAACAGACTAAAAAAGAAGCTAAAACCCATCCATTTCCTTCAGCACTTTGGAAGGCAATGAAATTCTCTGCTTTCCCTGAAAAAGTAACAATTTTACCTAAGTGTCATACCTCCTCCCCAAGAAGTATTAACAATGAGCTTTGTCTTGTGTTACTGCATGTCTTCTGCATCATTTTTGTTGCTATTTTTCTTTGTGATGCATAACGTTCTGATGTACAGATTAATCCTTAAAATAGTGTTCAGTTCCTCAGAAGATGTTATAGAGTAACTTTAGAGTCAGGTGGTTGGGTCCACTTAGGTTACAGCCTTCCAAAGCTCCAGCTTTTGCTCAGTATTAACAATTACTTGGGGTCTTTCTCTGCAATAGAGCATGTTCTCTATTTAACATTCTGTCAAAATTTTACTAGCAAGCTGCATTTACAAGCATTCCATTAGAACATATTTTACTCAATCTATGCATTGGATAATGTGACAGGTTGGAGAAAGACAATAGAAAACTTGAAACATTAGGGGAGTATTAAATATAATAATAAAATATAACATTTGGTTGCAGTAAGTAAAAACAAACTCCACCATTATGCAAGAGTATTTTATTTTCTGCCTTAAACAAATAAAAGCACATTTCCAATTTGAGGTAAACGATTAGTAGTAGTTTGCAAAGAGTATAAATGTCTCTAAAAATAAAACAGCATCACAAAGGTCATGACAAGGTCTACGTGTGTCTCTAGACCTTCGTCAGGTAGTTCACACAGTACCACTTTACACAACTCTGGCTCAAACAACCTCGCTCTTCACTGGAAGGCCCAGTGCAACCAAAAGAAAATCCCAGGACAGTGTTGGGACTGAGGGAGAGTCAGTTGTTCTCACCACAGATGGTCTCAGGCACTTTAATATGTTGTGTCAACTTGTTTATGAAAGCTGCTGTTGTGCAACACACTCTACTTCCGAACACTTCTGCCTAGTTTACACCTTCCCACTCAGGACTCAGTTCATCATTTTGGTTATGTTGCCAAATTGAAACAACCAGACAGTCGAGTCAGAGAAATGAAACAGAGGGAACTACACCAGACGGGCACCTTGGATATTCTGCACTAGCAGAATCACCTGGACAAGAAACGAGTTCACAAATGATGAGCAAATCATTAGTTATCTTGGAATTTATAAGAAGGTTTTACAGAAGTATTTTGGATGACAAACATTTACATTCTTCCTTGGTCATATCCATTTACCCAGCCCTCTCTGGTAGGAGGCAGGTCACTTAGAAAAAAAACTAGTAATTAAGCATAGAGGTAAGCCAAGAGAGCAAATAAGTAAAAAGCAACTCAAAGGTCAGGTCCACAGGTATAGCACTGCTGGTTATGCATGAGATTGTGTCATTTCTTTTAATGGCAACATTCCAAACCAACAAAGGCCTCAGTGCAGAAACAGCTTACACTGTTTCATTTTGTACAGGAATGTTTTTCTGCTAGGTAGAGGTGCATGTACAAGAGCACTTGCTAATCATGCCATACCAGCAACTTCTTGGTTTTTAGGCCTAGGAATCAAGAGCAGCTGATCCTCCATGTTTAATATCATTTCATTAACATTCATAGGAGCTCTTTTTGCTAAGAAGAAAATCAAATGAACAATAGTCAAGTCACACTCCATGGTGTACCTTTAGGGATGCCTAGTTCCACTCTATCTAAACTTTTGTAACACTATAGATGTGCTTTAAAAGTGAACAGACAATATTAGTCTATGCAGAATTAGGCATGTTGAATATATCAAGCATTCATCAGTCTTTATTAAATACTTAAAAATGATTTAACCTCACAAAAATTCTTATTCTTTTTTAAAAGCAGTTAGTGTTTCATCTGTAAGTCGTTAATGCAATGCCTCAAAAGCCGAATTATCTTACATAATAATGAATTTCACTGCACAACAAATGAGTATGATGCTTTGTGGACAAACAAAATATACTCCCTTTTCTAAAGGAATTACAACCCAGGTAAGATCTGCCAGATCCTGCAGAAGCCAACACAAAAGAAGATTTAGTGGTGTTTGTGTTGCATATGTGAAGTGAGTTACGTGCTTGTCTCCACAGTGATAGTTGGTAATGAAAAACTTGATTTCGACCTACTTTGCACTAAATGGTGATAGCAGAAAAATAGTCCTTTATTGCCAAAATTGCAGTTTACTTTTGCACAGACATTTGTCATGCGTACTTATTACGTGGGTTTAAAGGAAGACAGATCATAGACCTCCAGAAGCTTCCCACTGAATTTGAAAAGGAAATCTTTGAAAAGAAACCATTCACTGTACCTCTGGACCTTTTGTAAGCCTTGCTGCTGCTGCACCTTGTGAAACAGAAGTGGAATGTTACAAATGATCCATTATGGTTCAAAAATAGATTGTTCCTCACTGCAGTATCTACTCTTTCTTTGCATCCTGGGCATCTTTTTCGTCTTCATCAGAGTACACAGTAGGCTCCTCCCCCTCCTTCAGCAGCTTACCAACATGATGGTACTTGACTGGGGAAAAAAAAAAATCCAATTAATTTTCTGCCCTGAAGAGACACGATGTTTTCTGAATGAACAGGATGACTATATTTCAATAAAACAGCTCTGAGCAACTTGTTCCAAACACTGGGGGCAAGGAGAAAAGCTAAAATCAACTACTACCTGAATGGCTATTACTGTTGTCATAAGAATCATGTGAAGTGAATGAAACTCTCTTTTTAATGCCTAAACCAAAAGATGAGTAAGCCCAAACTGAGGGACTCAATGCAGCCAAGGAAACAGAATCCTGGATTAGATTATTTCTCTTGCCAATATTAAAACCAAAGGCATTGTTAGAATATTTACCTTATTAAACATGCACATACATATGTGCACACATATACGCAACCTGGAAGGGGCTTTATTTTTTGTAATGTGTATTACAAATATTCAACAGGACAGAAGGGAGATAATTTCTCCCAAAGACAGAGATGGGTCTGTTATCCGATTATGTGATTAAGCCTCTGATTTATTTTATATCTCCTTTTGAGCATGTAAAAATGCCAAGACGTGTAAGGACCGAGAGCTATACTATGTTGCCTACCTGTCAACTTCAACAAAGCAAAAGAACTCCCTGATTTCAGGTATTTCAGACTAGCAATGTTGTTATAACAATTTAAAGCAACTATTTGCCATATTTAATAGGAACACAGTTACAAAAAGAGTGGACTTCACCGTCAGACCTGACGCTCAGCACTTGTAAAGGTAGATTTTAACACTAGCTCAAGTCATATATTTGATAGCACAGTTCTGGTTTCTGCAACAAGCTTGTTAGCATAATAAAACAGCCATTCAGTGTGGCTTGATTAACAGTCTTAATTAAAACAGGAAGAGGGCCAAAATAGTAGGGGCACATCAGGTCAGGATGGAGATTTCTAATGACATCATGTGGAGAAAACTCCACTGTAGCTGGTTATAGTAAATCTTTCAACACCAGATTTAAAAAGAAAACACATTTTATTTCCAGTCTGCTAGTTACTGGTGTATGCAATTTCCATTATATACATAGCGCTCTCTCTCTCTCTCTCTATATATATATATAGATACATACATACACACATATATATATACACACATATATATATAACTATTATATTATTAACTATTGCTTCCCCTATTACCAGTTAACTGTTTCTTTGTAAATAGCTTTAAAAATGCTTACAAGTGAATTGTGACTCCCAGTCCCTCAAGGTCTCTTGCTGCGTAGCGTTGAGGTCAGAGAGGTCATCATAGGTATCCCTCAGTGCCTCCTTATCCAGGCAGAAAGTGGCAAGACCTCGGGATGCATCTCTTCCAGCAAAAATCCCATATGGGCCCTCTTTAAAACAAAAACATAAGCAGCATTATTGTAGAGGCAATGGAAGCTGTGTTACCTTCATGGATCAGAGTCCCCAGACTAAAACAGATGATGAGTTTCTAACCCGAGTCGTGCATGTACAAGAGCACTTGCTAATAGGCTAGTCGTGCCTCAAGCTTCTGAAATGCTTTAAAGTTTTATTCTAATTGTTAATAAGAGAAAACAGAGGAAGAGGACAAGAAACAAAATAACGGGAAAAGATCCTGAGGTTTGCTGAAACATCAGGACAATGAATCACACAATAGTGCATGGCACATAAAAACAGGGTAAGGATAAGCATACACACTGGACATCCTTACAATAAGGAACAGAGGAGGAATTTTTATGTCTGGGGTAAAATGAAAGTATTCTAATGGATACTCCTGACTTGAGATGAAAGGATGGCTTGACAGAAAATATAGTGGAGCTACTAGAAATTATCAAGTTGGAGGAAACATCTATTAAAACAAAATGCAAGATGAACTCAAATGATCAAAACATTAAACTCACAGCAGATAAGAGACATCAAGATAAACTCTTGCTAAACTTAATTAATGATTGACTTGCTTGCATGACAAGCCAAAAATTGAGATACTGCATGTTCAACTAGACATTCAAAGTTCTTCTAAAAGGAGGTTAAAGAAGTTAGATGTGAACTCTGGTTATTGTAGAGCACATGCCACCTTCCAGAGAGTGCTTCTTCCAAAATTAATCAAAAGAATCTTATTTTTCCATTAAAATTAAAATCAAACTAGCCAGACATTGTGATGAACCACAACCAGCAATTACCAAATCAGATGCAACAAACGGCTTTTACTGTCACCAAGGAAGGCAGCATCTAAAGCTTGGACCTTATGTCAAGTGGGTTTTAGGTTGCACAAATATAAAACTGCACATATCATCCTGACTGCTGCAGAATGCAAAGTTACAGCCTGGCATCATTCAGTGACAGTCTCGTCTATGTTTGGCCCAAAAGCAGTAACTGATAACGCTTCCAAAAACATAGTGTCTCCTGCATTTTTCTCCTTGTCTCTTAAGTAGCACTGGCAGCTCACTACTGCAGCTACCAGGCTGTCTGGACAGCTCAAGAGTGGTTATGCCAGGCAGATCCTGGCACAAATCAGCAAGCCTCAGTGAGCCGTTTTTAACAGGCAGCCTCTGATAAAAATAAAACCCCATAGCCTCGTGGAGGTGATAAAACTCTTTCACCTAGGTGCACACAGTCCCACCCACCTCATCACTGGCTGCCCTACGAGCATAGGTAATTCAATCTTTGCACGTTTGAACTATGCTCCTGGTAGAAAGCTGGTTTAATCTAAATTGCCAAGCATTTAGTATAAATATTATGCGATGGAGTGATACCCACTGAAGTTGGGAATAGAATGTAAACACTGAGAGAATACTTTGCTTCTGCTGCCTGCCATCAGGCGAAGGCAACCCAGGCCGACAAAGCCGCCCAACCTCTTATGGTACCTGCAGTCTGCCACGGCAAAACACCGAGAATAACGAAACAACGTAAGCTGGCAAAGCCGGAGTTTCTGCACGGCCGGGGCCCGGGCGGCAGCAGTCTCCCTGCCCGCGGCTCACGGGCACGCAGCGCTCCCCGCGCCGCGCAGCCTCCCCGGCGGCAAGCACGCCGAGCCCTTCCCGAACCCCCGCATCGCGGCCGGGGCCGGATGGGCTCAGGCAGGAGAGCTGATCCCCGCCCAGGGAAGGCGCTCCCGGCCAGCACCGGCCCCGACCCGCCCCGCGCTTCCCCGGCCGGCGGCCCCGGGCCCGCCTCGCAGCCCCCGCCCTCACCGGGCCCGTAGAACTTCCTGGCGCGGGTCACGTCGAAGACTTTGCCGTTGACGGCCATGAGGATGCGCGGGTCGCTCACGCCGTCGAAGGGCCGCAGCTGCTCCAGCGTGAAGTCGCGGCGCTTCATCTTGGGCAGCGGCGGCGGGTCCGCCTCGCCCGCGGGCGCCGCGGGCCGCTCGCCCCGCAGGATCTGGTAGAGCAGGAAGAGGCAGAGGCCCAGCAGGCTCAGGTTGAGAGGGGAGCCTACGATCTCCAGCAGCAGCCCGCCGCCCTCGCCCGCCGCCGCCTCCTCGCCGGCCACCGCCGCCTCCTCGCGGGCCATGGCGCTGCACCGTGCGGCGGCTCCGCGGGCTGGGAGCGCGCAGCGCGGCACGGAGCACGCCCGGCACGGAGCACGCCCGGCACGGAGCACTGCCGGCCCGGCGGGGCGGGCCGAGGGCGGCGCAGGAAGGGAGGGCGGGCGCTGGGCGCGGCCGGGCTGAGGCGCGGGCGCGGGGCCGCCCCTGGGCCGGCGCTAGGTGGTGGTGCGGGACCGGCCGCGGCTGCCCGGCCGATGGTCCCCAGGCCGGGTCAGGCCAGGCCGCTGCGGCGACACTCGGTTCCACAGAAATTCCGGAAAAAATAACCTCGGGGTGGCGTTAGAGCCGTGTCGGGGCTGCCGTGATGGGCTGTGCGAACCGCCCTGGTCCTGCTGGATGGAGGATGCAGCCAGGCTCGGCTCCGTGCTGCCAAACACTGAGACAAGAGGCAGCGGGCAGAAACTGATGCACAGGAAGTTCCACCTGAACACGAGGAAGAACTTCTTTCCTGTGCAGTGGCTGCACAATGGAACTGATTGTCCTGAGAGTTCGTGGAGTGTCTCTCACTGGAGAGATTCAGGAACCGACTGGATGCAATCCTGTGCCTCCGGCTGACCCTGCCTAGGCAGGGAGGTTGGACCAGGTGACCCACCTGTGGTTCCTTGCAGCCTGACCCATTCTGTCATTCCCTACACTCGCTCCACCTGTGCTAGTGCACATCCTTGCTTTCTTGGCAAGGCAGTGACTTTTCTGAGTACCCTAGAAATGTTGTCTTAACAAACTTAACATAAAAGAAGAGGGAAGAAATTACCAAACTTCTGGGTTTTTCTCATTCTGTGTTTTTGTGGGGCCTGGATATTACCTCCAGGCCCCAAGAAACTACAGAAGCAGCAACCACGATATACTAATATAACACAAAAAAGAACCTGTCACACAGTTCTGTATTCATGTTTCTTCTCAGTGGAGGCTTTGGTGAATTAAAACTTAAGCTGAAGGAAATACTAACTTGGATATATCTACCCGGTGTGGTTTTCATAGGGTGGAGCAAATGGAGCCCCAAATACAGGTACAATATGACTGGTTGTCTGCTCCTCAGTATCAAGTGTGAGAAAGCACAAAGTGATGCTCTGGGTCTGAGTAGTCACCTCTGCAAAACGTGTCTTTCAAAAAGAACACGAACCAATGCCCTGCCAGAGTATCGCAATTCTCTCTACACGAGTCAGTGCCTCAGGGTACACGTAGAGAAGAAATGCAGTGTACCAGCCTTGATCATAGAATCATTAAGTTGGAAAAGACCGCTGAGATCACCAAGTGCCAACCTGATCTCCCATTATAGCTTGGCAGATGGTTCATATCGCTGCTTCAGGGGATGCAGGCAGCTTTTACTGAACCTAGCCCTGGGACATGTAGTTACAGAAAACTGAAAGAAGTGCATTTCGTTTACTTTCTAATTCCCAGAGTTAGGAATATCTTTAACTCTGTGGGTCACTGCAGATATGGATAAAGTTTTGCCTTTTGAGAGACAGGCAAGGACTTGAGTACTAAGATGTTTAGACACGTTGGCTCTTGCAAGGGAGGGTGTTTGGTTCCACCTGCTGTCTCCTTTGGGAAGCTCCTTGTTTTATGGATCAGCACTTGAACTTACATCTCTCCTGTCGTGGTATGCACTGACTTTTGCTTCCACCTGCTGTGTAACTTGAAAAAGTCCTTGTTTCATTGATCTGACAGCTGAGATTGGTACTTGTTAATAAAGTAGCTCTGCATTTTGACCCTATTTCAGATACTAGAGAAATCTCTGAAACTTCAGAGTTATTCAAACTGGGAGCTGTATTACCTAGTTAATTCTGCTCAGTGTAGACATGACACTGTTACACTTCATTGTATTAACATAATTGCGTTGCTATTATGTTGTAGAGGAATAGATGTAGAAAAAAAAGAAATTTGGAGGGATATTATACATTTTTTTTCAACAGCGAGGAAAAAACTCCAAGACTCTAAAACAACCCCAACCCTGAATCTGACCTTGAAACAGACACTAAGACAGGGAAAAGAAGCTTTGTTTATGCCTAATATCCAAGAGAAACGATTCAAGAACAGTTCATTCTTAGATTAAGAAGGGCCAGGAAACATTGCCAAGATTGATAGTATCTCAAGTTATTTGCCATGTGAGTGCTGGTACTGGAAGTTGTCCAACTTTTCAGCTCTTTATAAAAAAAATTCATATGCCTTAGAATGCATCTTAAGCAAAAATAACCAACAGATATGTAGAGATAAAAGGGTATGATTAAAATTATAATCAACACATTGACTGGAAATACCTAAATTAATGAACTTTTTGTTATACATTTTGCTCTAGCAAGCCTACTTGGCAATTCCTTTAAACAGAACTGAGGTTCTAGTCGGAGAGGAGTTTGTCCCAGCTCTAGTTAAACACCACTGGCATTAGCTATGCTCCCACACAGGTTTCCCTATCCTTTCTATAGACAACTAACTATAGCTTTCTCCTTGAAACTATTCTGCTTGCATCTATGAGATGGGTTGATAGCCTCCAGCACAGTGTTCTAGTATAATGCTTTCTTCTTATTAATTGAAGAGAACACTGGAACTCAGACAGCTTTCATATCCTTGCAAGTCATGATAGTTCCAACAGTTTTAAAATACTCCTACTTGTATTTTTTAATAAGCAGCATAGATCTGTTAGAGATGAAGAAAAATTAGCTCTGCTACACCTCTTCATTCTTCCTACTGAGCTATTTCCACTTTGTATCTTGTCTGGTAGATTTAATGCATCTTTTAGAGCAAATGTAATGACTCTAAACAAAGTGTGCTTTGTCTGGGTCCCCCGTGATACTGTTGTTGCCAAGCTGGTTTTGGGCCTCACGTTCTCTCATTGTTCCTGTGGAAGCCCTTCAGAGGAATTCCTTTCTCTGACTTACCTGATTGATCATTTTAATTTAAACTGAGGCTGCACGTTTGCATGGATGCTAATGCCTCATTTGTATTACCTGTGATTCCTAGAAGTGCTGGTCACCTGGAACTAATGCTGGTTTTATTTGACCTGCAAGGACCCAGGGTTTCCAAAGCAGAGAGAAAGAAGGAGTCTCAGTCTTTTAAGTTACTGAGAACTGGTGATGAATAAAACCACTGGCAAGTTAGATCTTGGCTGCCCACACTGAAGTCTGATTTGTAACTCCTGTTTGAGAATTTGAGACTTCAGGAACGTGTTGCAGGACTGCATTACAAACAGCTTGTGATACCATGTAGCCAAAGAGAGCCGATTTTTGCCTTGTGGTCCAATGGCCTTCTTGTAAGGAGTGGGTCTGTTCCAGGTGTGGAACAGGCACCTGACCCAAGAATGCCCTGAATTACACCTAGTCCTCAGATCAAAAGCACAGACCATCTTGTTGCTGCACTTGCTTTATTTATTAGTTTTTATTTCCATCTCCATCACATTTCTGTTTCTTTTTTCAGTTGCATCTTCTGAGTTTCTAGCTGTGCTCTCCATCCAGTAATGTGCAAGGAGAAAGGGCTGTGGAATGTGAAGAAGACACTATGCTGAAGGCTATCAAGATCCTGTCATTCCTGGAGATAAATGTGTAAACATCTGCAGCATAAAACAGCTCCAGATGAACTTTTTACCAAGTTACAGAAAATGTGTCAGAGAGGGGTATTGAAAAGACAGACTGTTTGTGCTGGGGAATTGCTTTCCTCAGAAATATGTTGTTGTGAACTTGCAGCTGAAATCTTTCCCTCACTGGCTTCATCTTCCCCTCTTCCAGGACTATAGGTTTCTGTTCAATCATGTCAAGCAGGACTGACAGTCACTGTGACACGAAAGCTTGCTTGATCAGTAGGTACAGCCACCTCACCAGGAAGTTTTGGAGATGTCTTTTAACTACAGATGAAAATCCAAGTGTGAATTCTCAGTATTGGCTCCTTTTTCTGAAAAGCAGCAGGTGTCAAAACCAATCTGCACAAGCTGCAGATACTCCTGGAAGAGGCGAAGAAAAAAGAAAACATAAGTCCACATGTGATTCTTGAAATGTAAGAGTCTTAGTATCCCTAGGAAGCACACTCATTGACACTGAAGGAGTAAATTAAATCCCTGACTTCCTGAAAATAACTTGGATTTCCTTCCAGGTCTAATGAGCCAGAAGGATTTTATATATCAGAAGTAACTGGATGATGTGAAGGAAAATTGGTGCATGTCCAGATCAGGTCAAACCAGTAGCACTGTTAGAGGGATTAGGAAATGTTATCTCTGCTCCATTAGTGTTGGATATGGAAATGTTATTCATGGCATGTACACGTGTTGTTCACAAGGACCTGTTTTTACTTACTCTGGATACATTCACTTTGCATTTTGGAACACATGGGCTGTGTTCACTCGTATCACTGCATTGCTGAAGGAGGGCCTGTTACTTCTGTGCCAGTTCTGCAGCAGAGCAGGTCAGTCTGTTTCAATGGGAATTGGTAACCAACTTCAACATTAACAGATTCAAAGGTTAGAAGGCGGGAGTTATCAATAAACTGTGCATTTCCCCAGGTGTAACCTTGCAACATTTTAGTTGCAGAAATGCCACAAGATGGATGGATTCTCATCTCAGTTTATTTAGCTGAGATCGGTTCAGTCTTTGAACTTGATTTGACAGAAACTAAGACACTACATAGGGATGCAGTAGAATCCAGTTTTCAACAGGCTAAGGAAGCACTTCACTGATTTCCCAGCCTGATGCATTTCTAGTTATACAATGCCCTCAATGAGAAAGTCTTCCAGACCCTCAGAGTCATCTCACAGCCTGAACAACATTACCTGAATCATGTTGCTGAGAGGATGCCTCACTGTGCCTAGAGCCCTCCAGGTAATGTGCTGAGTGCTGACTTAGGTCAAGCCGAATGTTTTCCCCAAGACATTGTGTCTCAGGTGCTGAGCCCCAAAAACTGTCACTACCATCCCATGAAGCTCACCCAGGGAAGCTTTAGGTTAGATACCAGGAAAAGGTTTTCCAGCCAGAGAGTGGTTGGGCACTAGAACAGGCTCTCCAAGGAAGTGGTTACAGGACCAAGCCTCTCCGAGCTCAGGGAGTGTTTGGACAATGCTCTCAGGCACATGATGTGATTCTTGGGGTGTCTTGTGCAGGGCCAGGAGTTGGACCCGATGATCTTGATGGGTCCCTCCCAACTCAGCACATTCTGTGACTCTATGGTCACGCCATGGTTGTGCCTTCACAGCTGGGTTGTTACAGGTGTCTCAGACTGGAGCCCGTACGATTCCACGGACAACAAACCAGTAGGAAGCCTTGGAGGCAGCAGGGACTTCCCAGGCCACAAAGGCTCGAGAAAGAGCCAAAATTCCTTCAGTGTCAAAGACAAAGCGTTTTGTGCGAGGCGCTCTCCCGGGCCGCTGCGGGCGGAGGCAGCGCGTCGCGGCGGGGCTGCCCCCCGGGCCGAGCGGCTCTCGGCGGGGCTCGGTCCGCCCCGGGGTGTGTGCGCTCCCGCGGAGCGCGGGAGGTGGGGCCGATGCCCCGTGCCCGGTGCCCGCTGGGCGGCGGCGGGCGCGGAGCGGCGCGGGGCGCGGGCGGCGGCCGGTGAGTGGCGGCGGGGCCGGGCAGGGCGGGCGGTCACCGGGACGGGCACGGGCCCAGCTCCCGGCACGGGCAAGGCTCCAGCCCGGCCGGGCTCTCGGCGTGCCGGGGCAGCTCCTCGGGCGGGCGCTGCCCCCGCGGAGCCCCGGCCGGCGGCGGGGCCGGGATAACGCCGGCGAGTGCTCCCGGAGGAGGCCAGCAGCGGAGCTTTCCGTGGGACGCTCTTGGTTCCGATGCTGTGTTCTCGGCTCCCTACGGCTCGAACGCAGAGGCTGGCGGCTACATGGGCATCCTCATCCCGAACTCACAGGCTTGCAGTCTTCCAGTGTCGGACCTCTACGTTTTATGCTCCGAATCAGGTTTTTAACCTATGTTAGGTAGCTGGAGTTAGGTGGCTGGTTGTTAATATGAGCTGGGCTTTATTTTGTCTCTTACATCGTCAGTAGAATTGGTGGCTGTGTCCCAGGTGTGAGGTCTTAGCGCTGGTGTGGGGGACCTGGAGAATCCCTGTGATCTCAGAGCTCAGTGCAGGACTGATGTGAGAGAAGTAGCAGGCTCTTGTAAAGGGTCAGATCCATAACGTGTTGTAGAATGAAAAGACATTGTGTCATTTCTTTCATGATTATTTTGCTGATACACTTAACTGCTTGATCTTAACAAACAGCTGTATGCAGGAATAAAGCCTTAATCACATAACAACTTTGATGAATTTTCAATGATAACTGCGCCTGTACAAGTCAGAGTGGCTTAGGTAAGGGTGAGTGCTTTCACCCAGGTGATGAGCTGCAGACAGCTGCGAGCACAAAATATCCAAGAACCCCAGTGAACCACCAGCAGTCTTTTCCGTTTTGTAGTTCAACTCCTCTTTTGAAAATGCCATTCAAAGTGACTCTTTTCCCTTCCAGCCCTTGTGCTGTCCTTACACCACATCCTGTGGAGAGCTGTCTGAGTGGGCTTCTCTGCCTAGAGCTATCTTCTGAGCCGAGCTCGTCTGAAGCCCGTTTGGATGGGGTCTTACTCATTTCAGACCTAGTGCAGCAGACTGGAGAAATAAGAGTTAGCCTAGTACACACACATTCTGATCCACTTGGGATTACAGTCACTGTGGATCTTTTACACTTCATGCTGTCTTTCTGGTATTTGACAGAAACTGAAAGCACTTACAGGTAACTTGAAGTGTTCTGTTTGAAACCTTTAAAACAGAAAGGCAAGCTTGGTGGCCTTATCTTTTTTTAACAGCTTCATGAGTGTGAGTTTTCTATTTCTTTTTCTCTCACACAATATATGATAATTAGGACTCCAATACCTTTGCAGATCCATTGTAAGATAGAAAATGTAAATATATATTTATCTTGCTGCTATACAAGAAATACAATGAAAGCTTAATCCAGTATGACATATATTTTTGCACAGCTTGCTCACTTGGTCGTTTCTAGTTTGTACTTCTAGCTCTATAATACATGGACCAGTACATTGTTAATGCTTCAGGCCAATTCCTGAAGAATATTGTACCAGAAAATTTATGTTGGCTTAGTGAAATTGCTCATCTGTTTCCAAAGGATGTCAGTAGATGACTTATCATAAGTAGATGACTTATCAAGATGAACACACTGCATAAGAGCAGCTGCACTTCTCCAGACTGAGCTCCTATTTAGTCACAAGGAAATGCAGCCCTATCACACAGGTAGTGTACAGTTTGCAAGGATTCCAGAACTGTCCAGTCCAATGTAGAATTTTGGTCAATGTCTGCAAAATTAAAAGTTGACTTGGTTCTCACTGTAGTATAAGAAAGTGCAAAGCACTTCTTACCTTGGACTTGGCCTGACTTGACTCAAGTTTAGAATATATTTAGATATTTAGGGGATTTATTTATGTATATAAATGCTCTTTCTAATGTGCCAATCCAAATTACTTGGATGTTATATGAACAAAAAATAAATCCCTCTATTTTTTCAGATCACTGGGAGCTGGAAGGCTTTTCCACATAAGCTGTTTGCTTATGATTCTATCAAAGATTTGATGGAAGTTTTCAGAAAATGAAATGTCAGATTCCTGTGACCACAGAGATGGAGACATGCCTAATGCAGATTTGATTATTCAAACTCTTTGTCCTTTGGGACCCAAAGTACAGGGTTTTTGACTGTATTCAGACATTTGGGAAATAGATCCCCTTTTAGACTTCTTTTTAGTTTTTCTGGGAGCAGTTAAGTGCAGACAACTATGAAAAGTTAAATTTTATCACTTAAGAAGTTTTACTGGCACTGGTTTCTGTTTCAAAGTTAATATTTTTCCCACTTGTAGTGGTTCTTAATTTGCCGGTCAGTGAATTTACTTCAGACAAATACACAGCTCTGTTTTCTTTCTCCAGAAAATGATAAATGGCAGTCAGAGAAGAAACAAGAAGTTGTATTTGGTCCAAAGACTTGCTCAATACAGGCCCATTTACTTAAATTCTAAATACATTTACTTAGACATCAGTGGGTACTTAGAATATTTCACAAGAAAGCAGTAGCTGCAAGTGCAAATGCTGGAATCTTGCATAAGCATTAAGAAAAGGGCTGAGATGCTACTTTTGAACAGCTTTCACTTTTGAACAGCTGTGAAAATGGGTACTTGGGGAACAAGAATTTGTGTGTGTGTGAGTCTGATACATTTAATACACACAAACACATCTTTAGTTGTTCCTGCTTAATATCTGCTAAAATCCTCTACAACTTTGACTGGAGTGTTTCCTGTGTCTGACACTGTTGAAGTGTGTTAGGTGTTCATTCATAGGTATTTATTGATTTGTATGAAGTTTCTCTCTATATAAATGAAAAGGAAGTACACATAGTATATATTAAACTGGGGAGCTGAATTTTTTTTTTTTTCTGCTGAGGATTTTCAGTAATCCTTATGTTTGTGCTGTGGACAGTGTGCGTGGTGTGGTTGGTCTCAATATCTTTAGTTATGTAACAAATAGCAAGCTGGGCTGTAAGTCAAACAGGGGACAAAGCAGTGTGACTGCAGCCTCTGTGGTGCATCAGTCTGCAAGCTGACTGCTGTGATCTGAAGAGTTGAATTTAGTGGAAAGGCTGTCATTGATTTTAATGAGCTCTGGATATGGCCCAAACTCAGGAATCAGTGGCTTGGTTTTATTGGAGTGGCACCAGCATCATGTTGAGTCATGTGTACACAGGTACACAGACATTCTTTTAAAGTTTAAAAGGAGTGCCAATGCCACAAGCAGAGATGCCATTTGTATTTCATCATTTTCTTCTAAATGAATTCAAACACATTGCATGAGATTTTGGTACTTGACACTGGGTTTAGTGGAAATGGCAGCTCTCATCATTCCCTCAGATGAGTTTCTATGCCAGTTCTTCTGTCTAAGTTCAATCTATTGTGTAGTTTAAACGTAAACAGATTTCTCTCCATTTGGAGAGGTTTATCTCTGTGTCTTCAGCTGACAGCTCGTGTGTGTAATGGGAAGGAGTGCTGCAGGTTAGAACTTGAAACCACCTCTCTGGCGAGCAGCAGACACTCACTGATGTTATTAACAAGGATTGTTTCAACTGCTACCCATCCCTGACTCCTGCTGACTATTGCAGGTCTCCCCCAAAATCTCCTAAGATCTCATCAGGTCATAGCTCACACAGCAGAGTGATCATGCAAGGCTCTGAACATTATTCTGAGTAACCAAAATTGCAGCAAAACTGCCACAATACACACTCAGTCACAAAGCTGGAAGGGAGGATCTTTAATGATTCAGAAACTCAAAATGAAGAGAGCACCAAATATTATTTCCAATATACCCACTTCTTTAAGCTGTCTCCTAGTTTAGCTGACTCAGGAGTGCTGAATTTGGGGTGACTGAGGCTGAGAGTGACGTCCTGGGAAAGCTGTAGGTTTTCCCTTAACTTCGTGGTAAAGCAGAAAGATACTACAACAATGAACTTAAGTTTGACATGGCTCTTAGCTGCAGCTTTTTTGGCTACCACTGATCCCGGGATGACAGCCACACCCATCAGCTCAGCAAATAGCTACAGTGTGTGCCAGGCCCTGGGATTGGGATGGACCAAACAGAGATTCAGTTTAAACATGTGATGATGTGACTTAGTGACACAGAACTGTGGTTTATTCAACAGTTTTAGGTAAAATTTTTCTGCAATTAGCTTATTTCCTGCCTCTGGGCATATATTAGATATTTTCCCTTCCCGCTACTGTGGGGACAGTGCCAGCATATTTAAGAGACAATTGAGAGCACACTGGGATATTTAAAGATCACCAGAACTTGTTTGAGTAATGTGTTAGGCTGCTGTGTAAGGACTCTGATGTGCTATGTGTCTACTCTGGTGAAATTGGCTCAGTATGAGGTATTTTTTATTATGTGATGATTTTAAAACTCTCGACATGAGGGGCCAAATCATGTTGTGCAGTCACTGATTCCTAATTTAACTCAGCATTTTGATGCCAGTATTCCTGCACGAGTTCCCATGGCTGAAGGCTGGCTAGCGAACTTAAAGTTATCTTGGATATTTATAGGGTGCCTATTCTTGTAGGGTCTTTCTGGCTGTCCTTATTGAGCAAGAAAGCATGGGGAAAGGCTCTAAAATACAGTTTCAGTCAGGAATTTTTGAGTTCAGTTGCAGTTTATGGATTCTGGAGCAGTCACTGAGTTACTTGTCCTCAGTGCTCCCCACTGTATCTGCAATATGGAATAATACATTCTGTTCTGAGGGGCACAGGTCTGATATCTCACAGATATCAAGTGATAGGAATAAATTTATTATTACTCAATATTTTCACTTATTTTGCTGATTAAGGGATGAACCAGGCACTGTATTCATGCCTTTATACAGAGGAAAGGTAACAGAGGAAACAATATGTTACCATTGCATACTTATTTGAGTTAAATGTCAGGAGTATGCAGTTCTGAGTTTTATTTTTCTGTTTATTTCCCCTTGGAGAAATAAAGCCTGCAGGCAGGACATTCTGGGACTTCCCTGCCTTTCTCTGAAGGTTAATGGTCACCTTATCTTTAGCCTTGTGTTTGCAGGCATTGGAGCCAGACAGCCTTTTCCCCAGAGCTGTGCTTCTGTGCTTTCCTGTATTATTGCTGAGATGGTATCAGAGATGACCTCCACTTTTGAAGTTTGATTTCAGTTGCAGCTGGAATCCAGGATGTTGATGGTTTTAGGAATATTATTCCAGATGCGTGAGTCCCTGCTTCTCCTCTTGCTTGTACCTGTACAAACAAATCAGAAGTCAGTCTGTTGAGGAGGTGGGCCTACATTATGTTAAACTAATATACATGGGAAGTCATTAAGCTTGATTGCTGCTCACAGCTCAGGCATTAGTGGCAGCCTTGGTCTGATCTGTCTCCAGGGAGCTTGGCCAGAGTGTTTGGAGCACATTAACTGGATCTATCCCTAGAGGGGAATTTGGGAAGAATGGTGTGTAGAAAACTCAATTCATTATTCACATCATCTCAGGATATTTGTTTAGACTCAGTAACTGTTAGCTCTGATGTTCGACACTCAGAGCAGGCACTGCTCCATGTGCCTGCAGCTACACACTGTGTTCTCACATTTCTTTCCAGATGGTCTTGTGTGTTGGAGCCTGCCTGGACACCGAGAAGGAAAAGTTGTGTTGTTGGAACTTAATATTCTTGAACATGGTATTTTTTAAAGTCAGAATGTGCAGAAATAGAGCTCCTTTGTTCAACTTCTGCACCAACCCCACCAGGACAAAAGAACCACAGTTTCCCAGTATATAAAATATTGACCATGCTAGTATTTTCACAGGAAATACCGGCTCTTCCACTGTGTCAAAAATAATCTGTTTTTCATTCAGATTATTTAAAATCTTAGATTTTAGATTTATGGTCCTGGATAAAAAAAAAGCAGAGATGTGAGAGGCCTGGTCTGTGTATAGAGGGACACTGTTGCTTATCTAAAAATAAATTGCATATTTATATGCAAATGAATCCTTGTAGATTGTAAAATGTCAAACAAACAGTTCTATTTCTGGATCTCTGTTATTTGTTAGGCAATTGATATTTTCTGTCACTGAAGTCTGAGGTTACATCTGTGATCCTGTTGCAAATCTAGGGGAAATTACCTTTTGAATGACACATGGCCTGACCTTCATCTCCAGTTAATCCGGGAGGAGTTCACATTTGGCTGGGGGGACACAAAGGATAGATTTAGAATGCCAGTATTTTTCTGGCTGTATTTTAGAATTCACTAATGCACTGGATACCCCATACCAAAGTTTTTCTTCACTTCTTCCTCAGAGGAAAAGACAGTGTGTTTGTGATTAACTGCAAGAAACAATGAAGACTCAAAATTACCAAACACTGGAATCAAAGAGATTATATTATTGCTGCGGTCTTTGAAATATTCTTATTATTGAAGGAGATTGCAGGAAGTCCCTCTAACAGGGAATGACAACAACAAAAATCCCCAAATCCCACATGTTATACACAAAATGTGAAAACACACATAATTAGAGCAGCAGAGAGTAATTAGACTCTGGAGCAAGTATCGTGGCAAATTCTTCTGGCATGAAGAATTTATTCATACATACATAAATAAATGCATGAATAAAAAGCTGAAATAGTGTATATTTGGATGCCTCTGACTACACTCTCGACTTTCAGTTTCAGAGATAGGCTTTGACCCTCATTCTCCTCATAATGTTAATCACAGATGGATGTACAAACTCTGCAAGGCAGAAATCCTCTTATCTCCCCTTCTTTGTTGTCTGCAGACTTCTGTGTTGTTTCCAGCCCTGATTGTTTAAGGCTCTGATAGTGCAGCTTTTAACAGTGATGCGTGTTTAGTTGTTTCTCTAGAACTGGAGAGTTTTCACAGAAAATTTCCAAGCCTTGCCAATTTGTCAGTCTGTAAATTTCACTTGTCGGAAACCTGAACCCCACTTTTCTTCTTCAGCAAAGTGTTTTTTGAGAGCCACATTTATGTTGGCACATTGTTGCAAAGTGTTGCTAGGGGTACAAATACAATGTGCTTGTAAGGAACACTCAGAATCTTCATGCCATAAAACCCAAGTGGCTCAAGGATCAGTATATGATGGCTCACCCTACCACAATGTGACATTTACCTTGCTAAGAAGTCTGTTCAGAGACATCAAAATATACTGGAAATCTGAAATGCTACGGTCTGTCACTTTGGTGTAGGATTTTTACTCCTACCTCTAAATTTGTTTAGTGAAATGCTCAAATGAAACTTTTGTCCCTTTCTGAAAATAAATTTTTAAAAGTGTAAACCAAACACCCCTGTTTAAACACAGTTTGTGAAACATGTGATTTCCTTACTGTGTGACCTCTGGTCCCTTCCTGCTGCTGTGTGTCCTGCTGCCATGCAAGCTTTGGATGAGCCCTTTGCAAAATGTGAAGTGTTTGCAGTCAGGGGGCTGGGGAGGGGTTTGTCCTTAGAGATCCAGTGGCAAGAGGCTGCAAGAAACACAGTAGCTCTGTTGGACATGAAATATATTCAGAATTGCTGGTTGTGTGTGTAGCTCCCTACGCCTCAGCTCTCAGGCTGTTGGCATGTACCCTGGGTGTTTGATTTCCTCCATTGGATTAGTGATTGCTCTTGGTTACTTAAGTTGAAGAGGCTTTTTCGCAATGACTCAAGTGCCTGTGAAACAAATAGCTTGATGATTTTAGGAGCTGTAGTTTGGTGCAGGGATTTCTCAATGGTTGGCTGGCTGGACCTTGCTCAGTCTTGCCTCCCTCGTTCCCTTTGGAGAAATTAAGAAACTTGTTGGGAAGTTTACCAGGCTCTGGTAAACTGCTGGTACCACTGTGGGAGGGCAGGCTGCCCCTGGGACTGCTTGTTCTCCCTCCAGGGAAGAGAGGCAAATTTGGATGTGCAGTGATGTGGATGGGCAGTGTTTTGGATTTGCAGTGATGTGGATGGGCAGTGATGTGGATGGGCAGTGGTTTGGATGGGCAGTGGTTTGGATGGGCAGTGGTTTGGATGGGCAGTGATGTGGATGGGCAGTGGTTTGGATGTGCAGTGGTTTGGATGTGCAGTGGTTTGGATGGGCAGTGGTTTGGATGTGCAGTGGTTTGGATGGGCAGTGATGTGGATGGGCAGTGATGTGGATGGGCAGTGATGTGGATGGGCAGTGGTTTGGATGGGCAGTGGTTTGGATGGGCAGTGATGGGGATGGACAGTGGTTTGGTTGGGCAGTGGTTTGGATGGGCAGTGGTTTGGATGGGCAGTGATGTGGATGTGCAGTGGTTTGGATGGGCAGTGATGTGGATGTGCAGTGGTTTGGATGGGCAGTGATGTGGATGTGCAGTGGTTTGGATGGGCAGTGGTTTGGATGGGCAGTGATGGGGATGTGCAGTGGTTTGGATGGGCAGTGGTTTGGATGGGCAGTGATGGGGATGGACAGTGGTTTGGTTGGGCAGTGGTTTGGATGGGCAGTGGTTTGGATGTGCAGTGATGTGGATGGGCAGTGGTTTGGATGGGCAGTGGTTTGGATGGGCAGTGATGGGGATGGGCAGTGATGGGGATGGGCAGTGGTTTGGATGTGCAGTGGTTTGGATGTGCAGTGGTTTGGATGGGCAGTGATGTGGATGTGCAGTGGTTTGGATGGGCAGTGATGTGGATGTGCAGTGGTTTGGATGGGCAGTGGTTTGGATGGGCAGTGGTTTGGATGGGCAGTGATGGGGATGTGCAGTGGTTTGGATGGGCAGTGGTTTGGATGGGCAGTGGTTTGGATGGACAGTGGTTTGGATGGGCAGTGATGGGGATGTGCAGTGGTTTGGATGGGCAGTGGTTTGGATGGGCAGTGATGGGGATGGACAGTGGTTTGGTTGGGCAGTGGTTTGGATGGGCAGTGGTTTGGATGTGCAGTGATGTGGATGGGCAGTGGTTTGGATGGGCAGTGGTTTGGATGGGCAGTGATGTGGATGGGCAGTGGTTTGGATGGGCAGTGATGTGGATGTGCAGTGGTTTGGATGGGCAGTGGTTTGGATGGGCAGTGGTTTGGATGGGCAGTGATGGGGATGGGCAGTGGTTTGGATGGGCAGTGGTTTGGATGGGCAGTGGTTTGGATGGGCAGTGATGTGGATGTGCAGTGGTTTGGATGGGCAGGGGGCTGGTGCAATGTTGGGCTGTTGAGGGAAAGCCATGACAGTGAGTTTGAAGAAAGCCATGATTTTCAAATGAAAGTAGGCCTAGACTGGGCTATTTCAATCAAGCCAAGCCACAAGCTTTAGAGGAAATCCAGATCTGACTGAAATTTCAGGCGTTTAAACTTGCTGTCTTCCCTACCTTTGAAGAACCATCTTTACTCTGCCGAAGTCTGTGGTTATTTGGTGTTCCTCTACCCCCAGCTGAAAACAGTTTAAATTAATTACCTGGCAGTGGGGCAGCCCATTCACTTCAGCACTTGACAAGTGAGGAGCAAATGTCAGTGTAGTGATGTCTGGCTCTCAGAGCAGCTACAGCTCATACCTGCTTGCTTGCACTGATTTGCCTGTGGACAGAGAGCTGGGATGTTTATCAACATCTAAGATTTCAGGGCTGTACCCAAAATGCTCAGTGTGTAGCCATTTGAAGCTGTGCTGGTGATAAAGAGGCAGAGGAGTGAATAATAAATCTAGCATGATGTGCCTTGGGGGGTGATATGAAGATAGAGAATCAAAAAGTATTAAATCCTGAGGTGGGATAATTATTTTTAATGACTGTTTACTAGTCTGTGCTTCTTGGACAGTAAGGGGGTTTTGAGATGGTGCAATGTGTGTTGCTAGCTACTGGTTGCTGAGAACAGGACTATGTTTGACCTAAATGGAAGCCAACAGATGAAGTTTTGCATGTTCAGGTAAGTAACTTCAAGACAAAAATGCATGAAAGAAAATATTGAAAGGAAGCATATTCTGAAGGCAAGCCATCTGAGGAGGCTAGGAGACAGGAAATCTGCTTTATGTTAGCAAAAATGCTGATTTTTTTAAGCTTCTAGACTGTGTTCTGTGCTAGTTAAAGTCATCAGGATTACACCTTTCCACTAGCTTCAGGGGCTGTGCCTTCCCACTGGAAGGCCATTTGATCTTTCTTGATTTTAAAAATAAATGTGAATTTCTCCTGAGGTCTCCTTAATTTCTTACTGTAGTACAAATGTTTCTGTTGGCAGCATTTTTCTGAACAAAATGCCAGGCAGATCTCAGATGCAGTCCTGCATCCAAGGTTTTGTGCATTAAGCCAGTCAGAATGTTTCTCCACGAATTCCTTCGTGGTGGTGGTTGCCCAATAACTGAAGCCTTGATTTTCCCTTTTTTTTTTCCCTATGGGCTTTGTCTGATGGATGGAGATTAATGCTCTCTAGTGATCCTTTTTCTGCTGGGATTATGGGTTCAGCGTGAAGCCATCGTGACAAGTGCAGTAATTCCCAACAGTGAAACTCGTTCCAGTCCAACTTCCACTAGTGCTACTGAATTTTTACTGCTTTGTCTTTTCCCAAGAGACAGAAAATGTGTTATATCTGCTTGAGGTCAGCTTTGATCTGCAAATGCACTCTGTGGATGGCATTGAAGCTGGCTGCTTGTAGAAGCTTTTGCTTTCCAGCTAAATGGGAAACTAGACCAGAGTAAGATTTGTTTCCTGTTTGTGGTGGCCCTTGCACTTGTTGTCATCTGATATTTGCGTGACAGCTTTCCTTTGTGTAGAGGCCTTTACAGAAAATTGAGAAGTGGAGTTGTCCATTCACAGATGTCAAACTTCTGCACTGAGAGAAAACTGCTGTAGCTGAGCCACTGATGGGACTCCTCACCAGAGGTCCATTTCTCAAACTACGTGTCTCTCATGAGAAAAGTATTAAAATAAAGTATTTTTTCCAAGTGTTCAAAAAGGACTTCTCCACTGTAGATCTGGTATTTCTGCTAAATGTCTTTAAGAAACTCATATAAAAATATTTAATAATACTCCCTCCTACTGGCTTGCCAGACCCAAGTATTCAAATACTACGTACCAGCTGAGAAATACAAACAAATGTGGTTTTCTTCTGATCTTCTAGGAATGACTGTAAATCTTTGCTTTGCTATTATGAGAGTTATGAACCTCCTACTTTGAAACATCCATGCAATTTTTGATTAGGAGCTGATACTCTTAGCGAGCCGTGTGACTGCAGGAGCAGGCTCAGGCTGTGGCACTGGCTGCTGCTGCTCCCTCCCTGTGTGCAGGCAGCCCCAGCAATGTCCTGCCTCCTCTCTGCTTTTACCTCAACAGAGGCCATTGATAGCCATGATGCAAATTCATTTCCATATGAATTTAACGCAATGTAGTGCTAGAAATGTGTAGTACAGCTATATTGTCCCCAGGACTTGGGTCACCCCTGTGAATGAGGCTCCTTGAGGTCTGTGTTCCCCAGCATTTACCTGTTCCCACACCCAGTGAGTGCCTCCTTAGCTGTGGCAGTGAGTTACAGCTGTTAGTAAATTGGCAGAGGTCATCACCAGGCAGTAATTCTGCCAAATGGGTGTGCTGGCTAATTTAAACTCTAGAGCTTTTAGCCTCACCTTCCAATATTACAGAGATGCAGTTGTTTGGGTTTTTTTCCTGTTAATGTGCAGAATAGTTGTTAGAATAGATTGTGATTTACAGTGAATTGGGATACTGCCTGTTTTGAAAGATCCTGTGCACCCCTTTTGTGCTGGAGAATAACTACAGCTTTTAGTCATTATTTCAAAGATGTTTCAAGTATTTTCTGTAGCTTTCCTCTGCCTAAAAAAATAACAATAACAATTAATCTCCTCAGGGCTTCTTCACATCCTAATTATAACCAAGCCTCTCATTAGTCCCACAGGGAGATGGAATCAAATGCCATGTGGTATTTTACACTTGGGATGCTGTGCGTACCAATAGCTGCAAGGAGACAGGAAAAGGGGGAGTTAACAATTCATATCCATTTATGGAGCAGGCACAGCCCTCCTTGGACCCAGTTCAGCAGAGTCTGAGTGCCTCAGATCAGGAACTTTATCTGGCCAGGGGTTGCTGCAGCACGCCGGGGCTCCTGTGTGTGCCCGTGGGCGAGTGGGGAGCGCTGCACAGAATCCCTGTGCTGGCATCCCCACCCTGGAATGAATTAAATGCACACACACCTCCCTGGAAGCACCATGGCTGGGTTCTACGGGTGCCTGAAAAGTAAAAAGTAAGTGCCATGCTGAGCCCTCCCCTCCACCTTCCCAAAGGGAGCTGAGTCTAGGGGGTACTTTGAAATTCTGTCTTTGTTGGATTGCAGCTGCAGAGTTGAACAAAGTGGTTTTGCCTTGGGTCTGAAGTGCCAGCCTGAGCACAAAATGCAAAGAATAAGTCCTGGCTAAAATATTTGTTAGGTGAATATTGGTCATAGTTTTTTCTCCTTCAGAGGTGTAAACATGAAATATTGGAAAATTCATTAAGAACTTTTTCCTGTTTAATTAAAGCAAGAGGGAAAATGCCCTCTTCCCGAGTGATTAGCTGTATTGTTTCTATATTAACACATAAAAAGGAGAAATATAGAAATTCACATTGGCTTTTAAAAATGTTCAGTTGGAAGTCTGGCAGTAAATGCTCTTTAAGAACTTGATCAGTATTTCTATAAGCATTCTGAGATTTGTTTCTGTAATTGCTCCCTGTTGAGAGATTTGGTTGTATTTTTAAAAATTATTTTTTATTGCTTTGCTGGCATGTTCTGTTGGAGCAGACTATCAAGGGAAAAGAGAATGAGAGAATGCATGTTGGCATTTGTGCTTTAAACCACCATGAAGATGCATTCTGTTTTTCCTCTGACATTCTCCCTGCTGAAGAATGGAACAAAATTTCCTGCTGCCAAACCTGAGTGGTTTGATCGTGTTTTGCACCAGCAGACTGCAGAGGGCTCTATTCTTGCTCCAGTGAGACATTACAGACAGGGAACATGCACAGTAGAAGGCAAGTGAAATTGTGTCTGAGGCTTAAGATGTGAACACTGATAGTTAATCGTGTGGGTAAGTCCTGGATAGCAAAGGGAGGAAAGTAGCTGAAAAGTGGAGCTGGCAATTGACTCCTTTTCCTTCTCCCAAAGGTTGATCCCTCACACCAACAGTTTGTCTCACATTACTCTGGTGGAAATGTGCATTTTCAGAGGCACACAACTCCTACTGGGTTTCTGTTAGCTTTTCCATCCCACACTGACTCCTTTCCTCCTTAGAAATTTGTAACAGGGATTTAATATTTGGCAGAGAAGTTTGCTTTAGATAAAGGGAGAGTGTGCCATCAGCACTAGCAAAAGGGCTGTGAGTGAGTCCTGATGAAGGTAGGTGGATTGGCACTTGAATTGACAAAAAGTAGTAAATTGACATTGTTTGATTTTCCCCCCCAAATCCTTCAGAATCTAATGCACTTAAAACAAATTTGAAATTCAGAGAGAGGCTATAAAGGCTGGACAGGTGAAGCTTTTTTATATGTGGTAAACCATCTCTCCTTCCCTGGTCAGTCTCCACCTGACTTATGAGGATCAGGGTATTTTTATTCAACAGATTCTTCTTTTTTGATATTCTTCAGTTAGGTCTCTACATTTGATATATATGCACAGGTTATATTCCTCAGCCTGTTATTTCAGCCCTGTGAAGTGTTCCCAGGTGAATTAATGCAACTGCTAACCCTTTGCAGTCTTCACAAATTTTATATGCTGATGTGGCTGTGGTTATTTGCACTTAAAATGAATTCAAGACACCAGTTGCAGAAATAGTGATGTTTTTACCCTGAGATTAATTTTCAATGAAATTTGTTTGGAGTTTAACATGAAGTATTTGTCTTTCTGGACAAATGTGTCGTTGGAACAACTTCCCCACAATCTCACGTGGTCGTTTGACCTGTAGGAGTTAATTTGCTTTCTGAATGAAAGCTCTTTTGCAATGAAATTACTTTTATGCTTTAAGCAATTGGTTTGGATACCAGTAGGAATTTGGCCAAAGTGACTTGGAGCTCAGTACCTGCCAAGAAACCTGCCACGGACTTTGAGGAAGGGTTCCCTCCAGGGCTTTGAGCTGCTGAGTCCAGCTAAAGCACCTGGAGTGTTTTAAAAGCTGCTTTAGGGAGGGCTCTCCTGTGCTGCTGGCACATTGACCCCACTGCCCCACATTCTACAAGAGGAGGCAAAGGCTCTGCCTTGGTACACTGTAATAATGTGTGGCTGAATCTGATTTTGTACACATGGTCTTGTCCCTGTGCTTTGAAATGAAAAAGAATCCTCAAAGCCTGATCCAGGTAATTCTTCAACACAGTCCCAATCTTGGCTACTATTTTGCTGAAATAAAACTTCTAGATTGCTTTCATATTTCTCTTTAACCAGCATATGCAACCTGAGTAATCTTGAATTGTTCTGCTAAGTTTATCATCACCCTTGTTGCAGAGTTCTGTTGCTTTCTTGCTCCAAGCATGGTGCCAGAAAAAAATATTAAACCTGAATAAATATGATAAAGTTTCCTAAAGCCTGTGAAGGAATCTTTTCATGTGCTCCTCAGTTTTTGGGACTAGCCAAGTATGTTGTTATGAGCTGAAAATGTGGTTGCTTGAATAGCAAGGTTCACTGATGGTCACTGCAAACTGCCAATTTCCAAAGATAAATATAGTGTGTTAGAAACTATATAAAATATCTGGCTGAAGGCTTTATGTGCCAGCTCAGTCTGGTTTCTATAGCAGACTATAGAAAATGTATTTAACTCTATTTAATGTGGTCACTCAGGATTTCATGGTGCCTTTCACAAACAATCCCCAAATTATGGACATTTCAGCTTGGGTGTCTTCTGCTTTACCAAGCTTTGCACTTCCAGTGGGGCATTGTGTTCTTTTCTTATATTCCATAATTGTCAAAAAATGCTGATGTACACTTTTATCCTGCAAAGAAGTTCAGCATTTGGGTAAAGCAAGCTGATCAGTAGAATTTTCATCAGCAGAATTTTCAATATATTTCTGGATTGTTTGAGATTAAAACAATTGTAACATCAAAAATTATGTTACAACCATGAAATTGAGTAAAATATGTTTTCTGGGTTAGGTGCTGTTGCTGTATTTTGTGTTGTTGCCTGTTCAGATAAATGTCAGGAGTAGATTGTGATGGTTGCTGGGCTTATTCCCAGGATGATACAGAGGTGTCCACCTGATGGCTAGGCTGTCTGTTCACTGCCCCTGCACCTTCACCCCAGCCTTCTTGTTGAAGAGGCTCATAGGGGACGGTGGAAATCCCAAAAATCCCTTTGTCCTTGCGGCCAGTTACACTTTTTACAACTTTTACATGTTTGCGTGGTCCTTCGAGCCTTTGGCTCCCCATCCACAGCCAGCAGCTGATGTTTTAGCTGGGACAGTGATGAGTGGATTGGAAGTGGTTTAAAGCTCCTCCAACTGCTACTGGAGTAGCAACTTGGCACGGGGGCCGGGGCAGGTTGAGCCTGTTGGCTCTTCTCTGTCAGCAGCTCATCGGCCTCCCTGGCCTCTCTCCCTTCTGGAGGCTCTGATGGCTGCGGGGGCTGAGGAGCGGCGCAGCTGCCCGACTGCAGGGAGGGATGCTTTGCTGCCTGGCTGCAGGGAGGGATGCTTTGCTGCCTGGCTGCAGGGAGGGATGCTTTGCTGCCTGACTGCAGGGAGGGATGCTTTGCTGCCTGGCTGCAGGGAGGGATGCTTTGCTGCTGCCTGACTGCAGGGAGGGATGCTTTGCTGCCTGGCTGCAGGGAGGGATGCTTTGCTGCTGCCTGACTGCAGGGAGGGATGCTTTGCTCTTTGGCACAGTTTTAGACATGAAGGATCTCTCCAAGACTCCAGGGCTGTTTGAAGTGAGACACTGAGTTCCCTGGCCATCCCTGCCTGTGGTATCCCCCAGCATCATCTTGGCTCAGCCGTGGTCCATGGGCTCAGCTGGCAGCTGTCAGAAGTCTGGGCAGCTTTGGAATCAGTGCAGGCTTCCTGGGAGCTGTGGCAGAGTCACTGCCCCAGTGATGATCTGGGATCTGTCTGTGTGGCTGATGAATTCAGGAAAGGTGAAATGCTTCCCATAAACACTTTGGTATTCTGAAATATGTCTGTTTACATGTCTTTTTATTGTACATCACTTTAGCATATTACTTCACAAGAAGAGCAAGAATCAGTCATTAACAGCTTTTCAGTGTTGGGGCATTTTGAGATGAAAATATCTGAGTATGATAGGTGGTTTCTGCCCAGCAAAACAAGTTCACCTATGCAGAGACAATCTTTGGATCAGTTTCAAGAAACAGCTTTTATGGAAGGTGAGAGATCTCCCCACTAAGGCCAAATCAGAGAGTGTGAGTTGAGGTAGAAAGACTCCTCAGGGGTTGTGAGTCTCTTGGAGGAATCCTTCAGTACACAACCTATGAGCATGTTCCTGTATTATACAGTGCTTGGATACTTGTGAGCATTTTGTCTTCAACCCACAGGAGTCATTCAGTGCTCTGTCTGATATTAAATGTATGGAGACTTAAGTCCTGTTTTCTTATTCAAAATAGCAGAGAGGATGAACAAAAGCAGTTAGGAGGTGTCAGAGCCATGGCACTGCAGGCATTGGGCACTGTTAGTACAATGGTGCTACATTATTAACAAAAAAGTCAACTACTCCTCTTTGTGATTCATTCTGTTTGACTCATCTTTGTGCAAGAAGTTCAATTCTGCTTTAATACACCAGTGAGTCACTCCCATCTCCTCATTCTGTTCGTGCTTCTCTCTGGATGGTGTTTGTTTTTGCAGCCACAGTGGTACAGTGTGTTTGCTGGCTGTAGGCAGAGGAATTCCAAGCAGGCCTATTTATTTGGTTTCAGTGGAGCAGCCCTTTTGCTATCACCAAGGTTCTGAGGACTTGGCTGATATGCTGTCAAATTGACCTCCACTGCTGCTTGTCCTGCATCACTTGCAGAGGAGCAGAAGCTTGGGCTGGGACAATCTGCTAAATTTGATTCTCACTCTTCTGCATCCTTTGATCATCAGGTTTTTTGTCTACATGACTTTGCTGGACTGAGCCATGAAAACATCTTGTCATAATTTTCCCTTGTGTTCTCGTCTTAGACAGAAACTTCTGCTGCTCCAAGTGTCTAGCTTTGTACCCCTAGAGCCAATTGGAGAGATTAATTTGTCATTTTCTTCTTGTGCAGATGTCTATAAAGTTTTAGGCTTTCACAACTGCTGTGATGTGAAGGCCTAGAATTGGATGCAGAACCTGAAATCTGATGATATATGGGACGAAAATGTAGTGGGTTCAGGTTGTGCTTCCAGTAGATAACCTACCTGAGCTGGTGTAGGGCAGCTGGAGCTGATTACCAGCCAGATTTGAGGAAATCTGAGATAAGTGTGTCCATGGGGAAACAGGAAAAAAACTCAAGGTAATTCCAAGGTTGATTCAGTTCCACCCCCCATATTTCTCCTGCTGTAAGAAAACAGTTGAGCACAAGGTGTTCTACACTAACATGATTCAAGCTTATAGTTCTGCATTACAGCTGTTATAGTCTCAGGGTTGGTAAAACTATTATGGAGTAAGTAATTTAAAATATTATTTTGAATTCAGCAAATACTAACTGCAAACTCTCTTATTTTATTTTGTTTATCTTGTTATTTTATTAATAATTATTTTTTTCAAGTTCGCAGCTGACCTCCCACTAGACTGGGGGAGTCACTGTATAAACAAAGGAAAAAAACCCCAGTCAGTTGATATCCTGTCTGATTTTGCTTGCAGATGCTGAGCTGTCACTGCTCATCACTGTGCCAGAAGTCAAGGTTGTGCCAACAGCCCAATGTTTCCAACACAACGTTTGTGAAAAAGGCCACACACATCATGATTCATTCTTTAGGTGTACTGTTATACCTGAGTGTGCTGCTGCATTTGGAGAAGTGTCCAGGTGCCAAGACATTCTGTGCTCTGTTGTGTCCTGTCTCCATGCTATAGCATGTTGGTATCTTTGTGACTGTTGTGATTCAGCCCTACAACAGCCCCTCACTCACTCTCCCCTGCTGGCATTGGAGAGAGAATCCCAGGGTAAATGTGAGAAAAATCATGGTTGAGATGAAGACAATTTAATAGGCAAAGCAATGGTCATGAAGACAAGCAAAGCAAAACAAGGAATTTATTTCCCAGGGCAGGTGTTGAGCATCCCCAGAACAGCAGGGCTCCGTCACATGTAATGGTGACGGGAGGACAAACACCATCCCTGCAAATGCCCCCCCTTCCTCCTTCTCCTCCAGTTTTCCATGCTGAGGATGAGGTCCTATGGTCTGGGATATTCCTGGGTCAGTTGGGGTCACCTGTCCTGGCTGTGTCCCCTCCCAGCTCCTCATTCACCCCCAGCCTCCTCACTGGTGAGGTGGGATGAGGAGCAGAAAAGGCTCCGGGTAAGACCTGCTCAGTGCTAAAGGAAGCATCTCTGAGTTATCAGCACTGTTTCAAGCACAAACCCAAACCACAGCTCTATACCAGCTGCTAGGATGAAAATTAACTCTACCTCAGCCCAGAGCAGGGTGCTCGTAGAGGGAATTGTAGCACTCAGTCAGAGCAGGGAAACTTGGCTGTGCAGACAAAGCTGCCTGATCTTGCTTTCTAACCATCCCTCCAGAGCCAAGGTGGCATTCCAGCTTCAAAATTTTGTGGTGGTTGTTCCTTTTGGCCTCTGAGATTCAAGGATCTGGTGTTAATTAGTGAGCTAAATGTTTGACTTGTATTCATGATGAATTCATTTATGCTCATGCATTCTGGGAATATGTAACTGTGCACTTCTGCTGGGGCTTCCGGGTGTCACTCATCTAACAAAGCACTTGTGATCCACACAGTAGCTCTGATGCAAATGAGATGCATTTGAGTGGTTTAGCTCAGAGTTAGGATGGAGACATTGTGGTAGCCATCAAGCTATCTATGTACATGGGAAAATACAGACCTGACAGAGGTGTGGAGGAATTGTTTGCTGGTACACTCCAGCAGTCAAACTGCTTTCCATCATTTCAGTTTAGTGAAAAGAATGTTTCAAAAGCTTAAATTAAAAATATGCCAATTGTCTCTTTGCTTCCTTTCTTGCAGCTTGGCCTGTGAAGATCTTAGAGAATGTCTGTCCCCATCTGATTCTCCCCCCCATGTGCCTGTTTGTCACTACCCCATCTTCAGTTCTTGCTGTCTTTGGTGTCAGTTCCTGCTGTCCTGTACCATCTCTCTCCCTGATGCTGCTGTGCCACTGCCTTAAAATACAGTTGAATTCAGCTTGATACTCCATTGGTGCAAAACAGCATTAGCTCAGATAATCTTATTTTAGATGATCCTGTTTTAGAGAGGTATTTGTGTCTGGAATCCCAGAGAAGTAGGATCCCTTTTTAGTAGTTGCTCATGCTAGAGCAAAAGGTCAGGAGTGCCCTTGGGACAGAAATGGCTCAGAACTGCTCAGAGCACATGGATGAGCTCCCTTGGCTCCAAGAGTTCCCTCCCCATGTGCTTCAAGACCATTGTACTTCAGGAGCTGCCTGACTCGAGGCTCTAGAGAGAGCAGAGCAGGGACAGCAGGAGGTTTTCTTTAGGATAGAAGAAGGGAGGGAAACCATCAGACTTCACACACAGCTCCCTCTGCAAGCACAGAGGCTGCCTCTGTCCTTCCCTGGTCAGGAGTCAGAATGGGCTCTGAATGGCAGAAACGCCCAGGGGCAGTGGGAACTCGAGGTGAGCCAGCCAGACACTGGGTTTCAACTGGAAAGGAGCTGACCTTGTTTTTATTTGTTGTGTGTACAGGCAGTAGATACTGAAAAATAGGTTTTGGGACTTAACATGAAGAGAGATTTCCTGAGCTTCCTGCCAAAGGCAGCTTCTGAGACCACAAAGCCTGTGTTTTATTTGCTTGTTTATAGCCAAAAGATGGCTGGCTGGTTTTATGGCATTTTGATCTTCAGAGTGAAAATTTGTAACAGTTTCTCCCAGAATTTTCTGTTTGCCTCCTTTTTTTTTTTTTTTTGAAGTGCACTTTGAATTCTACACCATTAAATGTCTTTATTATCTCTTGTCCTGAGAAGTTTCATTGTATCTGAAGATTTTTTTTTGCCCCTCCCATCTTTAAGCTGCTCTTTAACCAAAAGTTGTGGGATAAGTGACCGTTTTGGAAAAACCTTAAAAAAAGAGAAAGCTTTAGATATAGCCTAAAGTTCCATATTTCAGTTCTGGTGTTCCATTCTCTATTGTTTCAGCCTCATTTTTACTGCAATAGTCAGACAGCTTAGTTTGGTAAAAATGCCTCCAGACTCTTTTCTTTCTGGCCCAGGGTGTAATGATCCTTCCCAGTTTCTGAGAATAACATGCTGGAAATCACTGTGACTCAAATATGGGGGCAAGGCAGACATGCAGATTACTCTCGTGAAATTTTGTGGGGTTTTTTGTGATTTACCTTCTATGTGTTTCTAGCACTTGTGTCAGCCCATACAGCTCCAGCATGCTGGTTTCCTGCAACAGAGGTGAGACTTAACTCTCCCATAGGGCTCATGAAGCTTTCCAGGAGTTCAGTGTGACCATTGGGATTCCACAGATAAAGAAGCTCATGGCTGAGTGATAAATAATCTGTCTCTTGTTAGAAATCCAGTAATTTGCCCTGCTATTCAACGACAGAGCCAGGAAAACCAGTGAAGTTACCCAAATCCCAGCCCAATAGTCTCCATGTACTAGAATACATTTAAAAGACAAGCTCTGTCTCATAGGTTTTGCTGTCTAAACTAATATCTGTCACCTTCAGAATTTGCAGATATGGGCAATTTCCATGAAGTTTTCTCAGGCTCACAGTCTTTCAAGCTCCTGTAGAGCATGTTGAAGCCAGCTGATGGCAAACTTCTTTCCTTTGCCACCTCTTGCTGATCCCTACAGAGCAGCCCACAGACTCGCAGGGCTCTGCACACCCCAGGTCAGATCCCAGTCATCTAACTCTATGCTTGAAGGCTCCAGGGGAAACAAAATTAATTAGGAATCTGGAGAGGGGGTAAAAAAGCACCTCCACAAGCTAGAAAACAGTGGCTAAATATGCCCAGTTCCATATCTCTGGGATGGAAGATTACACTTACTTGTTGAATTTGGAGAGGCACAGACAGTGAGCTTGACTTTTATTCCCATACTTGACTCTCTGACGCCCTGACTCTGCTGGCATGAGGCATGTCTGCTGTTCGGTGATAGTGGCTTGACATTTCCTGTTGCTTTGCCTTGAGACCATTTCCAAAGGCAGTAATGCACTCTGGGAGTAGCTCCCCAGCTGGCAATGGCAGCCTTTGGTTCCATCCCTGATGATTTTTAAATGCATGTTCCTCCTCCTCCACAACTACTTCAAATGTATCCGTGTCAAGTGGATCTGGGAGTGTCTTCTGCTGCTGGCAACTGGTTCCTTTAGTGTGGTTGCTGGAAGACTTGGCTATTCTTTTTCTTCTTTTTAGGAAGAGTGGGAGAAGATCCTCATTCCAGCTGTTTCCTGAAATTTCCCCAGTGTCTTGGTGTGCAGAAAAAGAATTACTACATGGGAAAAGCTTTCTCCTATGCTAATGCCAAGTGGTGGAATTTAACTGGGTCATTTAATGGCCATTCCTTTAAAATGGAGACAGTCTGGGACCAAAATCTTGCTGTAGCTTAGATCATGACTATGTTAGAGCCAGTCTTGATTTGGGCAAATTGCTGTCACATTTCTCTGTAAATGCACTGTAAAATCTGTGATAAATTATTATTAGGGATGGGCTACAAGAGCCATTTTCCTTGGCTTTTGGCTAACAGGTCGATATTTGCTGTATTGTCTGAGCTGATGCAAACTTGCAGCAGAGATCTTGCACAGACAGCAGCTGCCCAAGATCGTGCTAATAAGCACAGCAGAGTAATTAGGTTCATGAGGACAGCTTGAAGTGGCACCAAAGCAAGTTAATCTGTCTGGCATTGGTGCCAAGTGCTGCAGAGCTCTGGTAGCTGGGACTTCAGTCTGGCCTCCTGAGCTGAGTACAAACCAAAGCTGCCCCGCTGCTGGTACCTGCCTCGGGTTTAAGGCACCAGGTCTGTGCTGCAGTCAGTCCCCACATGCAGGGACGCAGTTCCCCAGTGCTAAATCAACAAATGGCAGGGGTGCAGGGAGGGAGGGACTCTGGGGAGATGGGGCAGCAGTGCAGGGACAGAGGAATTGGCTCTCTCAGTTTTGGGAATGTTAACAGAGTGCTTATGAATTTTTCCCATTTACCCTTCCCCCTTCTTATCCTCTTGGCTTCTCACACAATTACAGAATGAGTCTGTGTGACTGTATGAAAGGCATTTCCTCCTCTTACTTTTTTTTTTTTTTAAAGTCTGCTTCAGCCCACCAGCTGCTTTCCATTAGTGTTGCACACACACTCACTAGGAGGGCAGGAATAATGCTTCAGGCACTGTTGAACAGCAGAAATCCTTCAGAATTGCTGTCAGGCAGAGGCTTCTCAAAGCAGATTGTAGCAAACAAGAGTTCAGCACACTGGGACCTGTCTTCTGGAGAGTCTTCACAGAGGAGCCAAGGTGTGGGGACAGAGGGGGGTCGGGGCATTGTCCGAATGCAAGGTGTGAGAGCTGGGAGCAGATCTCTCCATGTGGATGGTTGTTTGCTCTGATATCTTGTCAAGGTTAGGAGCTGAATGTTGTCTGTTACTATGGGGAATGATGACCCCCTGCTTGATTCTGAGAGAATCTTTTATTGATATTAAATACTATCTAGATGCTTATCCAGACTTCCTGCTGTATTTATTATTTGTGATCCTTGGAAAAGGACCTTAAACTTTCTTGAACTATCCCTCCTTCAGTGAAAATTACAAGATCAATATTCTTTATAAACTCTTCCCCTCCCCATTACCAGTGGAGAAAGTAGCAAGAATCCTGGTGTAAACTGCTGTTTGTGCTATTCTTTTACACCTACATTAAACAGTCATGGGAGGGACCCCATGGGAGATACCAGCTAGGGGCTGGCAAAAAACCCTGGGAATTCCATCCTAAAACACTACCTCTAGAAGAGCACAATGGGATCAGCTGTACAAGGTCAGATCCTGGTTCCCCCTCTCATGTTGGATTGTACCCTGTTTCAACAAAGCTGTTTTGTTGAATCCCACACTGTTCAGCATAATTCTGTGACCGTGGGCCTTGAAGTGCAGGTCACTCATCTCATGGAGAGCAAAGGGAGCTTTGGTTGCTGAGTTTCTGATATGTTCCAAGGATGTGAAAATTGAATAGAAATCTTGCTGGCTTTGCTATTGCTGTGATTGACTCTGAAATCCTGTTCAGTGAAGTTGCAGAGGGTAAACTTTACTGCGCTTGGCTGTTATTGGATTAATGAGTTCACTGATAGCTTCTTGGGCTCCCAGAGAGGAAAGCCATCAACCACATTTTGTCAGAACAAAGTCCTCTAATGTGCTTTAATAAGAGAGAAGAAAATTAACCTCTCATTCACCTTTTACTGCAGAATGTAATCTGAACAATAACACTGCATTCTGTGTTTTTGTGAACCTTGGTTTTCAGGAGAAATGGAGGGGCTTTCTCTGAGGTCCTGCAGTATCTTGATGTGTGTTCTGGGGGAGGCTGGCTGCAGGGTGGTGACCTGGAGGACCAGATGGGGTCCACAGGCTCCATTTTCCTGTGCTGATGCATCTTGCTGTGCAAAGTGTGTGTCCTGAAATCTGGAGCATAAGCTTGATTTCAAATAATTTTTGTGGCATGGAGGAAATTGATCTTTAAAAGCTCCAGGCAAAAATTTCACCTCTTTCTCTTGGCTGCTTGCCACTGTCTGTTTTCTATAGGCCAGGAAGATGCTAACTGAATGCAGTGCCTTGCATTCTTGAGGCTTTATTTCCTCAAGCATTTATTTGATAAGAAAGAGGCTGTTCAGGGTTCAGCATCTCCTTTGATCTCACTGTCATAAGGCCTTCTGGAATGCTTCTGCAGGACCATGGGCTGAAGCTGAAGAAGCACTGAAGGTGGGCTAGGAGCTTGCTTTGCTGTGCAGTTTCCAAGTCTTCTGCTCCACTGGAGAGCCAGCAAGGAGGCTGTGTCCCTTTCCTGAGGCTGAGCAGAGAGCATTTCTCTTGGACCTTTGCTGAATGCAGGAAACTTGAGTCCTGTACAAAGCTAACTTCCCAGGAGTCCTTAAATACACAAACCAAGCAGTGAAAGGGAATTGTCTTTTATTCATTTAGCATTCTCCCACCCCTCTACCCCCCATGTATATATTAAGTCATGTGTTCAGCTCAGCAAAGCAAATGGTCAGAACACCATCCTGGAACTTTATTTCTTTTGCCCTATCCCTGCCCTCCCCTAGAGTACTCCAAATATTTGTCCAGTTGGTTCAGTTTGCAAAGGGGAGACAAGGACATTTCTCCTGTTCCTGGAGATTTCTTATTACTTTTCAGACTCATTAGTTCCTGTAATGAGTTGAAGAGCTCCCAGTGAATGCAGCACAGTGGGGTTATCAATGGAAATGTTATGTGGGATAGCAGAGAGAGCCTAGATCTAAACATCAAACCAAGTGAGGGTAGTGGTGACTGCTAAGTTCCATTCTGTTTTGAAGGTAAAGCAAATCCTGCAAGTTTGTAGGAGTTTAATTGCTTTAAAATATACCCTGGCAATGTGAATGGGGTCTAATAATGTCAGTATTATTTTTGTGATTGCATCTACATAGGAAGCCACTCTTTGCAAGTAATTAATTAATTCACATTTGTGGTAATCCAGCCCATCATGCTGTGCAGGGAGAGGCAAATGCTGTGCTTTTGGTAAACTTTCAGTCTTTTCCATGGCCCTGCATAGGAATTGATGCCGTGGATTTACTGGCCTTGGCTGAGTCTGGATTTTGAGGGGTGTGGGAGATTCAACACCTTGTGTGCCCTGTACGTCTGCAGCAGGAGGTCTGTGCACATGCAGGGATTGCAAATGCTGTTTGAGAGAGGATTAAGAACATATTAGAAAGCTGTAGACTGGGGAAATGCACCCACTGTTCCACTTCTAGTGAGAAGCAAACAGTAACTGTGACTTGGCAGCTCTCCTGTCTGGGCTGGCCGTGTCTGTCCCTGCTCCCACCCCGAGGAGAAGTGTCCTGCATCCCTCTGCAAGCATCTTCTCCAGCTGTCCTGGAGCACCTCAAGAGTATCAGAGATACTGCTCTAAAGGGCCATTCATTTAACCTGGTATTTTTATCGCTGCAAATCAATACACAGGCTGTATTTGTTTAAAACTTTGTCTCTAATGGTGTAATGCTCTGGGAGAGCTCACAGGGGGTTAGTACAGCTGATTGCACTGGATGTGCATGGTATTGATACATCCTGACACTGTGTCTGTCTGCTGTTATTAAGGCCTGGAAGTGGTGAATGTCTGGAGGTTCGATTGGTTAATGCCTGTGCACTCACATGTATTTGTATTGATGGGGTTTTGTCCTTTTTTCTCTATTACACTGACCTCCAGGCTAGGGTTTGTGGCTCAGAACATTTGCTAACTGTTCTCTGTAAAGTGCAACTCACTGCCACCAGAATTTGAAGTCTAAATGCCGTCTAATTGCTAAATGCCATCTAACTTTCCTCCAGGTATGTCATCAGGTTTTTAATGATGGAACCTCCACTTTGCTGGTGGAATATATACATCATATATTATATGGGTTTTTTCCCTGTAATTCAGCTACTTCAGCTAACTCAAAGCTTGAGAAAATCTGTCATGTTCAGTTCACTGGAAAAAGATGATGAGGTCCTAAGTGGGGCACCCTTGTAGTTGACATTTGAGCTCCATGTGCCCCAGAGAACTCAACTATAAAATTGAGTTAATGCTGGAGCTGATTTGACTGTGAAGAAACTGCCTCAGAGCTGAACTGCTTTGCAGTTGTAGCTCCACTTGTATAAAAGATACACCAGTTAGAAATATATGCTTGCAGTTACAATAAACACTGCAGTCAAAATATCTTCAAAGGCTGGAAGGATTCTGAGTGAGCAGCTGAGATGATTGAGTTAAATAAATGCTGAACTGATGCAAACAAAGCTGGATCTGAAAGCATCAATATTTATCTTGCTTTGGTTCAACTGAAGGTGGGAAAAGCAGAAGTTGGAGGTCTAGATGAGCCAAATTCCAGGTCCACTCAGATTCTGTGAAAATAGACTCAAGTCTGGAGACTTGTCAGTTTGTCCTTGTAAATTTGTTGAATGCTTTCTCAATATTTTATTTCAAATGCATTTCCCTTTACCTTAGAAAAATCTAACACAGCATGCATGGTGTATAAAGTTGAGAGGAAAAATTGGAACCAAATTTCTTTTTAATATAAAGAAAGAGTCTATAAGAAACTCTACTGATGACTGCTTTAAAGAAAGTATGCAGGAAACGCAAACATTTTCATAGATAATTGATGAGACAAGGGGAAAAAAGGATGAATGGTTATGATCATCCTGAAGGAAACTTAGAAATCTTATTTTTTTATTGTCAGTATTGTCTGACAATTGTTTCAAGAACAACCTCAGTGCATTTCAGTTAGGAAAGGTGTAATCAGTCCTGGTTGTTGCAATGACTTTTTCATTGGTTTTTAACAAGCAGAAGTGAGATTATTTGGAACTAGATTGTGTTGATGTTCTCCTGTGCCCAGTGCTTCCAGGGGATCTGTTTGACTGCACTTCTCTTTTATACCTCCCCAATTCCTCCCCAGAGTTCAGCAGCTTTACAGTTTCCACATCTGTGTGGTGAGTGCAGGGAATGCTTAATTCCATGGCCTGTTTTGTCACAGGAGCCCTGCCTGTTTTACCTCCATGAGCTGCTCCTTTCTTTCCTCCGGCAGACTCCTCTGCCTCTGAGCTTGTGCACCTCCTCTTTTAAGGCTGTCTGAGAATGTGGGCTCATAGAAAGGTCCCAGTGCTTTTGGGCATGACAGATTTTAGAGTACGTGGGTGATGCAGAAGAAATGGAAAAGTTTAGTGATTGGCCAGGTGGTACAGAATCACAGTCTTGTTTGCTGTTGAGATACTTGGCTGCATTGTTACAGCACTTCAATGTGGAAAATTGTTAGGTGTGATCTATGCAGAAAAGAGAGCAGGATTTGGTTTTAAAGATTCTTACTCTTTGAGTCCTGACAGCATATGGGAACCTCTACTTACATAAAAAGCTCACTGAGGTACCTTCCATGACAAAGGACAGTGTTCAGGAGCTGCCCTGCTAAACTGTCACATTTCCATTGTTGCTTGACATTTGTACCGTAGCTCCTGTGGTCTGCTGCTCCATTCCTTTGTCTGTGACAGACACTCATTTGGAAAATACAAAGTGGAGCCAGTTACCACTGAATGATCTTAAAACTAGGCTGAACTTCTGTTTTCATCAGGGAGGAAGATGATGCCATCAGCTAATTTGGTTGATCAATAGCCCTGCTGGCTCTGGTTTCAGAGCTTGTGGTTAAAAGCCGATTGCACTGGATCCAAAATAAATTTGATCTATTGGTTTCCACAAATGTAGCATAGCCTGGAATGATGTTTCAGTGCTGATGCTTAACTGGTTTTAATAATGATGACAGACTAGACTGGTGCCTGCTGTGAGGACACTGTAATGCATGAACCCTGGGCAGCTGAGCACTTGTGTTTTTTACAGTAGTGTGGAGCTGTCACTCCCTAGCAAAGGTCCATTATTCTAAGACTGGGAAGCATTACAGTGTTTGCTGAGCAAGTGTAATGACATCTTTCCTGAAAGCAAGCTGTGATTCTGGTCTCTTAGCAAGACAGAGATGCTGGCAATGATTAGACTGGATTGTTAGCTGTGGCTAAAGAAGTAAGTGTCGCTGAAAAATGAAAAGTTCCGTGGCCAAAGTGCACAAAAGTGTGCAAGGCATGGTTGTGATAACCATTCAGGCATGTAGTTTTAGAAAGGATTCAGCTGTGTTCTTTCTTCATGCTGGGTGGGACCATATTCTGCTGGGGAGATGGACTAAAATGAAACTGATGCTTTCATCTCTGTTTCAGTGACTATATAATGGCTACAAGCCCCACAGAGGTCACACAGTCACCTGGGGACACGGTTGAAGAGTGCACAGGTAAGCAGCTGTTCCCTGAATGTACAGCTGATTTGGAAGATTTGTTTTCTTCAGTTAGGCAGGTCTGTAGGAACCAGTTCTGCAGTGGTTTTCTGGGGGCTTCTCTTGTAGTGTAAAGAAAATTCTGCGTGTCTTTGTCAGCTGTCAGTATTATGGAAAAGATGATTTAATGTGCAATACTGGAGTGACATATCCTGTTGGAGGATATTCCTTTTGATTCTGAATATTCCTTGGATTTTAGAAGCAGGATGTTAGAGCTTGAAGGGCTGAATGTTGTGCCTGCATTGATGGATCCTGCAGAGGTGGGAGCTGAGCCTGTTAACAATCCTCTGTCTGTGGGAGCTCTATCAGTACCCCCAGCAGCCTCTCTCTTTCTCTGCCTCTGGCCACAGGCAGCCATTTGTTACATACTCTTTAATCTGGTGGCATGGTCTGATGCAAACAGTGTGAGGGGATGGAATAATAGGCAAGAAAGTAAAATATCTTACTTATGCCAGACTTGTCTACATTAAAGGATATCCCCTTTGCCAGTATGAGTATGAGGAATAGCATCATGTCTGAAGCATCTCTGGAGAAGTGGCTGTCACACCATTTGATTTTTCTCTCTTTTCTTTGGCTAATGTTTTGCAATAATTTTAAATGTTTGTGTTTTAAAGGTCATCTTGCTTTATCCTTTAGAAATATATTTGCCACTATCAAAATATTGTTAGAAGAGATAAGCAAATGGCAAAGAGGCTGTTAGTTGAACTCTGCTTGGCAGATGGATAGAGGTGAAGAAAGTGTAATGATAGATAGTCAGCACTCTCTGCTTTCTTAGATTTACAGTCTAGTTTGTCACACAGTCTGGTGCTATCCCAGCAATCTGGTAAGCTTGTGTGAAGCCCATGGATGAAAATTTTGTACTCAGGTTCACTGGAAGATTCAGAAAAGAGATCAAATTCTGATCCAGGTGACAGGAAAAGCAGGACATGGCTCATGATCTGAAGTGCTGGCTCTAAACCCACCAGGAATGTTTCTGACCCTAAATTAACAACATTTTACATAGTTAAAGGCTGCTGTGCTGTTGCCAAGGAGCTCAGGAGACACTTGGCTGGACCTGGACAAAGCCATTTTAGAATCTTCTGTTTACTTCCAAAGGTAATGAAGGATTGCCTCACCTCTCCCTCTTCATAATTAGCTCATGATGTAAAGGCTCAAGGAGGGTAAAATCCCCACCTTCACAGTGCAGTCTGTTAGACTGATTTCTTGAGGTGTGCCTTGTTGTCTGTAGTGCAAAGCTTCCAGTGCATGCTGCTCCTTCTCTATGGCATGGTCCAAAAACCGTCAGCACCCAATGCTGGTGGTACTGAATTCCATGATTTCATTGCCTGGCTGCCAATATCTGGTATTTTTATGAAGCTGGAATCATGACACTTTCCGAGAATCTTGTCTATGGGTTGGGATTGTTTTCCAGGTGTTTTGAATGTTGAAACTGTCTAGTCCTTGGATTTGAGGGAAACAAAAGATAGAAAATACTTCCTGACTGAACCCTCAAAAGTCAGAGACCATAGAAGATCCCCAAATGAATGGTTAAATTTGAATATGATCATTGACCTCCCAAATCAGATGTTCCCTATGCTTTTTGCAGTTTCAGTTTTTGCACTGGAAGAAGCAATCTTTTTTTTTTTTTTCTATTTTGTTATGGGGAAGAGCTATTCAAAGAGCAGAAAGTCCTGAGTTAATTTTATCTGTGCACAGGAGACCAATGAAACAGGCAGTACACATACAGTAAAAAACCAGAATTCACAAACTTTACAGAGAAAGGAAAATGCTTATTCCTGCTTCTTTTCTGTTATAGTTGGCTAAAATATTGCATAAGCAACTAAATTTTGGGAAGGCTCTTCCTTTTTAGGGCAGTAACCTAGAAATTTAGTATTTTATTTTTCATGCCATAAAACTGAAGAATGGTGATTTCAAAAATCACCAGTGGATGAAGGGGAAATAGGCATAGTTGTCTGAGCTTGGATTTTTGTTTTGCAATGATTTTTTTTTTTCCCATTTTAAGTATTAAGGTCCTCTTGTATTTTATGAGTTCAGGTATCATTGACATTGTACCAATTTAGTGTTATGTTGGGCTGTTTCACAGTGCACTGAGATGCAGGCACCTTTAGCTTAAAGGTGACATCCTTTCAGTGGTGTGCAAAACCAGAGCACAGCTGTTCCCAGCGGGAAGCAAACAAGAGCTTTGTCTTTCTGAGCCGTGTCTTTTCTGCTGAGTGCTCTCTCACAGAACAGTCCCAGTTTTCATCTGCACCCAGCACTAAGTGCCTAGTAGTGATTTGATATTTTTTCACATAATGGTATGGCAAGTGCCAGGCTCTGGAACTGCAGGGAAACTTACTGTCCTCTCATTCATCTGAGGCAATGAGTGTTTGCAGCTGAGCAGAGCATGGTTGAAGAGGAGTTCTTGCTGAAGGGGATGTACCCCACACCAGTAATGAGTTAGAGTCTAGAGGAGGCACTGCAGTGACTGATGTGTCTGCATCAGATCCTCTGTGTTGCACAATGGTTCGAGTGTTGTCCCATGCCAGCTGGGGATTGCTCTTTGGCAGTGTTTGGAAATTCTTTCTGTAGCCTCCATTCTAAAGTTAGCACCACTTCTGATCTAGACAAGTATTTGGAGTAGTACCTTGGCAACGTTTGCTTTTGTGCCGATACTTATGTCTGTGTGGTGGGTTTTTTGGTGTGGTTTTTTTGTTTTTGTTTGTTTGGTTGGTTTTTCTTTATTTTCTTTTTTCTTTCTTTCTTTTTTTTTAACATTCTCCTGGTCCTCTGGAAACACCAGCATCTAATTAAGCTCATCAATAATGCCTGCACTAGAATCCAGCTTGCTTTCTGTCTGTACAGCTGTCAGTTCACCAGTGTACATGACCAATGTACATGTCCTTGTTTCTTATTTAAATAGCTTTTGAGTTCCAGAGCTCTTTGCCTGTCTCAAAGTTTGCCATTTCATTCTTTGAGTCATTGACTGTGTTAGCAGTCATTGCAGAATTGATAATTTTGGGGAACTGCTTTCATTAAATTCGTTACACTTTTGTTTTGCCCATCTAAGATAAACCAGATCATCTTTGACAAGTTTCCTGGAAGAACGCCATGCACATTGTCTAGTTGCTGATAGGAAAGACAGGAATGGTCAGGATGTGTTTCCAAAGGCTCTGAAGCACACTCACAGTGCTTGTTTTACTGGGGAGGCTCTGTGTGCCTGCTGTGTGACCTGTCTTCTCCTGCCAGTTCTTGCTACAGATGCAGCATGGAGCTGACTGAGCCCTGCGGGAGTCTTAACAAATCCCAAACCCTTGGGATTAGCTCTGTTGTCTGGGCCACAGCAATACAATGTGTGTTTTCTGTGACTGTCTCATTCACTTCTTGCCTGATAAGCAGCAGTGGAAGATAAAAAGACCTTCCCCTGATAAACCCTCCCTGAGAGCAGCCGCATCCCGTTGTTACTGAGGCACTGCAGTGGTTCCAGGGTTTGAAGGATACTTTGGTCTCAGAAGCTGCCCAGGTCGCTTGGGCAGCAGCTGCAGGTCTTTGGTGGCTCTGCACAGGGGCTGCCGTGTCACCAGGCCGTGGGGACACTGTGGCAGCGTCCCTGTGTGTCCTGGCACGTGGTGCTGGCACTGGGCTGAGGAGCAGGGAGGAGACGGGGAGTCGATCTCAGAGTCATTGTTTGTTTCTCAAAGTGGCCACTGTCTGATGCAGCTGTGCCGTGGCAGTTTCAGCCCAGATAAGGCCCATTGGCAGGGATCCCTGCACGTACAGGGCACACGTTGAGACAGAGCATCACCAACTAAATCACTGCTGGGAGAAGACAATAATTGTCTTGAAATAATGCCCTGCTTATGAAGGAATCCTCCAGCTGTGGGCATGTGTTATGCCAACTCCTGTAAAGTATTAATTGAACAATGAAGCTGGCTCAGATATGCAATGATGTTATTGCTCTGAGTATGTATTTAAGTCAATCACAGGGGTCTTAGCACAATAGTTTGGCCCAAACCACTCAAAATGACCCCTCAGTGTAAGGGTCAGGGACAAAATGCAGGACTTGTGTGCTGAAAGAAAATATACATAAGAATGTTGAAGTATCTTAGCTCTTGTAAAAAATAAAAGATCAGTGATGTTTCATGGTGTTTATTTTTTTTCTGTTCTTTTTTGTATTTTCATTTGGACTATGGAAAATCTGAAACCAAATTAACAGGTTTCCAATTTTTTTTCCTTAGGGCTGCTCTGTTTGGGGCTTTCGTGTCCTGCAAGACAATGTCTTAATTTAAGTTTGCTTCTTTGTCCCTGAAGGAGTTGTTGATTTTATTTTGGGACAGTTGTTTAATGTGGAAACAGATATTTTGTTTTTGGAATTTATTAATTCTTTTTCCAGTTTCAATCTTTTTGCCAATGTTCAATGTCCTCTAGGTGCTGTCTCCTTAGAGCACTGAATAAAGAATAAGCAGAACTAAACCAAACTAAGTAAAGAACATTCATACCTAAAGACATTGACAGCAATTTTTATTGAAAATACACCAAGCATGATCACTGTTCAGTTGTAGATAGATACATTCTCTATATAAAGTATATTTTTGCATAGACTAGAACCTAAGTGGGCACCACTATTGTCAGCTTAGTGCCAGTGTTGCTTTATAGGAACCCAATGTAAGAATTGAAGCTTCACCTTTCACTGGACTCCAGCACTGAATTATTTACAAAGGAGCTGACTGAAACTGAATGGGCTGCTCTAGCTTTGAGGCTTCCTCCAGGATGTAGGAGATAACATTACCTGAGATAAGCAACACCACCAACTTTCCTAAATTTTCTTTTTTTTTTTTTTTTTTTTCATGTTGCAGGAAAGAAAAAATCCAAATTCCAGACTTTCAAGAACTTCTTTGCCAAGAAGAAAAGGAAAGAACCTCCACCTCCCAGGGGAGAGAGTAATTTAAAACCTTGCCAGTCCAGCAGCGATGTCAGCATCGCTGTGCTCAACACTGCTGCACTTCATTCACCGGGGGAGGCTGGGTAAGCTGGCAGGCAAGGAAAATAAATAAAAGCGGACCTCTCACAGCAGTAGGATGAAAGCATGAGTTGGCCCCTTAGGAGCAGCCTCTGTCCAAATTTGTGCAAAACAAGCCCTAATGCTGATGAAGGAATTCCAGGAATTTCCTCTTTCTCTGCTAGTGCTGGAAAAGTCAGCCTGGAAAGGAGGGGGAGGGCAGCCGGGGCAGGGGTGATCCAAGCTCTTAGGCTAGGAGTGCAGATAGCCCAGGTTGCTTTGATTGTTTTTAGTGTTTGAAATCTGTCTAGGAGGGTCTGATCAGCAGCACCTTTACAAGAAGAGGATGATGACTGAGTACTGCTAGTACAGAGAAGACGTGTGAAGCTGTGTGGGTGTTTTTCAGCATCAGTGATGCCCTCTGTCATGGCTGCAGTAAAGAGAAAAGTATTTATGGTATATTATCGGTGTGTGATTGCTTCTTTAACTTTCTTACCTAGCCCTTTAGGCACAGATAACAACTGAAGGCCCCTGGTTTTGCATCAGCCACCCCTGGAGGGCTGTGCATGTTAGTGAGGTTTGCCAGCCCACAGGAGCATTTCTCAGCTCACTGAATGGTGTCATTGCAAAACCATGTCCTTTTCTCAGTCAGTGTGATAAAGCTGTCAGCTTGCACTGCCAACTCTGCTTCTCTAATAATCTTTAGACCATCAAACCACACAACTACTGCCCATAGAGTCCCATCATTTCCTCTGGTTTGGTGGGAAGCTTGAATGTTGATACACAGGAAAGAACTGAGCATTTGTATAGGGAAATCAGTGTGGACAGGCAATGGCTGAAACATCTGGGCTTTGGTTAGTGCATCTTTAGCTTCAGCAGAAATATACATATACATATACATATACATATACATATACATATACATATACATATACATATACACATACATATGCATATGCTGCCTGGAATTACAGAGGAATGTAGATTTGCACATAAGAGACTGAACTGTACTAAAGCTGCAGTTAATTCTATATTTAATCCTATGCTTTTTTTTTTTTGTTTAATGCTGGTGACTGCCAGAAGAAAATGCAGTAATTCTCTTGCCAACACATCTGATACATATGCAGAGAGAGAAAAAAATACAGAGGTCTTGTACTGGCAGTCTCAAGAACAAGGAGACCTCAGCCCTTATGGGTAAAGAATTCCTCAGATGGAAAGGCAAATGCATCCTAATGCACATGCATTCTTTGCAATAAATAAAATATGCCAGCTATAGTGAACATACATTGCAGTAAATAAAAGCTGCATGACTGTTTTTCTTAATGCAGTAAAATTGTGTCTTGCCCACATGGAGTACCTCTTGTGCTGGAAAGGACTATAAAATCAAACACAAAAGGATGGGATGGCCTCATTAATGAAGAAATAAGGCAAGTGCCTTGCTTGTGTGTAGAGCTGCTGTCCTGTAGACTAACACAGACATTAACCATGCTGTTTGATGGGAGGAAGCACAAACTCTGACCTGTGCTGTGAGAGAACAGCTCTGATTGCCTTCAACACAACATAAACTTAGAGCAGGTTTATTTTGCCCTGCTGTGAGGCTGTGTATTACTGTAGACTGACTGACCCCCTTTGGGGCAATAGAAGGGGTAGTCCAGCAGGCAGGGGAGGTGTCTCTGGATATGTGAAGAAGGGGGATGCAGGAAGAGGGGTTTTTTATGTAGTGCATTTACTTAATGAATGTTCACAGTCTTTCTTGGCTTTCTTCTAAATAAAGAGAGAATCTATGGTTAGGCAAATAGCAGAAGCCTCTTCTATTTTACTTCCTTGCAGAAGAGCTTTTACATACTGAGTTTTTCTTGTCAGAGTTGTGTTCCTAATCATCCTCTGTTCCCCAGAGTCAAACTTTCAGAGGCAAAGCATTGCCTGTGCAGCATCTGAGCCAAGGAATCCTTGTAATTTGTATTTGTTAATAGTCTCGTGGCCAACAATGAGAAAATATTCTCTGATGTTTTCCAGTTCAAGACTAGGATGAAATCCTGGTAGAGGCTACCCTTGTTGTCTTTTGGACAGAGTAATGTACAAATAGTACCTGCCTGTGCTGGTGGAACTTGGTTAATAAATGATTTGGACTCTTCCTTGTTTTGCCACTCAAGTGCAGAATTTGCTCTGCATAACTTAATAGCCCAAGCCCAATCAATCCCAGTGAATTCCAGCTCAGTTAACAGCTGCTGTGGGAACTCATCATTGCTTCACTGGGCTGAACACCCAGCGAGCACAGGAACAGAGCAGGGATGTCTTACCTGGGCACTTTAACCTGGCCATTGATGGGTCTGTAACTGTAGCCATGGACACTTGTCCCATCTACATTTTTTAAGACACTTGGGATCTGATCATATTTAGGATATGGGTGAATGCAACTGCTTTTATTGCTGGACATGAGAGGATTTGAGTCACGTTTGTTAGCCACACTGCCACCAAAGGAGGACAGGGGACTCCTGTTGTCCCTTTCTGCACTGTAGACCTTTCTTAGGGTGGTTTGCATCCACCTAACTCCTAACATGGGACCTAATGACACTGGACTCCCTCTCTAGTCAGCAAACTGACCTGTGTGTTCAATGCAGATGCAAAGGGACATCTGCATTTGATCAAATGTGTTTCTCCTCTCTTCTGAGTATAAAAGAAGCAAACAGTGACTATCTTAAACGTGCACGAGTCTGAAGTGAAGCATGATGCATCCCACTCTGGCCTCTTTATCATCCCTCTGCCCTGGTGGTGTAGTGAACATACCCAGTGCACTGACCACTCATCCTTCCTTCCTTTCTTTCCAGGCCCAAGGGTAGCATGGGAAACAAAGCCTTGTCCCATGACAGTGTCTTCATTTTGGAGTCTGCACCAGGAAATGTGACAGGTGATGTCTTGTCTCAGGAAAACAGACCTGGAAGAGTGAAAACTTTGCAGGTGAGAACATCATCCCCTCGTCAGCACTGCTGCTATTTGTCAGCTGTCTCCCAGCTCCCAGGAAAGTCTGTTGCTTGATTCCTTTTGCTGTGTGCCTTAGGATTTTGCTGACTGAAGTGTCTAAAGCCAAATTTGCTACTTTTGGATCTACTCTGCCTCTTGGAAACTGAATTTTTGAGCAGTCCTTGTGCTTTCAGCCTTGCCCAGGTCTCACAGTGTGTGATGTGAATCCAGCTCATGAACTCTTGGAAACTTTATTGAGTGTGTGCTCTTCCAATGGGATTTATGTTCTTCACTTCATAGCTACTGCTTTTGGGTTAAGGCCATTTATTTATACTGTAGTGTGTCCCTTACACTGTTGTCCTTTGAATATTATTTGTATTACTCTTTTTGGCAGTTCTGACTCAGATGTTTTCACTATTCATGGTAGTGCCAGTGGCTGTGTAAGTGTGTGGGATGATGGATATGTCAGGATGCTCTGACAGCTTTTTTTATGTAATTATTCTCTTGATCTCTGCTAGCAAAAGATACTGTATTCTGCAGGGTCATTTCCTTCTTCCAAGGCAATACTGAACCCTCCTTGACAGCTCCCTTGTGAACTGTTGATTATATTAATTTCATTTCACTAACTGCCCAGCTTGGAACACTCAGATAAAAATTTAAGGTTTTTCCAGAGACTGAATACAAATGGTTGATAAAGGAGCCAAAGGTCATTGAAATTCCTCCTTTGCTCAGTGTGAGCTTCATGTTGCAAAAGACAATTGAGTCACATGTTAAGTAATAGAAGATGCACAGAGGGAATTGTTCCTCTCTAAGACTGCAAAACAGGCAAAGTTATTTTTTGTATAACTAAAGGAGTAGCAGAAGAAAACATGTTTGTATATTACAGAACATTGTTAGGGGGTAAAAGCTCTTTTCCTGCTGTTTGCAGTCCACTGTGCCCTCTCCCCATCCATCATCCTGCACAGTCATGTAATACTGCCAGCACTATTTTTGTAGCTCTGACAGACAGGCTTTTTCTGTGAGCTTGACTCTTGTCGGAATAAAAGCCAAGCACTAATAAAAGCAGTTACTTTCTTAGCAATGTAAATTAACTTCTACCACTAGAAAACAGAATGCAAATTCAGTTTCCCCCACAGCACTTTGCTGTCTGTATGTAATAAATTTAATAAATCTAAGACAGGAAGTTGTGAAAAGAGACCAAAGCAAAATTGACTTTCTGTCTTTTCCTTCCCATTAAGCGCACACTCATGTTGTATGCCCTGTGTTGCCCATATATCACAGTATTGCAATATATTGCCCATAAATTGCAAAAGGAAGCTGTTTGGACTGGGGGCTGGTGTTCTAGACATTGTGCTACCCTGCGTGGCAGCTAGATCTATAGGAATTACATTGCAAATGAACCCTCCTAAATAAGAATTGCAGCTTTTTAGGTCTGTTTTACAGAGGTGTAAATGACTGCATAGATTGCAGGAAAACAAAATTAGGTTTAAATTACCCAATATAGTTTAATAAGCAAAGAAACAGAAGAATTAAGTCTGCATGCTTGTCTTGGGAATATTCTGTTGAGATGTTTTCAGTTGAAGGACAAAGTTTGTGTTCAGACCTTGTTTCTATTCCAGCTTTGTCACAGCTGACAGACTTAAGCCAAGAATTTTAGTAATGGTGTTTCCTGAGATCTGAACATTTTTAGTTTGAGGGAACATCTGGCTGCTTGTAAGTTTGCAGACTTTGTTGTATTTTTCTAGGGTCAGGGCTGGCCAGAGCATTCTTTTGTGCAGTCCTGGAAAAGAATCCCCACACTCCTTTACAAACAAAGTTGTTCCTGGCTGCTGTTACCATTCTTGCTGCAGACATGACCAGGATGTGATGGTGGGGGAAATTAACAAGCAATTCATTAGGGTGGACCAGAAATGAAATTAATTTGGTATTGTATAAAAGTCGTGACTCAGATACTTGTGTGGGAGAGGGTTGTAAAAAGCTCTCAAATTTGGAAGGGCTTTGTGAGGGAAAGGTGACTACATAAACCTGGGATTGGGAATGCTGACTGACAATACTTTGTGTGACTAAATACCTAAATTTATATGATTAAAGAATTTAATCTGGAATTTTGAAAGTTTTTAATTTAAATGGAGTTAAACTGCAGTCAGTTTTCTGGAATGATGAAATTCCTGTCTTTTGGTAAATTACTGAATGAAACTGATTTTAATTATAATTTTATACCAATGCCAGTTTTTATGATGGGTCCTTGATGAATGTAGATGGATAAAATTTTACTAATGGCTCTTTTCTGTGAATGGTTACTTCAAGTTTTTCTGTTAACTAAAAGATTCTGCATATCTAATAGAAGCATCTGGGTTACAATGTCCAGAACATCTTCTTTAAATTGTACCATTGAAAGTTTATATTCTATATTTCAACCACAGCTTCAGTTGCAGCAGAATGTCAAACTTGGTTCACCTCCTCTTGTTATAACTGGGAAAAAATTGGAAGATGCAGGTGCTGTTTCTGAAGATGATGGCTTACCTAGAAGCCCTCCTGAAATTTCAACCCTTCATGAAGTTCTGACAGATTCGCCAAACAAGGTATAATTGACCCTCCATACAGAAAAGAGAAAATCTGTCTAGAGAAGGGGAAGACCATTTTCTTTGCTTTTCTTTCTTTTCTTTAGAACCCGAAGAAATTACCTAGATGGATTGTAAACTTTTCACTCAGAGGTATACCTAGAAATTGACCCTACAAATACCCTTTCAGTGTACAATTTTTCATGCTTTTATGTAGACCAGGACTCTGACCTCTATCATTGGCAAATGTGTGATTTCAGACTTCAGTGAACTCGTGAGAATTTGTAAATCTGATGATTTAAAAACAATAACCCAAAATAACTTTATAAAATGTGCTGCCTCCTGTGGTCAGCCTTCCTGGTGTACCTCAATGCAGGAGAAATCTCCCCTGCTTTTTGTTTGATGCCAATGAAGAAATTAAACCTCATGTGTAAGGCAGGGACCCAGTGACCCTTCCTTTATTTTTCCTCTTGTGTTTTCTCATAATTAGCACTGGATATCCAGCTCAAGATAATTCAGTGTGACACTTCCCTTGACTTAACCCTCTTCCTCATTTTGTCCCACAGTCCTCCAACCCTGTTCAGCGTCATAGCTCTTTGAGTTTAGGTGGCACAGACAGTGAAGATGAACAGGTAAATAGCTCCTTTTCCTGCTAATATAAACTTCCCTGAGGTGGCATATGTGGAGTCTGTATGGAGCCAGCACAATAATTTTATTTTTTAAAATTTATTCTGGGTACAGTGTATCCTAGGAAACAATTCTTTACGAGTCCAGAGGGAGGCAAATGATACTTAAAATGTAGCTCTCGGGGTTTTCAATAAGAAATAAAGTCAGGCAGAAATCTATTGGTAAGTGGGTTGTGTGAACAGCACAGAGGCAGCTCTGTGACACAGTATGAATCTATAAAGTTACACAAAACATTGGACCAGGCAAAGCATTCAATTCTGCTCCCATGTCCCAGGGCCCCCATACCAAATAATCACACCTTCCCATCAGCAGTGGCTTGTGAGCAATGCCCTCCATCTCTCTTATCATGGGAAATGATTGCAGGACCAGCCTTTCCTGATGGCAGGTATTCCACGGGAAAGGGTGTGTTTTAATCTGCAATTTTCTTTGGATGATAAATGACCATGCAGCAGGTTCTGCTCTCAGAACAACACAGTCCTTGACCAGATTGGAAAAATTTGCAGAGATCATATATTTTTGATGTACCTTGACAGTTTTTGTAGATAAGATGTGAAGGTGCTTTCATGATCTTTAAAACTCCACCAGAATACATGTTTGAAATGCTGTGTTACCTCCTAAGCTTAAACAAAACTAAACTGCAAGTGCCAGGCACAGTGCAATGGCTGAGTGTCACCCAGATTTATGAATGAAGCTTCTTTGGCACGTCTGTGACATTTTGCAAGTGTTCCAGAAAGTTTGGTCTGCATTTCAAAACAGTAGCAAAACCACTCAAACTTCACAGTTAGGGGGCTTTTGTACAAACGTTTATGTAAACCCTTTAATTGTGATTGCACAATCCTGGGTTACTCTGTTCAGTTCCCCAGAGCAGCATTGCTGTGAGGATGAGATCCACATCACTGTCTGGAAGATGGTTCTGATATTCTGAAAAGCCTTTGATTTTCCTGAAAGTTGATATTGAAAGAGAAAAGTGGCTATGGCAGCTTTGTTAGAGTTAACGAGGAGCAAGCATCCGTGCTACTTCTGTGGCTTTTAAATAATGTATTTCTGCAGTGGGTCGGGTTGCTGGGATGAAGAGGCAGCTGTACAAGCGGCAGCAGTGTCTCCTGCTGGTGCGTGCATAAACTGCAAAGGGGTTTGCAGATGAGACCTGGGTGGGGACAGGCTGAGGCTCTCCCTGTGGCAGAGACAGGTATTTCTCCTTCTGTGCGATGTACTGTGTTCAGCTGAACACACGGGACCGAGTAATCTCTCTGCACAGGTGACTTTACCATGCATTGTAAAACGGGGATTTATGCTCGAAACTGCAGCCATTTCAAGCTTCTGAAATGGAACGAGCTAACAAAGGAAATGTTCCAGAGACGTGGGGAAGTAAAGCAAAATACACACAGCGTTGAATTTCTGTTTTACAGATACCTTCTGGAGCTTCCTCCAGGCCCATCAGTCCTTCATCCTCTGCCACCCAGGGGACCCCCATTTCACGAGGCAGCAGCTTCCTTCCTGTTGATTTTACCATCCCTGCCAGTCCCCTTGGCTGCCTGGACACCTCAGCAGCCAGGCACAGGATTGCCATCAACCCGCGGAAACAGAAGGGCTTTACCAACAAGCACCAGCTGCCCCTCCAGGTGGGTGTTTTCTGCAAAAGAATCACTGGGCAGAAGGAAACGAGTGTGAGTTTTTAATTATCATTTTAAATACTTTCATTTATTTTTTCTTTCCTGTCCACGTTTTTTTACTTCTTCCATTGGAAGAAGGGAAAACACCTCTTTTGCACCAACCAGCCAACCAACCAACCAGCCAACCACAAAAGACTCTGAAAATTTAAATATCATGGAAACTGAAAAAAACCACAATTTTTGGTATTCATTATTTATTAATTTGTAAAAACACCTCTGGTGTTTGAAAAGCTAAATGTCAGTTGTAAAGAGGCCTAAGTCTATTTTTACAAATCTAGTTCTTAAGTAGAATAGTACCTTACCCACAGTGCTGGTAAATTACAGGAGGGAGGTTTTGTTTCTATGATTTGAGTATTCATAGAAATGCATGTGTATAAAGTACAATTTTTGTGTATGATTCTTTAATTACAGCATCTTCACTTCTTTAGGTGGAGCAGCTGGAAAATGAAACATGTCTTTCTGCAACTCCAGAAAGGAAGGGAAATTCAACAGAATTACTTGAGAGTGACAAACATAAAAGCAATTGGGAAGGTAATAAAGACACAGGTATTGCTACTTAGGGTGCTTGAACTCTTCTGCATAACACTGACAGGACCTGTTTGAATTGTTAGTCCTTCCAAACTAGGCATCTTTTGGTTCTATTACATAAAACCAATCCTGGCTGCTGAATTACGTGATGGAAAAAGTCAAGTACACTCAACAAAGTGATGCTGAAGTGGTGAACTTTGATTGCAGCACTAAAAAAAACATGAGCTGAAAGCATCATGTTCAGGAGCACATGTCCTACACAGCTGGCTGGACCTCAGTGTGAGAAACTGAGTTCCTTGACACTCAGAAAAACCTTAACCACAGCATTATATATTGTGTGTGTCAGGTGACTTTGATTGGCTTCTGTGTACTGGATCTTCCTTTGCCACTCACCCAGAGAGAATTTTCCCAGTCATTGTCGATGGCTTTTCTAGGCACACACATGCAGAAATGCCTAGAGAAATCTGGCTGGTAGTCTTACAGCTAAGGGTATGCACAGGAAACAACTAAACAGCAACTAATGTGTACACCTGAAACAGAGAACAACTTTCAGTCACTCCCTGGAGTGGGTATGTTCACACTGAAGCTTTATTAGTCTCTCACTTGGACAGCCCATTTCTAAATAGGCTCTGAACAAGCTTATTTATCAGTCAGCAGTGCCCAGACACGGGGCATTCCTGTTAAAGGACTGCACTATCTGGAATGCATGCAGATGGTGTCTGAATTGTAACCTGTAAGTGCACACTCTTTTCCTCTGTTTAATACAGGATTACCAGCCCGGGTGGGACACTGTGCAAAGAGAGGTGGTTTTAAGGAGACACCAGGTGTAAAAACTCCCACTGAAGCTGCCCCTGACTCTTGTGGTTCCACACCTGTGGTAGAAGACCCCTGTGCTTTGCTGCAAGAGGATGGGTGCCTTCCTGCTGTGGGCCATCACTACAAAGGAGCCACACTTCTCCTGAGGCCTGAGCCTTCTCCAGTGAACCTGGAAAAACACTGCAGTGCAAGAGTGTTGTACTCTGCAGATGGGTCTGCTAATGAATCAAAAGCACCTCCTCAAAGTACCAGCGCTGAAGTAGCTGCACTTCCAGAATTGCAGCAACTTGAAGGAGAAGCTGTTGAGTCTCCAGACATGCCAGCAGCTGACTTGTTTAGCAGTGGTGTGGAAACATCTGGCATGGATATATTGCCAGATGTTGCACCAAGTTCCTCAGTAAATTCTGTGGATCTAAACGTTAAAGCCCAGGAGAAGGGGGATCCACTGTTTAGTGGCAAAGAAGAACTCTGCTTTGGTACTGCTGGGAATCATTCCAGCCATGCAGTCTCAGATACTGCACTGGCTACTCCACAAGTTGCAGTAGCTGACACAGAGTCTTGTTCTGACATCAAGACAGTGGCTGATTTGAGGTCTGAAAAGAGTTCAGTAGCAAAAAATGACAAAGAAACTTGTGAAATTATGGAATTTCAGTTATCCAAGGACAGTGTAGAAAAAAAAATAGACTCTGCTGCATCTGTCCCAGAAGCAGTTTGTGTGGTACCTTGCAGTAAATTGGAAGTATGTTTTAAAGCAGAAATAGTTCCCGTTTCAAAGGGCAACCAAGGCAGTCAACAGGCCAACACATCATGCATTTCTGAAAAACTTTCCATTGGGTGTCTTGCTTCTTCAAGTTTGGCTGGCTTGAAGAGTAATATATCTTCTGATGCTGACAGTAAGGAGTACCAGGTAAGCAGTACAGCTTCTCACAGAAAAACAACAGAAGGCAGTCAGTCATCAGATGAAAATGTAAAAAGCCCACTGAAGACTGCTTCTGCTAAACCAGTCAGATTTACCATTGCACCAGCATGGCAAAGATCTCTCTCAGGTGGTTCAAATTCAAAGGAAGATTCCTACTTCAGAAGTTCTCCAACATCCCCTATAAGACCAGAGTTCTTTGAAGGAGTGACAAAAGAACACACACGTTTTGATGCAGTTATGCAGGAATCAGCAAAAACCAACTCAGATAGATTAGATCGAGATTGTAAGGACAGAGATCTGCACTTGAATTCTTTTATGGAGTGGGCTGACCATGAAACACAAAACTTTGAGAGCCCATTTGGGGTCAGACTGAGAAGAACATCATCTTTACTAAAATACCAGAACGACAGCCGTGTAGAGCCTCCAAAGCTGATCCCCTCAGCTGCTCCAGTTGCTTCTTCTGCCTCAGTCAAGGAGGATCAGAAATTGATGGGCACTGGGAAGCCACCTCCAAACCTTCCTGTCAACACAAAATCAGTTGTCAAAAAAACAGGTTTCCTAGAAGACAAAAATCCTGCCAAGGCAAGATCAGAAGAAGTGGCAAAGAAGCAAAATGGTTGTAAACCTTCAGGTATTTATGCTGTATTTGTATCCAAACATTGTAGAAAACAGTGGTCATGTAAAGAGTCTTGGCAGAGCAGCGCAAAAAAAAAATTAAAATCCTCTTGGCTAAGAACCAAATTTAGCCTTGAGTTCATCACCACTATAATTTAATTGGCTTGATGATTTAGCCAGTCAAGAGAATTCTTGGCTTATCTTAATGAAGGGTGTGTTCCAGCAAGAAGAACAACAGAATAATAGCTTAAATGCCTCTGAAACATTTCTGGTATGAGGTATTTGTGCATATAGTTGGAGTTTCAACACAGACTTTTAAAACTTGCTGCAGTTTTAGTTAAAAATTCAGACTGCAGCTGCTCAAACCTTAACTAGGAGTTGCATTAGGTGTAATTATTTTTTTAAACAATTATTTAATTTAAAATATTTAAAAAGTGACAAGGAAGCCTGTATTTTACTGCCTACATGAAAAAATCATTACTGTAGTATTCATTTAATCTGCAGTGGAAGAATGTTGTTTTAAAGGCAAAATCCAGTTCACAGTGATCTCAGTAGGACATCTGCCATTGACTTAGGAGCTCAGTTGAGTCAAAAACTGGAGAATAAAGAGAAAAACCAGTTATTGCCAAGGACAAAATCATCAGGGAAGGTAATTTTATCTCCACCATGTCCAAAGGCTATTACAGATGCTGAAGGATTTAAAATGTGAAGCACTAGCTTTAGGCTGACTTGACCTAAATCCCTTCTTTACTTCAAAAATGCTTCTTTTGTAGAAAAAGTCTCTCCATGTTTGGAACCTGCTTCCTCTGAACCAGCTTGGGTCTCCATGGCAAAGCTGAAACAAAAGGGTTTCCAGGACCATCCTCTTGCCAAAGAACATAAAGATGAAGACAAAGCTTTGACCAAAGTGGATCCAGGGGAGGTAGAGTACCAAGCAGTGTTGCATGGGTGTGAATCCTGCCCCAGGTCACCTGGGTACTTCTGCAAACTGTTCAATATTGTCTTCAGGGAGGTGTGTTGTGAGCACTACTCAAAGAGAGCTTTGCAGGCCTGCCCTCTAAAACACTGAGACAGACAAGTGATGCAAGTGAGCAAATGCCTGTGACTGCACTGTCACAGGGATTCGTTTCACAGCTGGATTTTCCTCTATGTTCCTTTGCACTGCTCAAACCTAAACATTTCTGAGCTTTCTGATTGCCCAGAGCATATTTATGAAGCTGCTTTGAGTTGCATTAGCTTCCTCACTGCCTTCTCCCTCCCTCCCACAGGATGTTCCCAACCATCCTTGCCTGGCTTTTGCTGCATTTCCACAGGCAGGTTTGAGAGGTTGCCAGGGTGAGCTTTATGAGTGCCCATGGCTGGCAGTCAGTTGCATTCTTTTCTTCTCTCCTCATGCTGCAGCCAGGGATCTGTGCTGGTGAGAACACTCTGAAGAAGAACATGCCTTCCAGCTCTCAGGACAAGAAATCACAAACAAAGACCGGTGTGTCTGCAGCAGCAGGTATTCCTTTTCTTTACAGGGCTACAGTTTGCACCAGTAAGTGGTGTGGGTGGCAGGGGATGGGGGAAGAGAGACACCATTTTTATAATCAGCACACTTTATATAAGGCCTATTCAGACCATGGTTTTTGTAGAAGTCAACACAATGGCTTGTTTGCTCAGCAGAGAGAGCAAGTGAGGAACTCTTATCTCCACTGCAGTTCATGGAATGGCATATAAACAGTCTGGTGATTTATTACTGGCCAAGATCAGTACTAAAGAATAGAAGTTGAAGTTGGAGAGTGTCCAGAAGAGAGCAGCAAAAAAGGTCAGGTCTTCTAGATCTCCAGTCAGCCAGGAAATGCTGATAGGAGTGGAGTTGTTTAGTCTAGAAAAGACAACTAAATTTTCTGCAGAGGACAAGACTGGTTTTTATGGCCAGCATGAACTTAAAATGCACCAGGGGCTGTTTAGCTTAGATGTTAGGAAATACTCCAACAATAAGAGCAGTGAGGTGCAGAAGAGCGTGGCTTGCAAATGGAGAGTGTGCAGTTTCTGTGGCCGGATGTGTTGGATAGATAACCATGTATCAAGGATAATTTATGTAGAGTCAGTTTCACCCTCAGGTGAACGCAGAGGCTGGATGGCCCCTCTCCTGAGCACTTAGCTATGTTTCTCTATATTAAAGATGCAGGGGAAGAGTGTGACTCACTTGGTGACTCACATTACCTCTCCCAAGGCTTCTGCTGGGCTGCAGCTTCTCCCTTCCTGCTTGCTCAGTGTGGTGCCAAGCCTCAGCAGCACACTCCAGCCTGACACAGAGAAGCCAGTCCTTCAGCTGTAAAAGCATATTGTGCTTGCTGAAAGCTATTGATTGCAGATACTGCCTAAGTAGGTAAGAAATGCACCACTGTGCCAGACCTGTGGCTTTTCCATTGTCAGACTGCAGCTGACACAGTAAGAGATGCTGTCTGGAAAGAGCCCATGCACCTGGCCCCTTTCTTTCCCCGTGTAACCCAGTAGCACTCAGAGTTGTTGTACTAGAGATATTTGGCAGTACCTCTATGCTGCTCCCTGTAGGAGTTACTGTCAAAGCTGTTAACCATTTCTGAATCCCCAGGTTCTTACAGGAAATCAGCTGTCACCCTTACCACAGCAGGTGACTGGCTCAGGGTGTTTGCACCAACACAGAAGCTCTGATGTTGTTGCAGCTAATTTTGTGTGTGTGTGTGTGGTTAAAATACCACACCTTCTAAAAATGATTCTGCCACAGGCCTGCCTCGTCTTGTGGTTTTAGGTGCAAAGTGAGAGATGGAACAAAAACAGGCTGATTTTTGCTCTGATGAGGTCTTCCTTTGAAAGGCTGGATTTCTCTATATTGCATCATCCTAAACTTGGAAGCCCAGCAGCCTTTGATCAGAATTCAGAACTTCACAAATTGCTCTGCTACTTGTTTACTAGAACTTGCAGTCTTTGTGGTGCTTACAGCAGAATTACAAGTTCTCTGATTTGTTTCCCATTAGCCCAACAAGGACTTTGTCTAGTTGAAACTGCTGCTGGTGGAAAGGATGCAGAGTTAATATCCAGAGGAGTTATTTATTTGGATTTTTGTGCTTATTACAAAGAAGGTTCTCTCCCAAAATGGGGAAATTATTTTCAAAATCAAAATTTCATTAGCATTAAATTCCTACCTCATCTTAGATACTTCTGAAACCTTGTTGTGTATGTAGAGCTGCAGCCTGTTTAATGGACCTCCTATATTAAGTATAGTTTGCCTCCTGGAAGAACTACCAGCCAGCCAGAACTTTTAAAAGACCAGAGACCTCCTGAGTGAACATGGGAACTACTTTAGCTCTGCTCATGGAGTGTGACTAGTGGAGCTGATGGATATTTCCCATTGAGTTCAGTGCAAGCAAGATCAAGCTTCTTTTACTTAACACGGCTTAGACATTAATTTTGAAAATTTCAAACAAGGTGAATGGAGCAGGCCTTTTCTACATAGGAACTCCAAGCCATCAAAGAAGCATTATCTGTGTTCCTTCATCCTTTGTGAGTATGACAGGCATCTGTTAGGCTGCATCAAGAGGGACACCTAATACCATCAAAATCCTGCCATCATAGCTTACAAGTGGAAGTACATAAAGCAGTGGTTTGATTCCTATCTGGTATTTATTGCTGGAGCAATATTTGTGCTGGCAGTGAAGACTACAAAAAATCGTTAAGTCTTCTCAGTATTGGAAAACATAAACTTTTAACTCCACAGCAAGCCTGGGGTAATCCTTATCCTGCAGCTGCTTTGTTTCTGTTTTCCTGCATACTCAGAAGTCTTATTCCTAGATTTTCTTGCTCTCACAGAGCAGAATTAGCCTGTGGAACTCCTTGCTGTGCACTTTAGTAGAAATCAAGAGTTTGAAAAATTAAGAGATTAATTAACCAAGAATCTGAGTTAGACAAATAACTGGGGCTATAGTCTTCACATGCTTGAAGAATTTTGAAAAATGGCCTTCATTTATCCAGGTTTAGACACTTGCTGTTTGGACTGAGGAGATGATTTTTTTATGGGCACATTACTCACTGTTTAGTATTAATTTTCCTGTTGCAATGTCTGGTCCTCACCATTGCTGTAGCTGGACCAGAGAGTGCCAGCAATAGCCAGTTGCCAATTCCTTTGCCTTATTGGTGAGTCACAAGCATTTTGGGCTGTAAAACAGTTTATTTTGAGAGAAGAAAATATTATTGGCAGAAATTGATTTTTTAACTCTCTAGACTTCTGATGAGTGATGTGTATCTTCTCATGGGCAGGTAAAGTTGGACCAATTTCTCAGGAAGCGTCTGTGGTTCCTGCTGTTGAAAAGGAAGCGAGGCACTCCTCTAACCTGCCAATGACACCCTGCAGTCCTGCTGAACCACCCTGGCTGTCCCTGGCCAAGAAGAAAGCCAAAGCATGGAGTGAAATGCCCCAGATTGTACAATAGCAAATGACAAGACCATCCTTCTCTGCATTGCCAATAGCTGTGTTAACTCCACTTAATCCCTTCTTTACTACGACCATTCTTTTTCTTTTGAGAAATAAGAGCCTTAAAACTTTTGATCAGACTGTTGTATATAAAGACATAACGAAGAAATGCCATTGTGGGCTTCATCTGATGTATTAGGAAGCTGAGCATTTCCTACTACCAGACACTAGGAACATTTGATTCATTTTTATGTGCTTACACATCTGATGGTGATGTTCAGAAAAGACATGCTTCAGGCTTTTGAAACATTTCTCTAGCAAAATATGTTTTTAAAGTTTCTTTTAAAGAAACTTGTTCTTTTAAAAAGACTGTACAGTGTTTTGTAGGGTTTGGCTTTGAGCTAAGAAATTAACGTGTGCTTTAAAATATTCCCAATGCTGGGCACTGACGCACCGTGAGTCATGGACACTGATGTCATCACACTCCTTTCTCTAGGGCTCTGTGCTGGGCAGCCTGACTCTGCTTCAAATTGTTAATGATCTGTTTTGTGATAGCTGTAGATCTAAACACATCTGAGCTGGAGTGATTCTGGCTTTTGTGGGAAGTCTCAGTGCTGTTGGTCTTGTGCTTTGCTCACAGATACCTGCTGGAATGGCCCCGAGCTGCACACCCATTCTCTCCCATGCACTGGAAAACCACCACACTGCAGCATGTGTCTGCTTTTAGTCATACCTTTAGAAATCTGGGTAAATTAAACATTCTACTAAAAATGTCCTTCCTTTCTTTAGTTATGGCAAATAGTGATTTTTTGGTGAGATTCCTCAGCCAATTGTCTCTCTTAAAAGAGTGTGTTGGGGGGAGAGCTTGTTCCTTAGAAAGTGGCATCTTCTTTTCAAGAAATGCCACCCTCCATGTTCATAAAGATGTGTATTTAGTCAGTTGTATGTGATCTTAGTCATAAAAGGGCCATCTGCTTTCCTTCTTGTCTCACCCCATTAACTCAACATCAGTCTGAGAATGTGCAGCTGGAGCAGGGTTGTTCTCTCAGGGCCTGGCCTTGCAGTCACTCAAACTCACAAAAGTTTTGCTATTGACTATGAAGGATGCAGACATTTGAAAAATAAGCTTTGTGAAATGGTGTTGGTGGCTTAAGAGACAGTGGCACTTACTGGTGCTTCCAGTTCTTGCAGAATTGCACGTTCATGTAGTTTTTGTTTACAGTCAGTGCAAAATTTGAAGGCTGATTGACTGGTTTTAGCTGGAAAGTTGGTCAGAATTTTTAAAGGAAAATATTATCTATTGGTAGGATTAACTGCAAACCAAAGAAAATTGGTTTCAGATTGCTCAAGCAAGACTTTAATCTTCCAGTTTTGGCCTGAATTTAATATGTAGTTTTTGCAATTTGAAAACAGTATTAACTAGGAGGTAGACTGTGATTTTTTTTTTTTTTAATAAAGGTGAAAAGTTACTTGCCCTGGAAGGCTCAGAATCTATAGATACTATTTATTCTGGACTAACACCAGAAAGAATAGGAGTTTCACTTGATAAGGAAACAAGGAGTGGCTTGGTAATTGATGCCTATTTTGTAACTTCTTTTTCTCTGCTTTAAGAAGCATATATTTCCTTACAAAAAACTGAAGCTTTTGTATTGCTCTTAAACTTTTGAGTGCAATGTAAAAGAATTTACTCGGCTTTGATTCCTGGAGTTTTGTACAGTTGTCATCCCACCACAAGCTTACTGACCCTGTGTAAAATACAGGCCTTTCTATATTTAGCCAACTCTCTTCTCATTCTGTTAATGTGGATTGTGATTCTTCACCCAAAGCACTGCAATGGATACTATAATCTCTCTTTCCTTTTGATCTTAATACTGCTCCTGTCTTTTATGTTTGGTATGTATATATGTTTTTGTAATCCTTCTCTTGAAGGAACCCCTTTTGCATTCCATCCCCCTCTTTGGTTTACTATTAAATGCTGTTGCCAGTGATGATGATATCATTTCTGGGAAGAGGGATGGATGACCCTCGTTCATTCAGGAAGAAATAAAAAGAGGTCTTTGGTCAGTATTGATTCTGTACATGGATAAACTGCATAGATTTTGTTTTGGGGTCATTTTGGGTGACTTAAGACTGATCAACACAGCTGGTCAGACTCAAGAACTTTTCTAAATCTAAGTTTAAAACATCATGAGAGGGCTGATGGTTCTCCTGTTGCTCTGCAGTTACTGGTCCTTCAGTGCAGGGTTGGTTTGAGGGCAGGCACTCGTGGTCATAGGAAGCCTTGAAAATACTTGTGTGTGTGTGTTCAAAGAAGCTGCTCTAGGAAATTCACTTACATTCTGTATTTCTGCAGTTAATGTTTTCAAGTCTCTCTGCAAGTAACAGACCAAAAAGTGTGTAGAGAAAACATCAAGACCGAGTCTTATGTAATCACAGGAGGTTAGAAGATGGGAATATTAGATAAATGTTGAAAGATCAGTGATTTATTGCTGCATTTACAGAAGTTGGTAACTCTGTTAGCATGGTTTTGATTTCTTGTTCTAGTGTAGTTTTTAGGTGTTCAGTGAGTAAAAATAACTAATACAATAAGCTCATTTTGGGTGATTTTTTTCTAGACTCAGTCACTGTCTTTGAAAATAAGCTGTGTTGAAGAGCAGAGTTCATTACAGAATGTCACTGTGAGGTTTTGTGGTTCGGAATCTGTAGTGGAGGATGCAGGAAGCTGTCTGTGAATTCCCTGTGCCTGCGACTTGGCTCTGTGCGACAGCAGAGGGTGCTGGTGCCATCCCTGAGCAGCGCAGGGGGGAATTCAGTGGATGTTTGCACTGTTCAGTGAGGGGAGAGCACTAAACACCAGCTTTCTCTTGTAGAAGTTTGGACAGAGAGGGCCCCTAAATGTATTATGTTATGTCTTCTTAAGGGCTCTTGTCTGAAATAAAAGATGTAATTTGTTTTGAAGTATTACAGTAGAAACTCTCAGCTCAGAAAGGCTGCAGTTCTGAGTGTGTGCCACCTGCTCTCCTAAGTGCTTTCCAGATCAATACAGGAAGGATATCAGCCTGTGAGGGTGCTCTGTCCTTCAGAACTGTGCCTGGGAGAGGATAGATCTGAAGGATACAGGTAATGAGAGATGTGATTAGCAGCCTAATAAAAAAGGTAAACCTTTCTCTTTGTCTTTTCCTCCAGTGTTTGATAGCCCACCTACAATTTTCTTAGAGATTTATCCTGGTTACAAGATTTGACAAATTTTTCACATCAGTCATCACCAAAATATTAGTAATGATGATGTGGAACCTCTTGGGGAATCTGAGCATCTGTTTAAGATTCTGACCTTGATTTGCTTGCTATACTATAGAATTCTGTCTCCTTTATGTTGTCAGGAAATATTGCACCCAAAGAATCAATAATTGTTATAGGCTACAGCCTGGGATAGATCTTGGTGCAGAGGTTCACTGAAACCTCTGTTTGTCATTGAAATCAGCTTTTTATGTCTTTTATGGGAGCAGGCAGATGAAATAAACTGTAATTCTGGTTTTGGAACACAAACCCATGCATCTGCCCAGAACAAAAATGTTACTCAGGTATTTCCAGCTGGGTGGTTGAAGGGGCATGGCTTGATGAAGAATGAAATGGTGAGCTTGAGAAACGAAAGGCTTAGAGTGGGAAGCTGCAATTTAAATTACCCTTCCATAGTGGGATTGATCTAAGCCCAAGGAAGGACACTGAAAAGAATCTTTAAATAGTGATTTTTCCTGCATTTCTCTCTGCATGTAAGGGATACCAGACCTCATTGCTTTGCACCACATTGAGTGGGTGAGCACCATGACTGCACTGCAAATCAAAACCTGATGTGAGCTGCTGATCAAGTCCACAGTAGAGCAGCACTTTAAAAGGAATTGCTGTATGATCTGTGCATTAAAAATGCAACTTCTCAGGAGTGAGCTGTGCGAAACGTTAGCAGCTTCCTCTGACTTGAGGGGCAGATTATTGACTATGGAAAATGTGCGATGCTATTTTTATTCTCATTGTGCTAGGAGTGATTTAAAAAGAAGCTATTTTAATAGCTGTTTATTTTTTAGAGGCAGTTCAAAGAAGAAGAATCTAGAGGCAGATTATCTAAACAGGATTATTAACTGTCAAGTCTTGGACTGATCTGTAAGCTAAGTTAGTCACTAAACAAGAAACAGGTATGGAAATGAGTGAAGCACAGAGTATTTAATTTATATAATTTTGTATGATGTAGAAATAGAAAGAGGAAGAGATTGATTGGCATAATAACCTACATGGAAAAGGTTGTTTGGTACCTGGAAGCCTCACTCCAGCCTTTCTTCTCTCTGCCTCAGAATATATTGCTTCCCTCTCTAAGCATTCCTACTTTTCATTTGGGGGATCAAACAAAATTTTTACTTAACCTGTTTTGTAGTCAGTCCTATTTTATGGAATTTGGATGAAAAGCTGACAAATGCAAGATCACCTATCAATACTGGCAACCCTCGTTCAAAGTTCACCCCAATCTATGTGGTTAAATTAATACTTCATTGCATTTTCTCTATTATGCCGTTCTGACTCCAAATTAGTTTTGATTTACAGGTATTTTTCCAGCACAGAAGGATGGGATTAAGTGCTTTAAAATTAGAGCCTTTCCACATTACTTAGGAATATGTTTCTGTGGCATTGAGGTAACTTCTTCCAAGTTACACAATGAGTCCCCTGTAGCAACTGCAGCAATGTATGGGAAAAGGTCAAAGTCCCGAGGCTGTGTTGTGTTTCCATAGAGTTGAAATTCCGTGCAGCAGCCTCCCCGGATGGTGTCACTGGCAGTGCTGAGAGCTGACAAAGCAGGAGGGGATGCTGCTGGTTGGCTCCTTGCGGGTGGCACTCAGGCTGTGCTAAATGTCCACGTCACTGGTGACGTGGACAATCACTGAGCAGCAGTGCAGGGGTGACTTGCACCCCAAAGGTGCAAATTTACCAGTTGTGCCTGTGGGATGAAATAACTGCACTGGACTTTGTGAGCTGTAGAAATATGTTTTATTCATACAGGAGTAAATAAAGTGACATTTCTGTCATGGCTAGATGTACAAATTAGGATATATCTACATTAAACTAGAGCTGTGTTTTAAACATAAGAGACATTTACTCAGTTTGGATCCTGAGTCATACATATTTCAAAGAGGAGGAATAAATATATGTTTTAGTACAGCATTCAATTCGTAAAGGGAGTTCTGCCCAAAGATGAGTGACCTTATCTGTAGTTGCATGAAAAGAAATCAGAACAGAGCCTCATTTTGTGGGGGTTTTTCTTCCACTTTGACAGAACAGTTTATTACATAAGCATCCTTAGTGTTATTGTCCCTATAAAAAAATAACTGTCACCTTACTTTGCATTGTTTATAAAATAAGAGCTTTGGCTGTGAGATGTACTTCATACTGTGGTAAAATAATCACAAAAGAATTGTGTGTAAAATGCGAGAAAAATCAATATCAGTTCTTATTTGCTACTTATTTAATAGTTTCAGAGCATTGCTTTCTACTAAAGCCCAAATTTTGCAAGGTGCTCTATCATGGTTCACTGTGGGCTGAGGCTTGGACTGACCCCATGGGGCCTGTCCAAAGGTTCTAGTCCTGCTCTTCACTGGACAAATTGGATTAGGCCCCTTTTAAGAGATGTTTAAGCAAAGTGGAACAAAAGCTTTCAGGAAAGTGTGTTATTTTTTAATAGCAAACCATGTCATGCAAATTCAAACGATGTAACTCAGGGGTTGATGTGGCATGGGCTGATGTGACAAAGTGGAATGTTGCAATCTTGAGTCCAACCATACTTGGATGGGAGAAAAGTTGGGTCTTAGCACTTACTCCTGGGAATCCAAGCCTGGTAACCAGGTTGGTGGGGCTCTGGGCTGTGCTCAGTCTAATGCCTCTGGGACATGTGCTTGCCTTAGACTTGCTGGGTGTGAAGGTCTTCACTTATTCCTAGGTAATGCACCCCAAAATGGTATCTGAAGTGCTCAGAAGTTCCAAGCAATCTGCTCTAAAGCCACATTCTCAGTCCCCCTGAGAGTCCCTTGAATCCCCATGAGCAGCAGCTGCTCCATGCAGCGCATGTGCCCAGAGGCCCCCCCCGTGTTTGGCTTTGCATTCAGTCAGCAGCTCCCTCCTGCCACACAGCAGCAGAGGTGTTGGTGCAGCTTCGCTTCAGGGGCTCTCTCGAGAGAGCTGCGGCCAGTCCGTACCCAGACAGGTGTGTTCCATGGCGTGTTGGATTGATCTGGCCCCGTGGGTTTCCTGCAGGACCAGTGGCTTTATGGCTGCAAGCCGCTGGTTTGGCCCAGCGTGCTCAGTTTACATACAGCAACTTCACCAAAATCACTAGGATTGACAGGAATTGAGTGAATGTAATTTGTTTATGTTGGTTTTTTATCTTATTCCGTCCTTTTCTTATGGATTTCACCTTTGAAGGCAGCAGCTCAAAAGTGAGAGTATACAGACACTGTTCTGACTCATTGATTTTTAGAGCATGCCACTCCTTTAAAAGGGCAGTTTGTATCTCTGAAAGCTAATGACACAGCAGAAGGAGCCGGGATGGCATGGCGGGATGCCTGCACCCCTCTGTGGAGACTCACGCTGTGCCAGAGCCCGTTCCCTTCGCTCGCCCTCCTGTGCCCTGGCCGGCAGCCCGAGCCCCGCCTGGGGAGCGGAGGGAGCGGGAGGCGCGGGAGTCGGGCCCGGCCCCGCTGGGGCTCGGCCCCTCAGGCGGGGCTGTCCCGGACCTGTCCTGGGGTTGACCCGGGGCTGTCCCAGACTTGTCCCGGAACTGTCCCGGGGCTGTCCCAGAGCTGTCCCGGGGCTGTCCCGGGGCTGTCCCGGGGCTGTCCCGGGCCGCTGCCGCTCTGCCCGCGGACCGGCGGCTCGGCTCATTTACTGTGCCCCGGCGTTCATTTGCTCTGCCCCGGCGTTTCCCTCGCTGTGCTGGTGTAACCCAGGCCGTTGCATAATAACCTAGTCCTCAGAGTTACTTTCTCCTGGCTTTTGCCGTGTGAGAGAGCGGAGCCAGCGCTCCGGCGGGGCCAGAGCCGCAGCTGCCGGCGCGCCGATTGCTCTGCGCGGAGCAGCCGCTGGCAGCCTTGTCACTGTTTAATGACGGGAGTTTCAGAAGTGTGTGCCCACACTTTTGTATTGACTGAGCAGAAAAACCAACAATTTTCCAGACAGAACTCATACTTTTCCTAGACTTTTGCATCTGTTTTTAGTAACAGTATGGGCCTGTAACCACAGTACTGCAGTAAAGGTTTTTATTTTAGGGAGTGACCTAAGCAGCAACGCTCTTTATGCAATTTCCCAAAGAAATGTAAAATAACAACAAGGATTTCAGTGTTAAGTGGCACTTGGGGCTTTCTTTCAGATCTGAGGAACAGCTCTGTCAGACAGGAACAAATCTGCTAAAGCCAATGGAATTAGTTTGGTCTAAATAAGATTATAATTGGGCCTTTCTGTTTCTGCATTGCTCAAAAATAAATCCCAGTAAACAACTTGAGGTCAAGTCTCCTCTTAGCTGTGCCAGAACTGTGTTGAAATTGGGGAAAATTGCCCCAAATTAACACTGCCCGATAGCCTACAGCATAAAAATGATTGAATATATATCTGTGTTTCCTAGTCAGCCCTTTCAGAACTTGACTTAACAGTTCTAGTCTCTTACTGGAAATACTGTTTTGTTGGCTTCTTTGACTTCCTCAAGTTTACATACAGCAGCAGCCTCCTTTGCAACTTCACCAAAGCCGCTTGAATTGACAGGAATTGAGTGAATGTAATTTGTTTACGTTCTCTGTCACTGCAGATATTCCTTCCCCTGAGCTGTCCCCTGGTGGGAGATTTCACAGCCTGACCACAGCTGAATTGAGATTTTGGTTCAGTGAGTTGTGGAACTGTAATGCAGAGATGCTGCTCTGGTCTGAGTTTGGATCTGAACTCTCTCATAGCATGGAGATATTTAGAGGATTGTTTTTGTTTTTAAACCCATGCCATTTTCTTGTTCTTATAAACAATGTTAATTTTGGAGTGACTCTATTAATATACAGCCTAATAGCAGAATAGCTGCTACTATCAACACATAATCATAAATATTTCTACTAATAGCCCAAGCCTGACGTTCTGACTCTAATTAATCTGATTATGCTTAATAATAAATTGTATTAATGCTTTGGACATATTTTTTAACTGGTGAGGCTGCTAATCAGTTTTGCTAAAGTGGCATTCTCTGGGCTAGGGATTTACCTTGCTTGAAGGCAGTATTAATCCCTGGCTAAAAAGATGACTGTCTTTGTATTTCTGGAATCATCAAACTAACTTTTTTTTTTTTTTTCCCCTTTATTCTTTGTAGTGCAGTGATGTGTGCTGAAAGAAATCAATTTATGGGAAACAGTCTGTCTACAGCACGAAAAATAGTTTTGTGGTAGGTCTTGGTTTATTTTTGTTTTCTGAAGTCTTTGATGAGTTAACAGCTGTTGCTTGAAGCACAGAAATGAGAGCTAAACTGAATGACCTGGGACCATTTATCGTCACAGAAGCAGTGAAGTGCCTGTGTCCAATGCAGGCCAATGTTTGGAGGCCAATTTTCTCTAGCTAGGAAGGGCTGAAAATAGGAAGCAGGTTTCCATTCTGGTTTCCCAGAAGACTGTGTGTGTTTTGGCTCCAAAGAAGGCAGGGAGTAGACATAGTACTTTTGCCTGTTTTCTCCAGGATATCCCACTTCACACTTGCCTGATACCTATTTCATGGAATATGTTCTGCAAATTTGTCTTCTAGCACTGGTTTGCTATGGAAGCTTGTCCAGCATCTTTTATGTCCTGGTGAGACAGGGCTTTGAGAGACCTGCAGGACCTGTGGATGGTTGGCTTTGACCAATGTGAAATGATGGTTTCACCTCCCACTGATGCAAACTGCCTCCACGGAATAAACCCAGTGTAAACTTTTCTTAAAGCAATGAGGAAAAAAAGTTGGTCTCTGGCAATGAAATGCTGTTTTTATTTTAGGCATCTCAATGTATGAGTGAGGAAGTAATCTGATTAGCACATTTGCTAGAGAAATGAACCAATGGGAAGGTGAAAATATTAATAAAAGATAGAGTTGATTTATACTCAAACTGGCCTTTAAATTTGCAATATATGCTGTAAGAACATGCTTATATAACCTCTATTTCTATTCATAAAGGTTTATGTGGGTCTATATTGAATTATGCATTTAAAATTAATCCACTGAGGCAGCCCACTGAGATGCCACTTCTCATTTAGTAACTGCATTAAGGACTTTGTGCTTCATTTAGAAACTCTGAGAAGCTTGCTTTGTGCTGTGGAGAGGAACTGGCCTGGCAGATTCAGACTGGCTATTATAGGGTCTTTAAAACAACCTCTCTCTGTCTCTGTCTCTTTCCAAGTTACCAGTAAAACTCTATTCTCGACTCGAGTGACGTGACTCTGGCAGCTTGGCTGAACCTGACAGACCCAACTAACCCGTGTCACATTCCTAGAAAAGATTAATGAAGGTTTTCTTCAGGGGTTGGGAACAGCTGATTCTGCCTTTGCAAGGCTCTGGGGACCCAGAATGAACAGACACACACATTAGGGTTTTTTACCAGCAGCTGTAATTCAGATTTATTAAGTGTTTTGTTTGTGTAGCTTTCCAGTTCTTCAGACATTGCAAAAGGGTCAAGAGCTCTTCTAGATGTTTACATGGATTTTATTCTAAGAAATCTTAGACTCTTAGTGTGTCTGATTTGCATTCTTCAGAGTGCAATTATGCTGCAAAAATGGCATTGTGAGGCTCTAGGTTGTGTCTGAACTAAACTTCTTTGGCTTAAAAATAAAAGCTTACTAGTTCTGCACAGGCACACTAGTGAAAAATACAGATTGACATATCTACAAAGCCTATCTTGTTGATTACAAAACATGACTTGTTGTGGGAATGAGTCCCTTAATTGACTCTGGGCAAACCTGTTGTCTCCCTATTCTGCTTTTGGTTGTTATTATCATTAAGATAGTGCTTAGTGGCCTTAGTTTGAAAACTTGTGAAATACCTGGCAAGGCTCAGTTTGTATTTCTTATTCTGGGAACTGTGCTTATACTGCTAAAATATTCAAGTGTCTTCTGAATAATTAAGAAGTTAATTCTGTGAATACTGGCACTGAAGAAGTTTTCTCTCTTACAGAGTTGTGTATCTTCTCTTCCATATTTCCCACCACATTGTTCCCTGTCCCTTGCATTCTCCACTCCACCTTGCACATAGTCCAGAGCCACTGGAAGTTCACCACGTTCTCTCTGTGTGCACCTGCATGTTGGGGGATTGGCTGGCAGGCTGAAATTTGACAAGAGGTGGTAGAAATATATAAAAAAAAATTAGTTAAAATCTTGTCCAAAACTTCTCAGAGATGATGGATGTGCAGGACCATATTGTAAGTGAAGTTCTGTATAAACCCAGGGTAAATGTATAAATATTTGTAAGAAGAACATTCTCTCATTTTTACATTGTCTCCACTTACCAAACATGTTTTGTTTGCTGCTTTATTTCTGTGTGAGAGAATTAATATGTGTGATTTACTAGAGGGAAGCTGAGTTGAAAAAGGGATTTTTATGTAAGTACAGAAAGTGCTTATTCCCCTGATCATTTTTATCTGCTAAAGGATTAAATTCCATAGTCTAGATTCAGCTGCTATAAAAAATTTGTCTCTTGCTTGTGTGACTGTGCTCCACTAGATGAAGGTTTCACTGCTGCAGGGTGTCACGCAGCCAGTCCCAGAGAGGACTTTGACTGTCAGGGTAGGTACTTTAAGTAAAATGCAGAAGATAAGGTAAATAACATCTATATATACTAGACATCATTTTATAACAGTCTAGCCTTTGGCAGATAAGTGACAAAATTAAGACTGAAATCCTCAAAGTTATTTAGGTGTCTCATTAATGCAATGGATGTCTGAATACTTAGGGACCTGAAGTGAAATCAGAAAATAATGAACATCTTGAGGAAATTATTATCAAAGATTAAAATAGATCAGAAACATCTTCCTTTAAGTCTCACCATTTCAAGGACTCCTTACAGGTTTATTTGTGTTTAGATTAAGGGTAAATAAGATCATAAAATTAAATGTTCATTTTGATATGTGAAAAGCAACTGGTTGCATAACTGCCGAGTTATGAAACCTATATTTTTGTCCTCTGCATTCTGAACATCTGTGGCCTATATTTAATTGTAGTTTTCATCTTCAGTTTGAAGAAACAATGTTTAGCCTGAAGACAAAAGTGATCAGTGTAGTGAAATCAGCTAAATAGTGTGGCTGAGTCTCACTTGCTAATGGAAAAGGCATTTTTATACATGTTCCAGCTTAGAAATGTTATTCATTTGATAGCTTAAATACAGTTGAGACTACTCTGCTATTCTGAACCATGTGAAGAATGAAGGTATTAAGACATGGAGGGATTGTACCTCAAGAGGAACAGGTGCATAAGGATGGAAACATGGGGCCATATTGCACCATCAATTTTTAAGCAGAAATCTGTACTGATTGCAGTAGGAAGTAATTCTGGTAAAATATTGATGAAATTATGTGATATGGCTCATGGGCAGGAAATAAGGAAATGTGCAAAGTACAGCAAGCCAGTGGAAGTAGGGAAAATAATATGAAATGAAGAAACAAAAGGAATGAGCAACTTCAGAAGTAATCCTCCTGAAAAGTCTGGAGAATGATACAGAAAGAAGGTTTTACATAGGGTGGCAACATGATAAAGTCATCACCTTTCCCTCAGCAGTCCATACAGCCAGAGAGCTTCAGCCCAGATTTGCAGCTGTGATCTGTGTTTTGCAGTTGGTCCATATAATGGACTGGATGAGGTTTCTGTTTCAGTCAGCCTCCTTTTTTTGACATGTAATTCAAATCCAAATGCTAATCTGCATTTGTGACTCAGAAATCTCTAAGTGACATCCTTACCAAAGAAAGAAAAGATGGAGCCTTCATGTAGAAATAGAAAGGTGATGTTTGAAGGATGTTTTTTAATTTTTAAAATGCAGGTAGTCAAGAACTTCTGAGATGTTTGTGTTCAGTTTCCTACCATATTATTGTAGCTGTTAAATGTCTCCATAGGCTTCTTAGCCCATGCCCAAGTTGCAAATGAAGCTGTCTGCAAGTATACACTGCTGAAAATAAAACAGGTTAGCAAGTTTTTATTTTAAAACAAATTCTGTTGTTAGATGTAAATCTCAGGTTTCCCAGGTGCAATCTTCAGGAGTGATCTTGAGGTAAAACTACCGTTTTCTCTGAACACAATAGGATTTATTTCCACAGAGGTAAGGAATTCTAAACTCCAGTTTCTGCCTGCAGATCTCAGGAAATAGATAGTTGGTTTGGCTTGGGATGGGCTGCTCAGAAATGAGGTCTTGCTCATAGGAGCCTTACCAACAAGATGTCCCAGTTAACTGAATTGAAGGTGGAAATATTACCCTCTGCTATTAAAATGTAACTTCTCATATTCTGCCAGAGCCATAATAAGCATTTTGAGAGTTTTCTAACACATTGCCATTCATTTCCCCACATTGGATCTGTAGATTGAAAAGAACACAAAAAAGGAACCCTCAAACATACGCCAATAACCCATGCATATTTATGCAGGCAGCAGTTCCCTTGTTTAAGAAGAATACTCAAAGAATTAAATTTCATAATTTTATGAAATAGCAAGGACATTTAAAGAGCATCTGTGGATTAGTCTGAGTAAGTTTTTTCTGTGAATTGCTTGAAAAGAAAACAGACTCTTCCTAGGTATTGCAACAAATTGTTCCCAGCACTTCAGCTTAACACAGTAAATGAAAATTCAGAGGAAGCAGCACAATATTGGATGAACCTGCTTCAGAACATTGGCTCAGGCCACAAAGCAAGTAATTAACAAGCTGAATGAAGCATTTAAGCCCACGCCTTATCATTTATGTAACTAACCTTTGAGTTTTGGACGCACTGGTATGCTGCAGTGAAGCCTACACAGTGTTTCTTTTATGTGTGTGTATTGAGCAAATGGGAAATGCATACCCTGCCATTTGTTTTTCACATTTTCAGCACTTATCAGAGTTCTCTGGCTGAGTGATCTTATATTGCAAAAATGTACGCCTCTTGGTCCTTTTTTCTGTAGTGCAGTATGAATCTAGACAAGCCTCAGCCTTGTTGTGTGTGGGGGGATGTATTCTACTTTTAAGGGTGCTTCTGAGCTTGTTTAAAGCATCATTAGTAGCACTAGAAAAGAATTAATTGAATGCCACTTTTCACCAAAGAAGTGAGCAACAAAACGAGAGATGGGGATTCTGCAAAATCCTTGTTTGTGGGGGCAGCCTTCAAAAACAGCTTTGAAAACAAATCAGGAATGCTGTGAACCAATGAGGTCTCAAAAGATGTAGTGTCCATCCTTGTCTCACATCTGTTTTTCCCATCCTGAGAAATACTGGGCATGTTAGGAATGCTGAGAGTGCTGATGACAACATTAGTTTCCTACAGAGCTCGTGAGATAGAAGTGGAGTGTAACATCACCTCTGCACTTGGGAAATGAGTCATTTTGCTTATTAATGCTCTCACTTTCGTTCTCCCTCCTGTTATTTTCTCCATCACTTTATAACCAGACTTATTTGGAACTCTTGTGAGACAAATACCATTTCTCCTTGGCGGGAGGAAAATAAAATAGCATACTTAACATGGTTATATAACACACTGCTACGCATGCCTAAAATGAGGTCATTTTGATTAATATATTTATCTGGTGTGCAGCTGTAACAGGACATGTAACTGTAATTAAAAGACCACCATGTTCTTTAGTCTCTTTGCAATAGCCTTTGGTTTTTGTAACTAATATCCCTGAACCTGATGGGAGTTAGTTGCTGGTTATGTCATAATTTGTGCCCTTGGGCTATGGTCCTAGCTTTCCAAACCTCGGAAAATCGTAGTGTGGAAACACAATTTCCTTCCTCTCTTCTTTCCTCTGTCAAAAGTTAGGTAAGAATTCTCCACCAATTATGTTTATTAGAAGTAATCCAGCAACACATGCATAGAAGGAGGAGAGAGAATGGGGCAAACTGAGGGATTTCTTAAAGTAGGAAATGTTGCTGGATGATGGAGAAAGTAAAAAGATGAGATGAGTGATAAAGCCAGTTACAGTGAGCCAGGAGAAAAAGTGGAGCAGCATGCTGCAATGTCCCTAGTATCATCTGTGGGAAAGAGAGAACCGGTAGAATCTGCTTTTGGAATACAAGCAGATGTATTTTTCTTTTGGGATGTTGAGCTGCCATTCTTCAAAGTTCTGACGCATCCGGTTCTATTTCGGTTTGATGACTCCTAACGAGACACGTTAGGCGGCTGCTGCTCAGAAGCCAGCATTTAAAAACACTGTTTTTCTGTTCCACTCTTTCTGGCAAAAAGCTCGTTATTCAAGTACTTGCTCTAACCTTTAGTTACCCTGGTTGCATAACTGGAAAGCAGCATCCCACCATGCACTTCTGTGACCCAGTTGTGCCTTTCCAGTAGTGACTTTATGAGTTATGAAAGGTGTGTCTGCCACATTGCTACAGAAGCATTTACTCTACTGACCCTGATTTCCTAAATATTATATAGTCATTGTTCACTAAGGAGTAAAAACAATGTAAAAGCATGTGAAAAAAACCCTAATTCTGCTATGCTGAAAATCCCTGTGTTATGTTCTTTAGCCTTGATAGTGTTTGGACTTCTCATTGATAAAAAAAATACTTGTAGAACCAATTTTAAAATCATTAATGCTTCAGTAATCTTTCAAAATGAATTTTAGATGGTACATTCAGTACTAATAGTCACAGTACAAATCATTGACTCATCCAAGGAAGAGCCTGAATAACAATTGCTTTGTTGAACTGATTTGCAGTCTAAATTGTGATGTGCAGCTTTCACATTTTCTAGACTGTCTACAGACTTGATAAAATCCTTCCACGTTATCGTATCATCTATTACCCTGTATTCTACTCATGATAAAACCTCCCTGTGGATGAGAATGAATTTCTAATGTCTCATAGAGAAAACTGTTTATTGCTAGCATGACTTTTACAAAATCTTTCTGTAGCTCATAGAAAACACAAAAGAGACATGTGCTTGTTTTTTTTGCCATCACATAATACAGCATAAGTCAGTTATATAAAAGTCCCTTACATAAATAGCTTAATTCTACTTTCATTTATATGGAATTATAAATCAAGAACAGATCTACTGAAACAAAAGACGTTACACCAGCATAAAACAGGTATTGACAGCATGTGCATACTTGCATTATATAGATTCTTCCAGCCAGTGATTTTTGGGCTTTAGCTGCTTGAAAATCATGCTGTCCTGAGAAGTATTTAGTATGTGGCAGCTGAAGGCTGGTCCTCATAGCAAAGCTTGTCCTTTCCATCAGTTTTCTAGTAGCCTCTGTATATTTTTGGTATCAATATACAATTTATCTGTGTAGTTAAAATATAACATTACTCTTGTCTAGTAAGCATGATGTAACCAGTTCTTCTGTTGTGAAGGTTTTAGAGAACTTAATATTAGTGACTGATGATAAAAAGCTGTTTGAAAATCAGGAAGACTTTTAAAAACCCAATAGTTTATACTACAATAGTTTAGTGAAGCAGTTTCTAGTCTTCTTTCATCTGTACATGTGGCCAACAGGCTGAGAGATGGCATTCCTTACCTTATCCTTGACTGGGAGTGGTATGGAGCAAAGACCAGGCAATCTATGGCTCCTACAGTAAAGAACTGTTGAAATTAAGAAGTCAGCACCTCTTTTGAAGATAGAAACTGTTGCCATTATCCCTTTCACTCAGTCACACAGAGAACCAAGGCACATTAAAAGAAGTTCCAGGATTTTGTGGCATCTCATTTACAGAATAAAAAACATGTTACTGACAGCATTTTGAAGCTGGGGCAGGTCACAGCCAGGAGCTGTCCCATGTCCCAGTATGGCAGAGGGTCCTGATCCCATGCACAGCAAAGTCAGCACAGGGTCCGGTGTCAGGGAACTGGGGAGCAGAGGTTTTCCTGTAACTGCTTTACAGGATAGAAATCATCCAAAATTGCTAATGATCATTTTAATATGAAGAATTATGTAAGCCTGGATGACTTTAGCATATTTCAAATACCATTTGAATCAATCTGTGTAGGTACAGTTATAAAACGAGGACACAGTGAGAAAGTAGTTGGGAAATATTTTGCTATCCTATATTTGGGTTAAATTCTTTTTCATTTTGCATCTCAACCCCTTTTCTATAACCACTCTTCAAGCTTTCAAAATTAAAGTTATGACTTAAAAACAATGGTTTAAATCAACATGTTCCCAAGAAAAGGTCCAGTTTTGATTATTTACTATTTCCTGATGAAAATGCACTTCAACGAAAACTTCCTCTGATCAGACACAAATATATTTTGTAATAGATAACAGAGACCTTGACATACTGAGTTGTAGGCTCAGCATAGGCCTTAGCCTGTGCCCTGGATTCTAAAGTAAATGCAGAGCTGAACAAGCTTACATAAGAGGCCAGCAAGGCAACCTCTGACCCCAGCAGTGGCTGGGGCTTAGGCAGCAAGTCACAAGCATGCTACAACCTGCTCAAATGACAAGGCAAAGGAAGCAGCCCATACATATGTAACTTGAAAAAAAATTCAAATCTTCATATTTTTTGTAGAATAAGCTCTCAGTATTAGGTTTATGAATAAAGGCGTTCTCTGGCTTTCTCTGTGAAGGTGAGTTTGATAGCCCTGTGGAACTTCTGGTCACCACTGAGAACGGTCCTTTCATCACCACACAGACACAGCTTAAATGTGGCTGGGATGCACTCCTGCCTCAGACAGTACATGAAAAGGGAGCCTGGACATAGGTTTAAACCCCAGCAAGCTGTACAGCAAATGGTAATGCAGCAGAGGAACCAAAGGCCACAGCAGGGCAGGGCAGGGCAGTGAGCCAGGCCTCCTTCAGCTCCCATCCTGTCCACTTTACCACAGCAACAAAGGAAGAGAGGAGGGGAAATAAAACCAAGCCAAACCCCCCCCCAAAACCAGCAGCACCTGCTGTCATCTTTCACAACATCTGAGGTTTGAACAACTTCATTTCTATGGTTTGGCTTCTTGACTTCAAGTGTTGTTGTGTGACTGCAGGACAGAGGAGTTTTCTTTGTTCCTTTATCTAAAAGACCTGCAAAAAGCAGCTCCCCTGTACTATTTGTTTGTCTCTGTAGTTGTCATGCAAGCCAAAGAGTAAAGAAGACAAAAATTTTAATTAGGAAACAACTCTCCACACAGACTTTGTTGGTACAACATAGTTATAAGTACATCTACAAACACATACAGGTTCTTTGGACTATGATTTTTTTAAAATATATTTTATATGACAATGCAAACAAATCTGGAAAAAAACAAATTACTTCAAACTTATGTAGAGGTAGCTGAACAGTATTCTGTCCAGTGATATGAGAGTATAACTTAAGTTTCATTTCAAGTTCATTACAGTGCACAAAAGGATGTTTTACAAACAAATGGAATATACAAGTCCACAAAACATTTTATTTAAAATGGCTTGATAGATATATTTCTGGCACTCTTGTAACCACATAGCTTGATGGAATTAAGTTGGACAAGTATATGGTTCCAAATTAAGACATCTTGCACAGATAGTCTTTTGCTCCTCATTTTCATCCCGTTCCTTATCAGGGAATTATAGAAGCTATTACATTGTTTTTGCTACACTTCTGCTCTGTAAACCTTTGTTCTGCAAACTGAATGTAAAGATTAAAAGCTGCATATGTTTTATATTTATAAAATATATGGCTATGACTATTAAAAAGCTCAAGAATGGCAATAACAGAATACAGGCACTTCTATGTGAGGGTTACTTTAGACCTTATGAAAATCCAACATCAGTAAGCACTTCACATGATACCTGGATGAGAGTAAGTCAATGTAATAGTTCAGGTTTTTGTTATCCACCATTTTAATCCTGTCTAAGCAGATTAGTTTCTTTCTTCTTTCAGACAATATTTATTTAGCAAAGTGTTTCAAGAGAGTGACTTTGCTCAAACTACCATTTTGCTATTGCCATAAGACTTTCAGTGAATTACTGGGCTTTGGAAATAAACCCCAGCTCCTAAATTCCATGCTGAACTAGTTATAGTTTCAGTTGTGAATTAAATCAGAACTATGCAGGGGTTGAAAAGAGGGATTGTGTTCATCTGATGTAGGACTTGGGGGAAATGGGGAGCACTAAGTGCATACAGGTCCATGGGGTTTTTACGCACAAAAACCCTATAGTTAATTTTCACTTTCTTTTTAAATAAGTGTTTGTGAACATGTTCTTCATTCCTAAACATTGCATTAAAATACAACTCCTGTCATTGATTTAAACACCAGTAAAACTTCAGCACCAAGTAGAAATTAAAAAGAAAAATTTTCACAATGAGAACAATCAGCCACTGGAGTAATCTTCCCAAGAAGTGTTGGATTTCCCAACATTGGACACTTGTAAGATTTGGCTGGACAGCCTGCTGGACCACCTTGTCTAGACCATGCTTTTGCCAAGAAAAGTTGGACCAGCTGATCCTTGAGGTCCCTTCCAACACAGGATTCTAGGATTCTGTGAAAAGACCATCTAAACCAGAACTCAACTCTATGAAGCTCTTTCTCTACAGCACAGATTAACACAGACCTGCTACATCCAAACCCACATTTTTTTTTAGATTAAAACAATCTTTGGATTAATAAATCCACAGTTGAGGTGTTCTGTCAGTGAGCAGTCATGCAGTTCAGAAGGACGGGCGAGCCACAGTCTGGTATCACTTATTGCTACATTGTCATGGAAGACAGCAGCACTTAAAAGTACTTACAGAAAAAAGCAAGAGGAACTTTTACAGCTAACACCACAATGTCACTTAAGACTTAGCATAAAGGCCTATTCACACCATTTTCTCATTTCATTATTAAAACTACTGAACTACTGCCTAAGCAGCCTGTGCATTACCTATGCCCCCACAACGATTAATCAATACTTCTGACCACACAGGAAATGCAAGTTTGAATCATGATTTGGTTTTGTTGGGTTTTTTGTTTTTAGCAGATGAGCAAGACTGGTTATAAAACTGGGTTTGGTGTCTAGAAAAATGTGAGCACAGCTTAAATAAAATATTCCCCCAATTAGTACTTTATCTGATCAATGTTTCTATAATTAAACTGAAGGTATTTTTAAATCTGTTCAGCTGTTTATTCATGCCTGTGATAAATGTTGCATTTACATCCTTGTACTTATTTATGCAATTGAAAAAATCAGCGGTAGTGTGGCAAACCTAGATTTTTTTTATTTTAAACATCATTACTGAAACTTTACCATCTCAACATAATGAAGGCTAAGGGTACTCCTTGTCCAATTTTACCTGGACAGGTTTGTGTTCTCTAGCATGTATCTTTCTCAGTATGGGTTTTCATTTCTGATGGAATTTGCAGACTTTAGCCATTAATCTAGGACGTGTGGCCACAGAGCAGCCCCAGCAAGAATGCTACTGTACCTGTACAGATGGAATTTTGATTTGTTGTGCATGCAGATCACCTGTTTGCATTACATGCAGTAGGTCCAGTGTTTCCAGGCTGCAACAAATGCACTGGGTGCTCACGATGCAGGGCATGTACACAAGTCTCTGCTTGGAAATTCTGGCAGCTTTACTCAAGGCTAACAGAAAAGACAATATTCATCTTTAAAATCAAGGATTCTTTCCATGACATCTTTTCTAAAACAACAAAATAGGCAGAATGAGATGTAGAAGACACAGCGTGCAGGATAAAAAAAATAATTACATCAGTGAGAAAACAGTTGAAATTAGGTATTTAGGCTCCTTTTCTCACAGATAAGAGTAACAAAAGTGGAAGCTTTTTTCCTGTGGGAGCAATGAGACACTTAAGCTCTGCAACAGTACATAATGGTTTGTGGAAGAATTGCATTTAATGCATCTTCACTTCCAAACAAGTAGAAACCACTTTGTTGACTTATGAACACAAAATGCCATAGCAGGTGTCAGCCAGCATCACTTGGTACTGTTCAGAAGATGTAGGTGTTTTTATACATTGTTTACAGCATGCCAAATACCACTCATGGAGGAAGTGCAGCAATCCAGCAGTATGGAAGGAAGTTACAGCATTTCCAAAGTAGCCCAATGCAAACAGGATACAGATTCCATGTGCACCACAAGGGTGAAACATGTTTGTCTTCCATTTGTTTCTTTGGTACCCTTATAAAAAATTTCAACAGAATTTAACAAAAGGGGAACAAAGGTAGCTTTATGGAAACTACTTTTAACAAAAAATATTTCTGATGAGATAATGGAAAAACATGCAGAAAAATTACATTAAATCCTACTGCATTTTTTTTTTCATAAAGGCATGAAATGGCAGTGCTATTCTGCATTAGAAAAACCGAAAGAAATTTATAGCATTCCATAACATTCTCACTTCATTCTAGTTCTTGCCATTGAAATGGAAAACAGTAGCTCAGAATAAAGGCCCACTTTTGCTCACATTGAAATCAGTGAAAGTCAAAATCAGATGGAGGTAAGAGCAGTCCCAGAAAGTGGTACACTGTAAGCAACAAAAGCAGCAAAACAAGTATATGAACTGTTGATTAAAAAAAAAAATCAAAACCAAGATACTTCCTGTTCTCATTTCTGCCCTATTTTTACCTGCTTTATAGCTAGAAGTAATCATGCTAAAATTCACTTGCCTTCCTTGGGAGATAACTATTATTAGCAACACTACCCAATCTCTTAAGAGAAAAGCAATGGCTGGGTAGAGATTTGAAGCTAACAGAAACCTGAAGATTGGGGTGAAATAAATAGCATTTATTACAACATATTCCTTCTTATGTGACACAAACTACCCTCTGAGTCCTACAGTTCAAAATAACTCCCCCCTCCCCCTCCCATACACACACTCCAAAGCCAAATCCCACCAAACAGTTAAAAGAAATAAAACTCAACAGCAACAAGAGTTGATGGGAAAAAAAAAATCTATGCATTAACCTACAATGAAAGGACACCAGTACTTCCAGTTTTCTCTAGGATAAGCCACTTTCCATATATTGCAGCTCTTTCTTCGCAGTTGTTTGTAGCCATTGTCCATTTTTGCAAGAAAGAGTTCAGATATAAATTCAACTTCAAGTTACTCTGTTCTGTGAAATATTAGGGGTTAGATCCTTCTGTCAACCACTATGGTCAATTCCCACTGACATCAACCATCAGTACTTGAATTCACCCAAGCACATAAACACATGCTTAAGCAGGTGCTTGACTGTTTGGTTGTATCAGGAACCTCTCCACAAGCATAGGATGAACCTTCAACAGCTGTGCTTGAATTAACTCAGACAATCTGTGTATTCAAAGACTTCAAGGCAGGATGTTTTGGGGGCATTCTTAAGCTACAGCAGAACTGGGGATGAGTAAAAAAAACATTCAAAGTATTTGAACACAAATAACTGAAAAATTATCGAAGCAGTTGCTTGTGCACTGCAAGAATCATCATTTTTGTCCCCAGTCATAAATACAGGGTAAAAACACTATAAATAGAGCAGCTCACTTTCCTTTAGTGAATGAACACATAAATAATATACATTTTGAAACAAAAAAATCATAGTGCAAAAATAAATTATCAAACAGAAGTTGTGAACATTATTTTACACAATGCTATATAAAACCTGAACCATTTGAATAAAAGACTTTGCAGTTCACTGAAATAACGCATAAACCTTAATATTTCTGCTTCACATTAAACTGCACAGTTTATCCTTTATCCACTAAAAAATAAAAATAAAATAAATTAAAAAAACCCTTAAGATTTTTAAAAGGTTTATGGCAAACAAGATCACTTTTTGTTCTATCACATTTGTTATTAATTTAGCAGTGCAGTGATTGAATACTCGTCTCAGTTCCAAATGGAAACCACTGAAGTATCCATAAACATCCCCTGCTCTTTAGAAGTCATTCTCTTTGAAACTCGGGTTTGAAACATCCCGACACTCCCATCTGTAAGACATTATTGCAGTTAGCTGAAGTGACAAGGGGCAGGCTGCAGCCAGGGCCCGCGGGAGCCTCCCAGCGCCGCTCTCACCGTCACCGCGCCCTGGCGCGCGACATGAAGGTCAGCACGCGCCTGATGCCGTTCAGGCGGTCCCTGAGCGACTTCATGGCCAGGAAGGGCAGCTGAGCTCTGTTCTCCAGGGGAAGCACAGCCAGGACCCACCAGCACCAGGCTGGCCCATTGGGGTTAGCCTGCAGTCGGGGGGAAAAAAGTGAATTAGAAGTCACGTTCCTATAGGACACGAAATAACACGGCGCGCACGCACTGCCGTTCTCAAGGTAAAAAAGGACTATTTAATTTCTGACTCTAACATTCATAGATTTCTAAAAGTCACAGTGGATTGGAGGGTGACAGTGCCACCTCTCCAACAACACTGGACAAATGAACAATCTATCAAATTTCTCTTCTTCCATAAAAGAATGCAAAACAATAAGTTATTTACATAAAGTGTGTGAAAAAGTTCACTACAAGAATGTAAATGTCAGAAGGCTTAGAAAATCTTAAAAAATCAAAACAACGAAGTCAGGATTCATACAGCTGGTAAGGTGCTGGTTTGGAGGATTTAACTCTGAAAACACAGTTGGTGATAGCAATGTAGCAAGTAGATTATTTCACTGCCAGCCTAATGGCTTGTGATTACTGGCTGGCCTGAAACAGGTTACAAACAAGTGGCACCTTTACTAAAAATAGAATGTTAAAATAGGATGCATTTCTATTACTAGCAACAATTTATAGGCTGGGCCTTCTGGATTTTTTAAAATCTGTTTTCTTCCTATGTTATTACTGGCCCAGATCTTTGGGATTCCTTCTCCATACTTTATGACACTACCTCGTATTTAGCTCTTGTTATATTCTGTTATTTTAGGACCCCACCATTTGCAGTCCTTTAGCAAAAGTAACAAGTTTCTAGTTGCCTATTTACTCTCAGTCATTTAACTGGGGAAGTAGAGCAGGCAAAAAGGCAGTTCAGTCTCCTGGGATCAATGCAGTGAGATAAACAGTCTGAGAAAGTTATCAACATAAAATATGAACTTTTTCTTTGCAACTGTGCTACCACTGGTGTGTGGCAACAGAATTTAGAGGCTCAGCTTACGGGGGGTAAATGCAGAGTATTCATATTTTCATCTTAAAACACAATGCCTGCCAGCTTATCGGATATCCCTGCTATTTCTGTCCCTGAAAGTTACATAAGCCACTGATTGTGGATACCTGTGGGTCAGGATCCTTAGCTGGCATTGGACCAAAATGACTGAGAATTCGACTTTTGAGTGCTTGCTTGAGGGAGTTAAACCACGTATAGGCCTGATCATAGACAGAGTCATGGAGAACAAGTAATGCAGCATACTCTTGTCCTTGCACCTGGAATGAGAAATGAGAGGGGGAAGGTTACTGTTAGTTCAGTCTGCATGTTGGGGAAGGCATAGGATTTTCAGGATTGGGTAAGGGAAAGAAAAAAAAAGCATGCCAAAAGAGTTCTGGAATAAATAGTGACAACTCATTTGGTGTTTCCCCTTCTGAAGACCCTACACTATCCAAATTCTTCACATTGCCTGTATTCTAAACCAGAAATATCTATTTGTGGAATTTGCAGTTTCTGGATTTTTTTCGTATGAAAAAACCTTTACACAAATATCACACAAAACCAGAAAAAAGACTGTGCAAAGCTTTTAAAAAAAACCAAACAATCAGCAGAGCCTCAGAGTAGACATTTTATCTTCCCATTACATACCAAAAGCTCTTAAGAATTAATGCAAGCAATTTTGAAGGTTATGGTGGACCCAATCCTGCTGCTTCTTACCTGAACAGGGATTTTTAAATTGGCTCTCATACAAATGGTGTAGGGTTCCCCCTCCACCCTCTTATAAACTGCAGTAATTCTGTCTAGAAGAGCAGTAAGATCTCATCCTGGGTTCACTTAGTCTGGTCCTCTGATAAATACCTCCAGGAAACACTCTTCAGTACACAGGCAGTGTGTGTGCATGCTTGTGCTAACTAGAACGTGTCCCACCTTAACCATGAGCAGTTATTAAATACCACAATTTTGTTTTATCAGAAACATCTACCAAAAAAAGAACTCCCTAAAAACATACATGCTTAGAATTTCACATGTAATAAGGTTTAAATGAAATATTTCTGAATTTACCTTTTGATCCTCAATGTACTCAATATCTGCTGTATTATACCCATCACGCTGGCTGTGCTGGATCACCTTAAATCTCCTCTTGCCAATGCTGTCGACAACAGAGCGACCATCAGCAAAGAATTCAACATTTCTTATCTCCAGAATGCAGCCATAATCTGCAAACCTATTGAAATCAGAACAAAAGCAAGTAAACAAATCTTATTCTCTCCACCCTGAGTTCCACAGAGCCGCCATACAGCCAGTCCCTGCCACAAAGGTATTTACCAATGTCAGCTCATTTCTATTGTTCACAGCACTGACCTGCTGTAGTTCAAATTTTCCACAATTGTTTGCAAAACTATCAGGAAGATTCAGACTGTCTAATCTGATTAATGCTAACTGGATGTTTTGGAATACAGGAAACATCTTATGAAACAGAAAGATACACAGATCAGAAGCAAACTTTCTTCATAATCCTAATATGTTCAGTCAGTTTGTAGAGAAGGACAAGTGTAATTCAGAACATTAGCATAATGGAAGGACTAGGAAATCTATAAAGAAGAAAGTTGTTGCATAATTTCAGCAGATTTTACTTTGCAGGTGGGTATTTTCTGCAAACCATACTTTTCACAGAGTATACATACCCAGTAAGTTTATAAGCATAAAAAGAAGGAAGAAAAGCTAAACAGAGAGTCAAACATTGAAGTCAAATAACCTAAAACTGACTGTAAATGGCTCAATGTAAATGCTCAGCCCATCCTTATGAAGTCCTGTTATACCTCTGCAGCCTCCAGTATAAATATATAAAGGATATAAACATATCCTATAATTTAAGGAGATTTAGCCCAAGAACACACCTTGATTTCTTGTGCCAAAACAGTCAGCAGATTTAAAAGCAGGATAAAAACACACTTTTTTTCACGTATTACAGGAGGTCTGCAGCTCAGTCACACGTGACACACATTCAGTTCTGAGTGTTTTGAGAGAACAGACCATTATATTAGTCAAATCCAAGTGCTCAAGAGAAAAATGTCTGTCTCATCAATGTCTTTAACCTGCATGATCAGGAAGAAACTTTCCCTGCTGGAAAACTCCCACAGAGATTACAGCCATGGACCTTTCTGCACCTCTCCACTGGCTCGAGACTAGGTGGGTAGCCCACATGGTCCAAGCTCTTCACTCACCCCTTGACAGGGTCGCTGATGCACATCCCAAACTGTTTGGTGCCAGTCTCCATGCACCTGCGGATCATCAGCCGGTAGCACGGCTCGAAGATGTGCAAAGGACATGGCACTGTAGGATAGGCCATGGTGCACACAAATATGGGAACATTCTTATTTAGGCTGTAAGAAGGAAAGGAAAAGTCAGATATGGCATTTTACCAAACTATGACACGTAAGGCTCATATTCTTTAAGATTATGATATCTTTAAATAGAAATTATGGCATCTTTAGAATAAAATTCTTAATGGAATAAAGAAAGCTAAAATTATTGGTAAAAGCTTAATTTCATTCTTAATGGAATAGTAAAAGCTAAAATTATTTTCCCTTTAACTGACTAAATACTCTAGAAAACTATATACAACTTAATAGCAGGTTTTTCATTAAGCTTTCTGGATTTGCTTGTGAAAGCATTATTGGATCTCTAGTATTGTTTTTATTTATTTTATTTCCCTTAATCCCACTTCTTCCCGATCCAGTACATTCCAAACCCCATCCTGTCAGACTACTTCTCATTCTGTGCCTTTTATAGAAGTCCACTGAAAGCAGACACATTGCTCTGTACTTTGTTTATAAAGCAACTTCTGGATTTCTTCTACTTCTCTTCATTCTTTTGCACAGTGTCTAGTTTTTATGCTCACTCAAGCACAGTTTCCCCTGGACCCTGTTCTCTGAAATCACATGGTACAGAGAAAGAAGCTCCATCAGCATCTCAGCTCATGTTCCACAGCAGCCAGAGCCACTCACAGCCAACAGCAGCAGAATTGGAGATGGGATTTTACATAAATGGATTACATACTTGGAAAGCTCTGCTATTTCCTCTTCATAAATCTTTCTCCTTTCAGTGAGTTCTTCTGGAAGATATCTGGCTATTAGCTCTTCCATTAGCACTGTTTTACAGTATTTCCTCATAGCCAAGCACTGCAGTAAGAACACACACAAACAGTTAGAGAGAACATCCAGCACTTCACAGAGTATGGTGCCTGTGCAAAGGGCATCACCCCATTTTCTGATGTCTGTGAGTCTATCATCTGTCAAACTTGCCACTGAAGAGTTGTTTTTTTAACTATTCCCTGTGTTACAGACATTCTCTTAGGAAATCTGGAAAGCAAAAAATCACCTACAGATTTTCTAAGTACAGGCCTGTTCCTAAGGTTTGAACAGAGGCTAGCCATGCTTGGCAACTCACTGGAGCATTTTAAAAGCCACCTTCTTCCTGAGTTATGTAATATTTCTTTTGTGTTGGGAAATATCAAGGCTGTCTGAAGGTGAAGTGGTTCCTATCACTTCCACTTGAACTTATGCTGAAAAAACCCAGGTATTACCTCTGAGAGCCCTTCCTTGCACAGGGGACATTTTGGGTTGTGATCCAGGCATCTCTCCAGACATTTGAGACAGAAGGTGTGTCCACAAGGTGTAGTGACAGGTTCATAGAAGAGCCTGGATTGGAAAATCCAAGAGCAAAAAGACAACAATATCGTGTACTAAAGTAAAAGAAAAAAGTTGCTACCAAAATAGCTGAATTTATTCACTAACTTAACTACTGACTACTACAGGGATAAAGTCGCTTCTTGCTTTTAATTTCTCCAACCAACTTGTGTTTTATTCAGCCTACAGACTTTGTTATTGCCACCAAACATGAAAGGCAGCCCATGAACTCTGACTTCAGTGAATGTGAGGGACAATATTGTCACAAACTTCCAACAATCCAGCATTTAACTCTCCTCTGTGTGAGCAATAAACAGACCCAGAAGTTGGACCATCTGACTCCAGTAATGAAATTGAGCAATACTTCCACAACTATTACTGAAATTTTGTGATTACTTGTATGTGTGGAGCTAAGCACAAAATACCTGTTTGCTGTAATAGCCCACATGAGCAATTACAATAAACTGGGACTTGGCATGATTCTATTATTGCCAGCTCTAATGGGTATTTTTTTTTTTAAATAGAGTTTTTAACCTTCAAGGGACTGCTTTTCTGGAAAATGAGTGACAGAAGGTTAATGTTTTATCTGGAAGAATATTTAAATACATTAAGGCCAGGTATTCAAAGTATCATGGTACCTATTCTTTACCCATTTCAAGGACCCCTATAACACTTATTTTCATGTAAAGATTTTTACCTTATTATGATTACATAATACTGCAAAGTCATGTTTCCTTGTCAATAAGGTCCTTAAGGAGATGTAAATAATACTGAAGTTTGTTTTTTTTTAAACAGAAACAACTCAAATCTAGAAACCAAATTGTCTGGAATATACTGTATTTTATAATATATTGTCTGAACATTTTAAGGTCTTAAATACTAGTCTCATTATAATTTAAGTGAATTAATTTTTCATAAAAGTATTAGTTTATCAAAACAGTACATTATGTTCTGGTAAACGTGGAAATTAAAATACGTAAACTCATGTTTATTAGCATCATTGACAAGATGAGTGTATTTAAGAATGCAATTGGCTTTTAACAAGACTGCTATAGAGAGCTCATTAAATGTCATTAGTTACTAAAAACATTGACATTTAAGCAATGGAACATATGAAATAGTATCTAAAATGCCACACCTATCTTATTGCAAGTTGATGGTGTAATTGAAAACACTTGTTAACTGTTTCATGAGCAGAAACCTCACTTAAACGATGTGAAACACTGAATTCTACCCTGTGTTCCAGTAAGCACTGCATTGCATATGTAATTATTTGTAGGGACTGACCTCACCTGAGACGTAGCATAAAGACAAGATACTCCTCTTAAGATTCCTGAGCCTGCCCTAGCTCCAAGAAAACCCAGCAGCAGCCTTTCCTAACAACTCTAAGAGGATCTGGACAAGCTCCATGACTTGCAGAAAGAAATACTACACACCAAGACTTGTCATGACATTATTTTGAGCTACTGTAACTACTAACATAATTTTGAAGCTGCTGCAGAATAATGCTCCTTCTTTTCTCACTAGTACCTTGCTTTGACTACTTGGTATTTTCTGCTTGCTGCTGGAGCAAAGGTAGATCAATAACATTTTTGCCACTCCATCAGACAAACAGGTTAATAACAGCTCCTGCAGTTAATTGTGAGCAGGTCAGTAGGTTACTAGGTAATTAGTCCAAAGCATTCAGGAACCAAACCCCCAAACGCTTCTGAAGAACATGGCAGGAAGTAATTATAATGGGTCTGCATAAATAACCAGAAAGATCTTAGGAGAGATTTCCTGAGCACAAGCCCTTCTTGTGCAGTGATGTTACAAAGCCAACATCCTTCTGAAGGCAAAGCCTGCATTTGGGACTACAATTCCAGGCACAGCACCTATATCATCCTCCATTCTATAAGGGAAACAGTAATCCTTAGGCAAATTCCTTCACAAATATATTGTAGTCTGGCTGTTTCTGATTTAACATAGAGGATGAGAAAGTAGGATTAAATAATTTTATTTAAAACATCTGAAAAAGGCTTTGTGGACATAATGATAAACAAGCAGAATCACTAAACCATCTAAGACTCATTGTGTGGCTTTCTGTTAGAGGAAAGTTTTGCTCTTTGCACTATTGTTTTGACAGCTGCACAAACTTCTGGAACATATTTTAGCTGTAGACAGGCAGAGGGAGAGGGGGCAGATCTGCTTTATTCCAAGCAGAAGCAAATCAGACAATACAGCAGTTGGTCCTCAAAGCTTTCAGTTTGTCTGAAACAAACTGAAGCCTCCTCCTCTGCATACAAACAACAAAATCCAGATTTCTCAAAACACAAGCCTTCAGAAGTAAATCCCTAAAGAGGCTATCTGCTATTTAAGAACTTTAAAATGTTGTGCAAAGCCAATCCCAACATGAATTATTGATAAATCTGGGTAATCAAAAAAACTAAACAACCTATACAACACCCACTGCAAGTGAAACACCTTCCCAATATTTCTAAGTCACTAAAACCCCCCCCACATAATGTATTTGCCAAAGTGAAAATATTTTGTACAAAACAAGTAGTAAAATAGATGCAGTTGACAACTCCTACTTGTTTTACCAAGCCATTGCTGTTCCCAAGAATAACTGCTGTTTTATTAACAACAATTTTCTTTACTGGAAGAAGAAATCTCCAAGCAAATGGAGTGACTGCCTCAGTAAAGTGAGGAACACATCTCTTAAGCAAGAGTTAAAACATACTCTTGCTTACTCACAAGATCCTCCTATTGCAATAGCAGCAACACAATACTTCACGTGCAAACTCAGAATATTCACTGGATGTGGGCTCTTTAAGTATTTTGTTGTTTTCTGACAAACAGCTCCACAAATTCCCAGGTGACAACTGTGGGTTTGTGCACTGTGTCAGTGGCTGGGTGGGTGTCAGTGCTGAGAGCAAATCTTTCAGATAACTTCACTAAGAAGCTTAAGCCCAGGTGACTTTGTGTGCCCTTTCCAGAGCAATCACTAGCCCAGAGAAGATCAGAGTCCCCATTCATCAGCAGTGCTCAGAACCAAAGGTCTAGAAATGCATCACTGGAGTAACAATCCCAATAAAAGCTAATTTCATGTCACAGGCAAAATAAGTACCAAGTAAGCTAGAAATTCTCTAGGCCATAAAAGGGAGGGAGATACAGCTGGAGAGCTATAGATATCTGTGAGAAAAGAACACACCTCATACACAGGGAGCAGTCCAAATCTGATGGATCCACAACTTCAAATGGAATATGTTGTCCAGTACTATTTTCCCTAATATCAACAATGTCTATCAATAAGAAAAAAAAAAATCAATTGAACAGAACCATGCAAGCACAATGCCATCTCATATATTTACACCAGCATCTGATATTTAAATGTGTGCTGTATATACTTGCAACTTAGTGAACCATGAAGCACCATTGCAGTAATTTCTAGGCAAAGCTTCAAATTCAGCCTTGGCACAAATCAGCACATCTCCCCTTAATTTTGGTCACATTATACCCACTTACAGAGGGATCAATCTGGCCTTGCATTGGTAATCAAAGTCAAAACACTTTGTTAGTGCTGAAAGTCTAAAGTGAGACCAATTCTTCTCTCATACCATTGTAAATACATCCCACAGCATGAAAACAAGGCCAGATACCAAGAACAAATACAGGTTGTACTTTCAAACTTTTAAAATTATTGTAGAAAGTGCTGAGACCATGTGCAACACTGATGTTCTTTAAAAGATGCAGAGCTCTGCTAAGAAAAGCACGTGACCCAACCTTCTTTGCCCCCATTTAGACTTTTTTTTCCTCTCTACACACAGTAAAGCTTCCACAACATTCATGCCTTGATTAGGCAAAAGAGAAATATCAAAGGCAAAGTGGAATTTGGTCCCACTTTGTCTGAATCTTACAGAAGAAAAGATTCCATGGGTGGCCTGCCACGGAACCTGTCCTATAATTAAACCTACCTTTCTTCATCAGTTTGCAGGGCACCTCAGCATTTCGCATCTCCTCTGAGCAGCACTTCCTTTTCAGGAGGCTGCATTTCTCAGAGAGGAGAAAAGTAGACTCTGGCATGGAGGTGAATTTGTTCTCCTCCTCTGAGCAGTCCTTTTTGCTCTCTGTAATTTGTATAGATTTCCTCAAACTACCAGCAGTAGTTACATTTGGTTCCTCTTGAATGGAAAAACCCTTTTTCTGTTCCACATTGACCTGTGTGAAGAGAGGACTGACATTGGACCAATCTTCCAACAACTTGGTAAGGAAAAAACTCAACCTGTCAAAAATCTTTAATATTATAGATCACCAGGAAGGACTTTGAGGGTCAAGAAGCAAGAGTTTGAGAATTGCTAATCCTAATTTAAAAAAAAAACTTAAACTCCAAAAAGCAAGCAACCAACAAACTTGATTTCCCCTCCCCACCATTGAGGGGTTTTAGCCCTTTTGTGTGGCTTTAAAGCTCAAGGTTGTGAAACTGGATTCAGGCAGAAATGTGGCTAGATCTCATGTTAAATATATTGTTATCACTGAACCTATGGGAAAATGCATATTGTTTACATCATGGTGATGATATCAACCAACAGAAAAACCAAAACAATTCAGTTCATTTAAAGGAAGAAGAAAATTTATAAGAGAGAAAATGCCCAGAGCTTCCTCTTGCAAGGCAGATTCCTTTCTCAGAGGATAAACCATTCAGGGTTTATGCTGCTATGGCCACAGGACATCCTGAGCAGCCACTGCACAGGACATCACCTGTCAGCTTGTAACATCACCTCCCTGGATGAACCCCAAACCAGACACTGTGGATTGTGATGTGTAACATGCAGGAAGATGAGTGAGCTGTCCCTTGAATGGCTTTGTGAAAGTCATGCAAAAGGGTTTCTTGTCAGAATATCCTAACAGCCTTTCCAGGGGCAATGTCACTGATTGTTTCTTATCAGTCTCCACAAGGCAGCTCAAAACCTCCACCTCTGTAAGGACTAGCCAAGTTTTCTCCTAAATATACAACGTATGCAAACCCCATTCCAAAGTTCAGGTCTCAGGGAAGCAGAAGTGATCCTTACAAACCTATGAATGTAAACTTCTGCAGCCCTTTACACAACTACAGCTGCAAAACCAAAGTTATGAAGTAGCTAATAGAACTTATGTAGCTCTACAATAACCTCTATGTATTGTACAGACTGAGTATAGAATGACTTGATTGCTGGCATCACCAGCTGTAGCTCAAGTTGAAGCTCTAGATTTTAGCATTTCACAGCTTTTGAGGGTATCTAAATGCAATTTACAGAGGCCCCTTTCTACTACCAACTACTTGAAAGACCTAAAGACTATTACAGGAGTAGAACCCTCTCAATTCTGACATAAAATTTATCAGAACAGAGGACTTCTGTTAAAGAAAAAAAGTCAAATAAGGAGACTTCAGTAAGTTACACTGTTTTGTAGGTTCTGAAACTCAGTAAAAATTTGAGAAAATGTATCCTCCTATCTATCAGAGGCAAAAAGGAGAGAAGGCTTCCCAATGTGAACACAAAACACACAACAAATTAAGAACCACACATCAGACTTGATCTTTACCTTGAGCAACCTTTGTAGGTTATGGCTGGTGCCTCCAGATCCCACTGAATTTAGGAGATTCCCCTTTAATCTAGAGTGATGTGACAACAGCTGCAGGATATCGGGTAAGTGTTCCTGAGCATTTCCCGGGATGAGTGAAAACAAACTAAGTAGAAGCTGTGATATAAAACAGAACACTTCACTGCTTAGTTCCTTCCTTGCAACCTCTACATGAAAAAGCAAGTAAGGGAATAGCTGAAAGAAGCATCCAGGATTTTGTTAAAACCATTTAAAGAGCCCCTTAAACTAGGGTAGGAACAAAAAGTGCAAGAGCTAATGCAATACAGGCCAAACAGACAGCAAGAAACATTTTCAGAGTTAAACAAGCCCACAGAGTTATTAACCATTCTCTGTGATGTGACACACACACACACACACACGCCTTTGTCCTCTTTGTCCTGCAGTTCAGGGCTCACCAGAAATTGCTAATATCTTTCTTAAATGTTTTTGGGTCATTGTTTTGGTTTGGGTTTTTTTGCTGCACATCATCTTTCAGTGGAGTTTACTAGTACAGGAAGCACTCATCTCACAGGCTTAATCCAAGATCAGTTGGGTAAATGTGTCTGATATTGTAAACTGTAGCTATTTTTAATTCACCTATGTGAGAATACAAAAAAGGTAGGCAGTAGAAAAATGGCATTTTTTTCATTTTCTATAAGAAAATAAGTGAATCTGTTTCAAGTAGCAGCTTGAAGCCTCTTGTACAGCATAGATTATCAGATGAATATTTAAGGAAAGAAACAGACCTGAATAGAAGATTCACACTTCAAAAACTAATTTCAACATACTACTGAGGTGATCCTGCTGATGCCTGAGGAAGCCACATGACAGCTGAGACTTCTATTTAAAGCCAAAAAGGATTTCACAGGATCACACTATGTCCAAACTAACACAGGCAGACAGTTAATACAAGCAGAACTGCACCCAAAGAATTTGGTAAAACATAGTGTGTCACTGTTATGTGACCAGCCTTGGAAATGACCCAGTAAAATATTGCATCATGGATGAACTCTGTGTCTGATGAGTGCACAAGTAATTCTTTCAGTCACAAGAAGCCTAGTTTTTCTCAGAACCCCACTGCTCAGAAATTAAATGTCTTGGAAACGGCTATTTGGAGTCAGAATTTAGAAGCATATCTGTTTGTTTCTGGTCTTTTTGCTCTAGTGCACAGAGAGTCTTCCAGCATGACTGTGAGCACAAATCATGACATAATGACAATGAAAGACTGCATGGAACCCACTGGGGAAAAAAAGCAAACAAAACCCTCAAACATCAGTGACAAAAAATCCTCAGAGGCTGAAATCTCAACCATCTATAAAATGAGACAGAAATTTGATTTCACTACAACCATTCAGGTTATACTCTGTTACCTTTGTGAACAGAGTTTTACTGTAAGAATTCGACTGTGCTTAGAAAGCTTTATGCACTACAGGACATAGAAACCCTAATGTTCCCATCCCACCAGTGACTGAGAATGGCATAAACACACTACCATAAAGGAAAATGAAACTATTATATTTTTATTGCCATAAGTAATCACTGCAACACTGAGCCTTTTAACTAAGACAACAACAAAACAAATTATCAAATGTCAAAACACTGATTTACAGGACATCAGAGATTGGAGGGGTGGGCAAAACAGCAGAATTCACAAAAGCCATATAAAAATTCACACACATTGTAGGCTGCAACTGAAAAAAGTCTCACTGCAGATCCATTTTTTTGCTTATTTAGCATCAATTATTAGCAACCCTAAAAATTATTTTAAAACTGCTCTTGCTTTGTTGACTGCTTCCTCTTTCACACTTCCTGCACACACTGACACAGGGGCAGCATGACTGGCAGTAGGAAGAAAGCTGCTGCTCCCAAGTGGAGTTTGATGAGTGCTGCGTGTTGTGTTCTGTGACTGGCCCGATACATCATTCAATAGCTACTCCCCCTCTTCTGCACTCCAGCATTGGGAAGAGATTGCCAGGCTAGGAATCAATTAGAAATTTGAGAATCACAATAGTCAGTGGGTGGCAATTATTAACAATTCAGTTTTTCTTCAAATTTTTTGATGCTAGCACTGTAACTGTTTCTACTGAATGGCTGCTGAGTATATTTTCTTGCTACCTTCCTATCTTCAGAGCAGCAATACACGACTCAAATGTGAACAACAGTCTGGATTTGTATCTCCATCTAGCTCTCTGCAGTAACGAGAGAGAGGAAAGGAAAAAAATTGTATCCTCCTTTATGAGAGGCTCCTGAAAACAACTGTGCAGATCCAGATGATTTAGGGAACTCACCTTTTGTGCCTCAGACTTGGCTGTCTTGTTCCCAGTATCTAGAGCAAGGCAGAATAGAAACTCCCTTAAAGCTTCTTCTGTTTTCCCCAGATTAGCTAATGCTTGTCCTTTCCTTAGGTGACCCTGCAAGGAAACACATCCACAGCTGCAGCTTTTGTCAAGAGAACACGCAATAAAACCGCAGTGCAAGTACAAAAGGTCTTTCTGAAGAAGGAAAAGTTAGACAGGAAAAATCACTAGAACCATGTCTTAACACCTAGACACCACCAGTGCCTGGGGTTCTAAACAGTCCTGAAAACTACAAACATAAACAGGATATTCTTCCACTCGTGTAAGTATGATTCTCACAGCACCTGAGCCCAACTGATATTGGAAACATCTACTTCCCTTACATTCACCTTCTAAAATGGTCATTTTGTCCTTAGCATTCAATTTTTAGAGAGTTCACAAAATTGATATTCATCCAAGTCAAGAATAAGAGCCATAGCTCATTCTCCAGAACTAGCACTCTCTTCACCCTAGGAAGCTCAATGATGGTTAAATGTCTGTAAATTGCAGGAACCCAAGAAGTTACAGGACTTAAAGCCTCCCTCAGATTCCACTGTCTGACCATTCTAACCATTTCAGGACACTATCAAGGTTTTAAAAAAGTACATCTGGAGTCAGAACTTACTTTCAACCAGTATGGCTGGAGCCTGCACGCTGTTTCTGCATCGTGCAACGCATCTTCACAAGCTTTCAAAGTGGAGTTAATCTGGGACCGGTTGCTATATAGTAAGTGGTCATTTGGAGCTGTAAGAAATAGAATAGGTAAAAAGAAATTAATTACATAAGCTTTAATCATTAATTTTAATTTTTTTAAAAATACACATTGGTGCTTCCAGGTTTTACAAAACCACAAAACATCCAGTTTTTAAATAACTATGTTCTAAATTAAATCTGGAAACCTCTTTGGGCAACTCCAGACAAAATGCCAGCTATGTCTTATATAACTGCAGAGAACATTGCATAAATAAATGCTGAGACACTCACACAATAAATTACCAGCACTGACTGAGGATCAGATGGTTGGTAGAGACACAAAGGAGACACTGAAGACAGCAGGAGAGATGCTGTCATACTGTAGGGAGGAGTTTCAAAATTGGTAGCATCAAAGTTTTTAAGTGATAAGTTAGGGTCTTTTCATGCCAGAGCTCAAAACACAGAAAAATAAGGGACAGCATGAAGACTCAAGTAGCGTTACAGTGATCACCGAGTTACACCCACTGCAGCATCGAGACACAGCGTGTGCTGGGGGAAGGCTGGGCACTTTTCTTGGGAACATCTTCATTTAAGTGAAACGCTTGCCTATAATACCTTGTCTTTAACTTCTACTTAGCACTTGCAGCGTGAGTCACTTTTCCTCAGGAAAAACTGCACGAAAAGGACCGCATCAAAAGTTCTCCCTGCGCAGCCCCGCAGGCGCTTCCCGGCGCTGGGGAGGGAGCGCGGGGCCGGGCGGGCCGGGGGTGCGGACACGCCCGCCGCCCGGTCCCGCATCCCCGGCGCTGCCGCGGCGCTCGGTGCGAGCGGCTGCTCCGCGCACGGGGGTGCTCGGCGGGGATCCCCCGCGCCCGGAGCCCTTCCCGGGGCGCGGCGGGATGCCCAGGGCGCGGCGCTCCGCTCCCCCCCGGCTCCGCCGGTTACACAACGGCGCCGGCCGGGGGGAGCCCAGCCGGACCGCAGGCTCGGGCTTACGCAACCGCTGCTCTCCTGACCCAGTTTCACCGCGGGCCGAAGAGCCGAGACCCCTTCCCGGGGCTCCCCTCCAGGGCCCTCCGGACACTCGCCCCAGGGCCCGGCCCGGGGAGCCGGCGGCGAGCGGGAGCGCGTGCCCGGCACACTCCCGGACACCGGCGTATCCCCGGCCGAGCCCAGGGCTCGGTGGGACGAGAGGCGCCGGACAGGCCGCCGGCGAGCCCCGGCCGGCGGAAAGTTCTCTCTGCCCCGGCGCGGAGCCGGGAACCAGCATCGGGGAGAGGGAGCCCTTACCTAGGCTGACCGCTTCGTTGTACTTCTGCAGGGCGGCTTGGAGCTTCTTCTCCTTGTAGAGGAGGTTCCCTTCGTGCCGAAGCTGCGAAGCCTTCACTTGGCAGGGGAACCACTTGGTCAGCAGGTTGCTGAGGATGACATTGACCCGCAGGAGCTGCCCGGCCGCCGCGCCGCCCGCCTCCTTGCACAGGACGCAGCGGGGCTCGGGCGCCCGGTCCCTCTCCAGGCACTTTTTGCAGAACGTGTGTCCGCAAGGCAAGGAAACGGGCTCGAAGAGGAAGCCCTGGCATTTGCGGCACCTGAAGACGTCCCACTCGCGGGGTGCCGCGGGCTGCCCGGCGGCGGGCAGTCCCTCTTTGATCCGGACGCTCTGCGCCAGGCACTCCACCAGCTTCTCCAGCTGCTCGGCGCGCAGCTGCTGGTGGCGGGACGCCAGCTGGTACAGCGGCAGCGCCTCGTGCAGCCGCCCGCCGAAGGCCAGCGCGTCCGCCCGCCCGAGCAGCACCTGCCACTCGGGCCCCAGGCCGCCGCCGGGCGCCTCCAAGTTCTGCGCCTGCAGAGCCCCGGCCGCCAGCTGCAGCACCAGCTGGGGCTCGGGGCGCGGCGGCAGGTGCGAGCCCATGGCGGCGGCTCTAGCGCGGCGGGCGGCGCGGGACGCCGGGAGGCGCGGGCGCGGCGCGGCGCCGCCGGCCCATGGTGCTGCTGCCGCCCCGCGCCGGGAGCGCCCCGCGCCGCCGCCGCCGCTTATATAAACCCGGGCACGTGACGGCGGCGGCGGCGCTCATTGGGCAGCGCCCGCAGGTTGTTACAAAACCAGGCGGTTTTGTAACGCGCCGGGCCCGGCCCGCACCGGGAGGGGCCGCTCCGCTCCGGCCCCGGTGCTCGCCCCCACCCCGGGAGGGCTCCTCCGCCCCCTCGGACATCCCGTCCTGCGGCGCTTCCCCCGGCGCGGGGGCTTTGAGCCGTGCGGAGAGCCGGGGCTGTGGAGCGCTGCCCACCGGGCGCGGAGTTCGCTTTGGCCCGCTGGTCCGCACGGGCGCCTCGGTGAGACACGGAATTCGCTCCAGGGTTCGGTGTCTTGGTACCTCTGGTAATGCGAAAGGAACATCGGCTCCGAGTGATTTTGAAAAGCGAGAGTGCCATTTCCTGCTAGAACTGGAATCGCGAAGCTTTGTAACTACACAGTTAATCATTCTCTGTAAGGGAATCTACGGAGTAGTGAAGCTATTTTAATGTCAGGTACTCCTGGTTTTAGAACAACTAAGGAAAACATTGTTGTGTTTATTTAGTTTTGCAGCGTGGCATGTCGCACAGCTCTACCTGTCCGTGCCAGATTCCGGATGAAAAGCACATGCCTCCTGATGTGTCTTTGTTTTATTTAAGAGCAGCTCTGTTGACCGTTTCAATCTGCATGTTCCCACCAATTCTTGTTAGATGAGACAGTTGCACTAGTTGTGTAACTGTCTGTGCTAAATGTAGTCTAGGGAGAAAATCACCTGTGCTACTACAGAAAAGAAGCTGTTCCAAAAGAAGTTGTGTAATGCTTTTTGTTTGCAGCTTTATGCATATTTACAGTTACCAGAAATGTCCACGTTATGTATACGTACACTTACGCTCTAAAAATATAGAGCGCTTTTCACACTGTCTTAAAATCCACTGCAGAATTTGAAATTTCTGATGATGTCCTATTACTGATATGATCAGCCTCCTCACGAAGCTCAAGATGAAGGAATTAATTTCCATTTTCTTACTTGCAGAAGTGTCTGGACTCCCAAGTTTAGACTGCATGAGCTAAGCAGGTATTAAGGGACCAGCCCTGCCTGTGGAGCCTGAATGGACAGGAGAAAAGATGAAAGAAAGGAGAGGCAACCTGAGTTTTGCAAGACCTTGTTTAGGGAGGATACTTGAGAAAATTCAGATTACCTTAGATTTAAAGAGAAAAATTAGTTTAAAGCTGCTTAAAATCAGGATTTTAACTTTTAATGATACACACCAATTCTGTGATGTTTGTGTCCATATGTAGGCAATATTATGCTTATACAGAAAATCAGATCTGTACCTGGGAACAGAAGCCAGCCATCAGACCCTTCAATTGTCTTTTGGTTCCTGTAACGTGAGGATGTTTTGCATCTGCCAAAAACTTGGCCCTTGTCTCTAGGGTTCTTGAATCTTTAAAAAAAAAAAAAGAAAGAAAAAGTTTAGCATCTAACTGCTGTTCTCAAGCAAGTCATTTAATTAGAAAAAGAATTGAATAAGCACTGGTTTCAGTACTTAGTTCTGCCATCATTTAAATCAGACAATAATCCAAAGTATGGCGCAGGCTGCCAGCAAGTAAACCAAAGAAAGGTGGGACAACTGAAGGACTTAAAATTTCAGTTAAGCAGTGCTCCAGAAGAGTTAGAGAGAATGAGCATTTGTGCTCAGGAGGGTGAGGTTTTCCCTCCAGGCTCCAGCTTGCTAACATAGACTTCTTGTTTTCCAAACTTCCATGCAAGAAAATCTCATGCTATTAAAGAACAAAACCCTTAAGAAAAAGAAGAAAAATGCTTTCTTGTAGCCTTGAGGTTGATAGTTGCCTCTATTGCAAAACTATAGTCTCAGCAACCCCTGAGTGTGTTATTTTATAACCATTGTCCTGAAAACCACTATGAGTCAAAGCCTATTCAAGCGAGGGAAAGTGACATAACCACTGGTTACCAGCAGCAATGCAGTGACAGTCTCTATCAGAGATACGCCACCAGTATTTACATAGTTACATAGCAGACACTTAAAGAGATAAGTCACGGTATAAAGGGAGGGTTTCTAGCAGAACATGAATTCAAGCTAGGGAAGGGGAATAGATTTATCATTGGAAATGCAATCAGCATTTGTGCTCTGCAAGGAACTTCCACAGTTCCTATTGTCAATGTATGAAAGCATCTGCAGAGCTGGCTGGCAGTCTGAGCACTGTGGACTGAAAGGAGTCTCAAAAAGGCACTGGGAAATGCACTTCTGGGAATTCTCTTCTACCAGCAGGACACAGCTGAAACATTTCAAGGGAAAAGAGCAGCTGTGCTTATGAACTACTCCCCGTGGTTGGAGCTGTGTGTTTAGGAGGGTTCAGAACACTGAGCTTTATCCCAAGCCTGCAAATAGTTAAGACCTTATGACAGATGGCCCATGGGCAACATCTCTGTGACCCTCTTTCTCAGGGGAGAAACCAGCTGGCTCTGCCTCTCCTAGTTCCTGGTATGTGTGGTGTTTGGTAAATGTTAGTACTTGGTGGGGTGTGACAGGTACAGAGTGAGCTGTACAGTCACTAACAGCAAAATACTTTAAAGCCAAGATACTAATTTACTGTTCACTAGAAGTCAAACAAATACTAAATATTTGATTCTGATATCAGGCCTGGCTCTGCAGAGACTTTTTTTAGCAAAAACAGCTGTGTGAATTGATCATACATAATCTAGATATGCTGGGGTGTTTTTATATAACACATCCTGAAAGCATAGAGTTTTCATACATTCATACATATATTCATGGACCTGGAGCAGCAGTAGGTCATGAGGTGTACTTGATTAGAAGGCAAAGGAAAAAAAAAAAGAAAGAGGCAAAAAAGCACCCTCCTGCCTACCTGCGTTGTTCATGAGATCAGGAACGGATTTATCCTTTACTTAAACAGAAAAAGTTAAAGTGAGGAGGTGACTCACTCTGCAAAAGCACATCTCCCTTGTATGATTTTTCTGCAAAGGGAGGTTTAATTTCTTCCTTTTAATGACAATGAGCACAATACTGATCTTCTTCCAGCAGTTAATGGCTGGCATAACAGGCAGCATGAGAGCATGACTACATTCTTCAGCCTTCTTCTGAATCCATAAACTGCATCAGGCTTTGAGTCCACAAAAGGCACCAATAAACCTGCATCGCTCCCCTCCCGAACACACCTAACCCAAGTGTGAAATTCCAAACCACCAGTCACACTGACTGAGCTCCTTCTGTAGTGGAAGAAGGGGTGTGAAAAGTCACATCACAAATACAGCCACAGATGGCTTTTTATTTCCATGTGCTCTGCACGTGCTGCAATAGTCCATAGCAAGAACAGATTCTGACTGATGGCCCATGCAGTTGAGGCAATTTCAAAACAAGCCCCAAGCAGGAAGACTGACCATTATGTCAGGAAGCTGCACTAACATATGCATAAGGAATAAGAGGGGAAGATGTGTGTTCTTCTGTGTTATTTTGCCACTGAACCTCTGAATGACTTTTGGCAACTATCTTTACCTCTTATTTTGCATTCTGCCTATTGTGACTACTCCTTCATGTACTGGACATCCTCGCTATCATACACACATGATTTACATTGAGAAGCTATCGAGTCCAAGTTTTACTTCAAATCTGTTTAAAATTAATTAATATTGAAAGAAAAGGCATAACGTTTTGTCCTCTATAAAGGAAATTAAAGAAAAGGCTTAATAGAGAAGTTTGTGTTCATATGCCATGGTTAGAAAGTCATTACAATTAAGACACAAATATATGATCCAGTTTAAATAAATGCAAGGCACCAACAGAGAGAGCAATGCTTTCATGGGATGTTGTTTCTCAAGGAAAGATACCAACAGAGCCTGTAAAAGGTTCTTGTTACCTACTGGTCCATGAACTGTGGAATAAGAAAAAACCCAGCATCCTTCCCACACAAACCCCTGCCTGCCTAATTGATGACTGACTGGTGATCAGCTTGACAAGACCTCAGGACCGACAAAGCAAGCATCCCACTCAGGCTGTATCCCTCACTGTGTGATACTGAAAGGGGGATTCACAATGTGCCCTTGAAGCATAACCAACCTAGAGTGACTTGGATAAAATAATTTCTGACATGCACAGATTCTTAGAAGGTAACTTTTGTTCTGCATTGGAATGAAAGGGCTACAGCCAGAAATTTAGTGAAATTCAAATTCCAGGGTATTTCAGTTGTGAAGAAAGAAGATATTTCAGCATTGAACAAATATTTAACAAGTAATTCATTATGAATTCTGAAAAATCTAGCAATATTTTGAAGCCTCTCATTTTAGCAAAACTGAGGGACTATCTGCTATGCACTCCCACTAGCCATTTTGGTGACAACTTCTGCTTTACTAATCTCTCAGGAGGAAAGGCCAAATTAATTCTTAAGTACAGAAGAGTGAACACCGCAAGTTTTCAAGCACCCATCAGCATACATGGGTACCCCTCCTATTACAGTAAACTGCTGCTTAATATGTAGCAAGACAAATTCAAGACTAAGTGGTCCAGAGACAATGACAAATCTGGTCAAGCCTTTCCACTTCTGGAGAACATGAGCAATTGTTGTTACAGAACCACCAAATGAATATATTCTGTCTAGAAGGTATTAATGGATTCCTCTGCTCTGACCAGTAAGAAATGACTTTGCAAATGCCTTGAGCAATAGGTCATTTTACCTCCATGTCGCAGAATTCCCTTTGTCTGAAAAGACTTCCCTTAGGCTCAGCTGGGATACATTTTCAGTTTGAAACAATGCAAATCTAAGCAGGAACACAAGGATGTATGTTTTGTTTCACAGCCTGTGGTAAGATACAAGATGAAAAAGCTTCATAGAGGAATTAATGCAGTCTACAGTCCACTTGGAAGCTAAAAGACTAAGATGCAGTATGGATCAAAGCTGGAAGTTATTGATGAGTCCACTACAAAGCAAATGGAACTGGAAGCTTCTGAACAATTTGAAATCCTGGCTGATGGTTTATTTGAAACTACAGGACACATTCTTGCACAGGTTTTAAAAGCTTTCTGGAGCACAGCTATTCAGCGATCTTGAGATGGGTATGGACTGCTGTCAAAGAAGTCTCCTCTTTAGAAGTATGACAAATAAATCTTACTATGCTTGTTGTGATTTTTTTTAAATCCAAAAGCCAAGTCATCCTTTCCTACACAAACATCTGTGGGAGTGTAAAAGGCCTCCTTAACCCACAATTTTAATTTCAGTAATTTTCTGCAGGGAGTGAGGAAGATAAAGGCAAGTTCTACAACCATAGAACATGAAAGAGACAAATATGGGTGGTATTTCTGTGGTAGAAACCCTGCAATTAGCTGGAATAAGCCAATGCTTAACAGCAGCAGTGGCATGAGCTGTCTAAATTACCTCTGACTTCTGACAAACTGAGTTCCAGAGCCACAGCCTGCTGTCTTTGGGCAATTGCTCACAGCCACCCTGTCTTTGCTGCTGGGGTAAATTCATTCAGGCAAGGAGTGAGGAATTTGCCAGATTTTTGGCAAAGCTCTTAGGGACATACATGTGGTCCCATAGTATTTAAATGAGACTTGAACCACGTTTCACATTAAGGGAGTCCTTCCAAGGTAAATTCACAGACCAAAGGAGTAAGTCAGAACAGACTATTCCAGTACAAAGGGAGGGACCTACAGTGACCATCCAGTCCAACAGCCTGAGCAGCTCAGGAAACTTCAGCCAGTGCTTAACTGCTTTCTCAGCCTGGGGGCTTGGATAGCCTCCAGCCTGTGACTTCCATCCCAGCTGTAGGCAGCCCCTCCATCCTGGGGTCTGGCTTGCACGATGATGAGCTGGAGTGGGTTACAAGATCTCTGCCTCTTGCTGCTCACCACCACTGCAGGGCCAGAGGTTTCTGTGTAGTCATGTCAGCTGATTTCATGGAATCAAACACACAGGCAACACATGAAACAAGAGGCAGGCATTTCCCATTACAAAACTAGGAGATTACAGCTGTTTAGCCAATTCTGATCAATCAGATAAAGAAATAGATTTCACCTTTCCACTGCTGTAATTCCATGGAATTAGTCCTGGAAGCCCAGATGATACTTCTTTCTTGATCCACAGTCTTCCAATTTTCTTCCAAATTAGCCTTTAACTCTCCATAGCTAAACCATAGTCACTTAGTAAGAAAAGAGGCAACAGTTCTATGCAAAACTCAAGATCACATTTGTCATACTAGAAGGCAGGAGTGGGTTTGTTATTTTATTTATTTGAAATATTGCAGAGCTTTCTTAAGATACATACACATTGATAGAGCTTCCAGTAGGACACTTTCAAAAAAAATTACAATTATGAATCATAATCAGAAATAAATGACTCTAACATCTATTAAGACAGTTATTTAAAAAATGTTTTGATGAATCATGCAAAAATGTTCACAAAGAGCATTATACTTTTTCATAGATAAATGTTTTCTTTTTCCTAAGTCTTACAAAAAGAGCTTGTGCTTTAAACACCTGAATTGAAAAAAAAAATATTTACAGCAGACATCATAAATGCCATATTGAAGTTCATAGAGGCAAAGTGGTGATGGTCCCCTGTTTTGCATTCACCAAACATGCTGACGGTTTCAGATCTCTTCCATAAACTCCTAAATTGAACAGTGCTCAGTCTTGGATCTTCAGTATGCTCCTCTTCTCCAAATCATTCATTTCCTTCAGTATAAGGGCAACATTGTATCTCAGTTCTTGAAACTTTGCAACTGGCACCTGAAACAGAATTGTCAGGTTAGAAAACACAAGACATCTCAGGAACTTGACTAGGGCATGCCTATGGATATGGAACATTCTGCAGTGAAAGGCCAATCTCTCCTAAAATACTTAATTTCTGCAGGCTTAAGACAAAGGATTTAAGGTTAATAAAACTCAGGTAATTCAACTAAATCCACATGGAAAAGGAGAGTGGGAAAAAACCAGAAATAACACCTAGATTGTACATTTTCTGTACTGCCTGATGAGAGAAAGGAAATACTCAAGGATGTAAACTGAGAGGTGCTTTGGGATGATATAAAGTCATGGACTGGAAAGAAAGACATCTAGAAGGTTGTGGAGACTACAGAATTCTCAAGCAACAAGTTCAAGATATTCTGCTTGTCCAAACTTGCAAGACAAAGGAATTGAGACTCGAGGCAAGACACTTGGCAGCAACCTCAAGAGCAAATGGCACTTCCACTACATGTGGAAGGAAAAGATTCGGGGTTAAACACACAAAGCATTTTCAACTGTGCCGGAGACTCATGGGCTCTCCTTCACCATTTCAAGCCTGAGAAGCCCAGTGGATGGAAATCTTATCTATGAGACAGAGACCCCCAGCCGAGTGCAGGCACAGCCTGGTGACACAGCCTGGTGACACTAGTGCAGTGCACAAACACATGCTCACACGAGTGCCCAGTGCAGTCTGGCTGGTCCCACACAGTCTGCACAGCACTGCCTAATTTACTCCTTTGCACTGAAGACAGCAGTTCTTTTGGCAGAGACCCTTGTCATCCTTCTGCCCACTCTAGCACAGATACCAATTATATGAGAGGAATCCAACACCTGATTTGCATTTTCCACATACATCGGAAATGCATCAAAAAGCATCACATCCTTTTCACTTTTGACATATATACAACAAGACTCAAAATGCTGCAATTGCCACTGCTTTAAAAAAAAACAACTTCAGCCAGAAGCCACACTGTGACTAAAATACCAAATGGAGATCAAAGAGTGTAACTTCCCCCTGTGCTATACACATTTTAAAACTGTTCACAGCAATTATTCTCTGCACTTGCCGTCTTACACAAGCCTGTTAGTTAGCAGGACATTCTGAATGTGTTCAAAGAAAGGAAAACTGAAGATCTGAGGACTATGTTTACTTGCATATGGTACCTCAAACCAAAACACAAGTTTATCCCAAAGACCTAACTGTGGGAAGACCTCTCATCAGATCTAGAAATCCTGTCTGAAGTCACACCCTAGGTATTCAGATCCAAGGAGCAGCAACAGCAAAGAGCTGATTCTTAGAGAAGCACACTGTTTGTTATCAGATATCTGCACTCCTGCATGTGCTGGACAAACACATCTCCACTGCAGAATAACTAAAGGTCTTCCACAGACTCACACTGAGGAAAAAACCCACAAAAAACAAACCCTAAAATCAAACCAAAACAGTCAGAAACTATGGCACCAGTACCAACAGTGGACATGATATGCCAGGAAATAAAGTGGGAATAAACTAGATTTTATCCTCACAAGTGAAACTTACCCTTTTGTAAAGGGTTAACCTGAAGTCCATGGCATCATTTAAGTTCCATGGAAGTCCTCAAATACAGTGTATGGGATGCTCTGAGCTGGACTGTCCAGAGGGGTAAATTTGATCCCCTGTGAAGTGACACCCTCAACAGTTTGCAGTGTAGCACAGAATTTATGCCCTTCTCAACAGATGCTTTCTTGCAAAACAATTTAACAGTGAAATCAGTCCACCTCTTTCAACCCACAGGGCTTTGGTGCTTCTTCCAGACTACTACTAATAAGAGAACTGAAGCCAAAATCTGTACAGAGTTCAAATGTAACAATGCCTGCTCTGCATTAAATTCCTGTACGCACCACCATGCTATTTATAGAACAAATAGCATTCCTTTTCAAAGGTTAAAATTATGGAAGAGTTTATGCCATCTTCTGGCAAGCCTTTAGGTACAGTGTCATAAATACTGCCACTGACTAATCCTGTAACAAGCAAAGAGGTTTTTTTTACTTTCTAGCAGCCAGAACAGTTCTGAAGAAAAAGAATAAAACTACCTCTGCCACAGAAAACAATGTTACCATTCTCTGCCAAATGCAGAAGGTTTAGAAGTATATCATGCATTATATAAACTACCCCAGTAATTTTCCTGCCCTCAAGAGCCACCATCAGGTCTGAAGGTTACAGTTCATAACAACCCCAGAACTTTTAATCAAACCAAATAGTGTTTTAACCAAATCAAATAGTGCTTTCCAGTAATTAATATTCTTCTAATAAATTGCAGTTCAGCAGAACATGTGTAGGAACAAGGTATGAAATGATTTTGATAGGTATTTCATTAAATATTTTGTGTGGCTACACTGGACACGAAGGATTGCAAAGCAAACCAACCAATGGTAACACACCATTTACAAAAGCTTTAGTATTTTAAGTAATAATTCAACTTTCTAAATAAAACTAGAAGTGGTTTCCTTACTATTTATTATGGCAATCAGACTTACTTCAAAGCGATGAGCTGTCCCATCTGAAAGCTTCATCATCATCAGAATGGATGGCTGGAGTGCACGGGCCAGTGAGCTGAAATTATTTACATCATTAGGATTGCAGCAGTACAGATCAGCAGTGTGATGAGTACAGCATTGCACATTAACAATTTTAGATGTTCTTGTAGGCTTTACACGGAACATGAGTAATTTCAGTCACAGAGTCTGGCTGGAAACTCACGAACACAACAGTTCTGTCCAATTTACCTCAGTATTGAGACTTAACATTTCGTTAATAGTTTAGTAACTGCAAGTTTAGGAGCATTTTTATTTTCACAAAATTGGTTTAGTGGAACTATGATAGGGATAAGAGCTGACCAACTACTGCTAATAATAATGCACAGTTTTCCTGTGCAGTTTACCATGCTGCATTAATCATTTCCATCCCTTCATGCGTTCAACTGCCACCTCATTTGGGGAATCAACCTCTTCCAGGCTTCATCCTAAATTTGTGTGTTATTTTATTTGATGACCCAAAGAAAGGAAGTGAGTCATTCTTGTGCAGCTTCCATCAACTGACATTGCCAAAGCCTGCTCAGGTACAGACAGGCACTACAGCCCAAAGCTGCCATACCTCCCTGCAGAGGCTGTTGCTGGATGATAAACAAGAAATCCCAGGGGGAAGATTAACTGAAAACAAAATTAAAAGGAAGGAAAACAAAAACCAGTAATGTATTGCTCCTGTGTTGTTTGGAAAACAAATCATAGGATTTGCTTTCAGCTTGCAAGCCTGTGCCTGAGGATGTTTACTTGGACATTTTGCTCTCGTATCAGTATAGATTCTTTTTCTACAGAGTGATACCTGTGTGGTGCTTATAGCACTGCTCATCAGAAAGTCACCTGAACTAGTAGCTTGTGGCCATTCCAAATTTCTCTTAGGAGCCTTTTTTCTTGATTTCAGGAAGACAATCCCTGATCAGCCATGGGCCTCCTGGCAGCAAAGAGAGCACTCTCTGCCGGATGCAGGTATTCAGACATGCAACATGAAGTCACTCATGCTAACAAATTACACTACTAACAAAGAGTGGATCATCTAATTTTTTTCAGCTTGGTCTCTCCTGGTTAGGATGAGACAGAGATCAAACAGCACAGACAACAGGTTTCTTCTGGGTCTAGCCAAAGATCCATCCCCCACATGCCTCTGTTGTGGCAGATGGTAAGAAGCTGGTCACTGCAGGCACAGGCAGGATGATCTCAAAGGCTTTTACTCCTGCTGTGAAAGAAACTAGGAGGTAGTTCAATGACCAGTTACATAACTATGGCAGTGTAAAAGTGCTGTCCAGAAACTTCTCTTTGTAGAAGCAGAGTACAAGAGATGGAAATTAATTTAACACATGCAAAAAATGACAGTCTGCTTGAGAAGTTGAATAGATGAATACCCTCCCCTGTTCCAATAAAACTAAGAACTTGCCTAGCTGCTTGAGGCTCAATCTGATTAATTCATGCCATCATCACCAGGACCTGTGGATTTGTATCAGCTCTGTTAAGTTTTAAAATAAGAGACTCAAACTTTGAGTGAAATGTTACCAGCAGTAAAGTCTATATACACTGACTTCTACACTGTTCAGAAAATTCCACCCACATCTTACTGTTTAAGGCTACCTGCCAATCCCTAATAGCAAGGCACATTTTGACCCCATTAAAATGTTTAAGCAGCACAAGAAATCAGTTTAATCTTTGGTAATTCCAGGGATGTGCATGATTCTCTTTTATACCTTGTGGATATAGCTACATCCACTCTCCACTTGAAGTCCTGGATACTTGGCAGCCGACTTCTGTGCATCAGAGCTGTGCCTTCGGAAGGGGGACGCCTGAAGAGTGAATCAGAAATAAGAGACTGCAATGTAAATCCATAAAAGAAGAAACAATTTAAAAAGAAAACAGAATTCCTCAGTACAAACCTGTCTGGAATTTGTTTCTCTCCTACATCTGTCCTCACTTAAAGAGGTGGGACTAAGCACAGTTTTTGTGGATTTAAGACAGTTGTGCTCAGATTATTCCCTTTTTCTATGCTCAACTATGGTCCATGTTGAAAAAAGAGACCAAGTGACTGTATAATTCTAGTAAACTGATGCCACTATAAAGTTTAGTACGACTCATTGTGGTGGCTGGCATACCTATTATTTCAATTATATGCAACTGTGAGGCATAGAAAGGGACCTGCAAACACATCCTTATCTTCATGCAAATCCAACAGGAACAAGCAAGCAGAGACAAGACAGATGACTTTGGCAAAACAGTTGCATAAGGTCACTGTTCTTCTTCAGTAAAAACCATCTAGTATTGGCAAGCAGCAATGTTTTAAAATTTAATATTAGTGTATTGAGTGTATTTTGAAGCATACTTAAAAAACCCCACAGTGGTTCTTGTTGATCCAACATAATTTACAAACTTTACATTCCTTACATAATGTTCACTGCCAACCCCAGCTCAGCCTTCAAGATTTTTACCTAGTCTAAGGTGTAAGAAGCCAAGCATTTAATTTGTTACTCAAATTGCAGGAAGAATCAGGCTGATCAAGCCCTAGTTTATTTCTATGTGGAAGTAAGTTAACAGCAATTAAACTTCAGATGGTTGACAACTTTCAAAATTTTAACAACACGCTAAGTTCTGGATAACTAAATGGCAAATCTGATACAAATACATAATAACTATTCACTCTTAGATATACATGCAGAAATAATTTCAGAATGAGGTGACTGTGCTGGTCCATTCAGGAGGTGGACTTCTGAGCTTTGTGTTACTTTTTTTTTCTCTCTAAGCATCCCATTCCCTGGAATTTATTTACGCTGCATTTCAAGGCTACTCCAGTACTTCCACTAAGGGCAGGATAAGAAACATTACATCCTTTATCCATGGTGCTAGACATAATCTAATTACAGACTTTGCATCAGAAAGGAATCCTCTCTGAACAAATCAAGCACTGTAGGAAGGGCAGTCTCACATCACTAGTGAGATTCTTGTGTGCAATTTTGCTGGGCCTTTAGAAACTGCCCAGAAAGATTAATGATCTGATAAGGTACACAGGACTCACAGGCTGAGATCCTCCCAGAGTCCTGCATTTTGCAAGGGTGATATAAGAAAGAATTTATCTCTTTGGTGAGGGGAGGTTGGGTGGTGTCAGAAGTGAGACACATTCCTAATAGCATGGTAAAGAAATGAGCAAAAAAAGTAGATCAGCTGGTTCTTACTCATTGTCATCTCCTGGACAGCAAGTAGGTCACCACAGCTGGGTGCAGGCATGAGGAGCTGGAGTCTAGAGCAGTCATTAGCAGGATTAAACAGTAAGAACAGGCCTTTCCCTCAGTGGAGAACTGCTGCCAGAGTACTGCTTAAGTTGGAGACTCCCTAAAAATAGCCACACTGCTACCATTTCCTTAAGACATGTTAACTCCCATCAATGGAAGTCAGTCCATTCAGTGCAGCACCAGCACCCTGGGGGAAGAAAGGAGTTTTAAAAACAGAAAGATACTCTACTTAGCAGTGGTGGGAAAGATCAGAAATGGTGACCTCCAAAACAGAGGGAAACCTTTGAATGCTGTTGAGAGATGGCATTTCTGTGGTCAAACACAAAGCTTTATTTCTGGCCAGGACTGCACTTCTGTACCATTCTCCTAGGAAGAGTCACAGCTTCTGTAGCTTAGTTTAAGCTTCTGTCAGGACCTTCCCAGCTTGGAAAAGACCACAATGGGAACTGCAAGAATTCTGTAAAGATGACAGAATGTGCATAATGGCCAACATGCATACAGAAATTACACAGGCTGCTAATCAAGCCATTGATTTCTGAGATGAATAGCAAAATGGAGCAGAAAAGACTCAATGAATCTTACATCCAAAACCTATAGCCTATAATTACATTTTGTATACACTCTGTGCCAGCAGCTGCAATATACAGTCAGCACATTGTGCAGAAGGCAGAAGTCAGAACAAGCAGGAGACCATGGATCAGGTAGAGACCATCCTAGAGACCACACAAGCTATGATGGAAAGGATGATACACCTGTTAACAAGAACATCACCTGCTAAAGGATGCAACTTGAAAATGAAAGATTAGAGAACTTGGAGCAGCAGCTGATCTAGCAGTATCAAAACTAAAGACAAGTTCTGGATGGTTCCCTATGCACATAACAAGACATGCCTAGCAGGCCACTGAGTTAGAAGGCTGAACAAACTTGTACGTGTGAAATGCTGACAAATAGCACACAGAATGCACCCTCCTGGTATAAACTAAAGCTACACCATTAGAAAAAAACCCCACAAACCAGTGCATTTATTATAAACATTCAGAGAAGGTGAAGTTAGTGTTATCCTTTCCCTTAAAAGACAGTTTTAATTTCATGTAGTTATTTAATGTGGCAAGTTTTTCTTTCAGTCTACACAGCTTGATGGAACTGTGGGGACACAAATACAAATGCCAAATACTTCAGAGCTGTTCTGTTATTTAGTGAAAATAACTCCAAAAATAAGATAAGATGCCAGGAAAAGTATTAAAAATGAATTTTTCTGGGTTATCTAGCTCATACTGAATTACTGAATTTTTGATCACATGCTAATGCACCTCTTACCATCACAAACATACATATTTACAACTCAATAAGAATTTGTATGATTCAGTGTTACATTTAAGATTGTAGAAGCAGATCTGTCTAAAAATCAAACCTGAGGTGTTCTTCTCTGGTCTCAAAACATAGAGCAAGATTACACTGGATAATCACAGCTTTCAAAATGAGAAAAAGCTAAATTTTCCAGCATCGTGATTTCCCAGTAGAAAACAGACAATCATGCATGCTTCAAATTACATCTAAATTTATCTTCCTTCCCTACTGCAAGCAGTATTTCCACTTTGCAACCATGAATTTTGCATTCTTAACACCTATAATTCAAACAGAAGAGCAAAGCAAAGATGAGATGACTGAATTTATTTTTACTCCAAGAACCTTTATCTGTAAGCCAAGATCTTAATCAAAGAAATGGAAAGTATTTTTAGCTTTGGTAGCAGCACTCAGACCCTTGAGGGTAACTGAAAAACCACAACTGTGATTATTGGGATTCCATGCAGAGAATCTGGAACAGCATTGGCTTAGCGATGTCACGTGCCGAGTGACCTCAAGTTTCAAGAAGGAAAGCTGGCCCACAACGATCATCAGAGTCCAACTCCTCAGCCTGTAGAAGTTTGCATATTCAAAATGTTCAAGATTTTGAATTTCTAGATGTAGAATAGGCTAAACATGGTTGAACAGAGAAACTTCTAGAAAAAGGGAATCCCAAGAAGGGACAAAAGTCATAGGCTGTTCAAAAAGCTCTCAATTTAGAACTTACTCTAGAGTTACTGAGGAATGTTGCTTAAAAAGTGAATTACAGCAGGCAGAGCACTTGATATCTCATAGGTGTTGTCATCAAGTCACTCAGTGTGAATTCCCAACTGAACTGTACATTAAGACTTGAGAAATACTATCTGAGAAAGCTGCCATGAACCAGAGCGTGTAGAGGGCTTATGTAGCCTGCCTCTTTTGCTATTACTTGCAATGATGATGATGGCAAAAATGAATAATTCTGCACTGCATTTTTCATCTGTAGGTATTGATTGACCTCACAGTCTATAGAACATTATAAAAACTGATGAAGACAGAAAAACTGAGAATTGGCAAGAAAGCGACTTAATGCATGTATTGCCATGCATGATGGACATCATACTGTGCTGAATCAAACTGATGGGACAAGTCTTGTTCTCATTAATTTGGAAAATATTGCTGTTCCTTCAATACACCAAGGATTTGTGTCAGCAGAACTCTGTGCAGCCCTGCTGTCTGCACAATGAAGACACTAACCTGTTACCAAAGACTACACTGGAAAAGTCCACAATGAAATCTTCTGGTATTCTGAAAGAGAAGAGCAAGACAAAACAGTTAGGGATTTTTTGTAACCAGTTATACAGCCTTACCTGAAAAAACCCTAAATCTATTACAGAACACAAAAGATGTGTCAACATTTTCCATCTTCCATTGCTTAAAATTGCCAGCTCTTATGTAAGCACTTCAGTATTGATTCAGTCAGGACTCTCAAAAGGATAACATATGTTTATATATCAAGAACCCTAAAAACTGTGCTACATCTTCCCATCCTACCTTGTATGGCAACAGTGTATTTCAAAAGAACCCAGTATTGGCTTAACTTCTCTCAGTAAAGTCAAGAAAAATTTTACTGATGGCTCTGACAAGTGTAGAAGGCAGGCCAGCAATGCATGCTTTCAAAAATCCCAAACTTACACAGTTCATTTCACTTTCACCTCAAGTGTAATGAAGACAGAAGGAATTGCCACCTCAAAATTCAGAGGCCCTTGTAGCCAAGACTACTTACAAAAGGAGCATACGTGGGGACTAGCTGAAGAGACTAACACACTCCATCTACCCTACAGCTCTCCATTGTACAGCTCTCCTTCACCGTTCCTCCGACACTGCTGTTGCCTTACAAACAAGCTACTGTTGATTTTCAGTTCAATAGATCAGGCTGTGAATTGCAAAGACCACAGAGCAAACACTATCCACTAACTGCCTTTGCCACAGGGACAGTAACCTCCAACAGAGAGGCAGGTTAGACAAGTGGGAGAAGTCACTACTGCTGCTGCCACAGCTAAATCCAGCTCTCACCATGAATCAGTGCCCAGAGACATTACTCACCAGTGGCTTGAGACACACAGCAGTGTATCAAAGAAAAATCAAAGCAAACAAGGAAGTTATATGTCCTAAAGAGCTTACAGTGTCTAATGACCAGAGCAAAAACAACTCATCTACTCACACAGTGGGATGATGAAACAGCAGTTACTACAGCTCGAATTCAGAAAGGGAGAAGTGGAGTTAAACTACATTTTAAAATAGTGCTTGGATAAAAAGAAATTCATTTTTGCAAGCACTAGAACAATGTTTTTTGGCTGCAAGAGTCTGACTTTCAGAACAGACTATTTCTGCAAACATTACTTATACTTTCATGCAAGTGTATAATTCAGCCCATCCTGACACTGACCGGATACCCTGACTAGGTAGTGGAATAGCTGGAGACAGGGGACAGGGCGCTCAAATATGATTATGGTGCTACCTACCACAGCACTTGCTTGACTCAAGAGCTTTACTAAAACAGAAGCATTAACACTACCTTTGAGTTTGCATTATTTTTGCTGTGCAGTCAATGATCTTGCTGAAAATTCTGTTCCTGGCTCATGAGGCCAGTCACACATGACACAGATAAGATGTCACAAGAACATGGCACAGTTCAGCCTGAACTACAGATGGCAATCACTTGTCACTGGAACATTCTGAGGAAGGGACTCAAAGGACAAGAAATGTGTGAAGATGTCTCAATCCCATGTTATTCACCTGAGTCATCAAGTTATAAAATAATCTGTGAGAGGAGGGAAAAAAAAAGCACCCACAATTTAGAGTGAATTTATTCCCACTGGCTCAGCCACTCAGGCTAAGAAATAGGGAATTGCAACTCTTTTAAACTAGCAATATTGATCTAGTTAATCAGAATTTGGCATGTATTCCAGCTTCTCTCTTCATCAAAACTAGAAGCCATGATCAGGTACCTCACCAGAAAATTGAGAATTACAGGATATTTTATGAGCAGAATTAGCTCAAGCTTCAGAGTCACTGAAAAAAACAAAACAGAATGCAAGAAGTAAAGAAAATAAGGTTACGTGGCACAGAGTTCAAACCTTTTAAAATAAGACAGAACAAAAAAGAGGGCTATAGGCCTTTTTTCTGCCTTCAAAGGCAAAATACCTGCCCAAACACTGGATCAATAATGCCAAGACATCACTGTTCAACCATTGTCGTGTTCTTTGTGCACTTGATCACAGGATGGCCACTTCAGCAGGCTAAGTGTCTGAATGTAATTAGTAACTGCTTTGAAAGCAAGCAAGTATTTAATCTCCAAACCCAAGCCCACTGGGAAATGTAGGAAATTATGTTTCCCAGAGGAACTGAAGGTGCTACTAAATTTCTAATCACAGAACTATCACAGCTTGAGAGTAGAATAAGCTATTTAGTCTTCTAAAAGTCTAGCCACAAAGTGTAGAGAGCTACTCACAGGAACTAAGACTGTCAGAGACAGAAGTTAGGAAGAGTCCCAATACTGTGAGAATAATGGGAGCATAGCAGCAACTAGCAGCACATAAAACACTCCAGTCTGCAAGCAGCACAAATGCAGTTACCTAACTATTGCTGCTAGATCAGCCACATTAACCAAAACAGTAAGATAAAAAGATGTATCAAGATATAAAAGATATAAAGAAGATCATCAAGACTGAAAAGTGTCTGAGTAAAATGTATGAATAAACCATTAAGCGAGAAAACACTCCCAAACACAACTACAAAAGCGTAAGTCATTGAACTGTGATCAAATGACAAGGACAGGGACATGAGAGTCTGCATTTCTAGACACAGCCAGCCCAGACAGTGACTTCTGACACTGCTATACCAACTTTCTCCACTGCTCAGAGAGGAATATTCACCCAGCCCCAGAGAATTTGGCATGGAGCTTTAGTATTCCTCATTATTCCATAACCAAACTTGGCACATTCTGTGTGCACCTCAAAAGACACCAGCTCCCACTGGGCCAAAAGCAATTCATCAGTTTCTTACTGACCCACTTTAACCTGGGTGTGAACCCCATGATGTGGCAGAGGCAGCAGCTTGCATTTGAGCTCTCAAGAAAAAAGGCAGGCCAAACTCTAGCACTCAGCCACAGACAAAACTGTATCAACTTGCAAGGCACCTTTCACTATGGCCTAAATGCCACCTTTCATTGATTACACCCTAATTACATCTGCAGTTTTAGCTTGCCTGAAGTTGCTCATAAAGTAAATCGTGCTTATGATTTAACTGCTTGTGAGGAGAAAGGCACTGTACAGGTTAATGGACAGATAAGAATGAAAAAAGACAGAATTAGAAACATCTATTTTTCCTAGGTAGCAATCAGAATGTTAAAGAAATGTGTGAAAATAGTGTTTTAAAATAATTAAGCCTTGGTGCAGAGGTTTCACTACAGAAGAAAACATCAACTGCTGTCATTCTCTCATTGCTACTGAATATAGAAATAAGGGAAAACCTATAAATATTACTAGCATCTGACCTCTAGCTTCGAGGATATGATCCCTTCAGATATACTCATGGAAGACTGATATAGATTTTGTCAAAGGCTGTAACAAAGGTCATGATTTCCTGGGTAATGGGCACGAGAAGTCATAGCTGAACATGGTGGTAGGGTTTCATGAATGTTATATCATTGACCTTTCAAAGAAGGAAAGAAGTAGGGCAGTTCTTAGCTTCTGAAATGCTACCACTGTCTTACCAAACACTTAAAAAAATATTGCAGGGCAAGGTGGGGATGGCAGAGAGAAGGTCACTCATATTTGCATAACCTACATTACCGAATAAATCAGACCATTCTCCCCAGCAGGTGAAATAAAACTGCTCATGCTCAATGCTAAATCAAGTCTTACACAACACCTGTTTTTTCCCTCTGGCTTTACATAATGTTTGGCAACAGATGCATTAAGAGGTATTTACAGGTAATTTTTATACCAACTTTTTCTTTAAAAAAAGTTAATTTGGGGAAGCAGTTACATAAAAGCCATGAAAAAACAAACATTAAATGAACTGCTGTAAACAGGCATACCTGAGCTCCTTCAGGTCTTCTTTAAAAACCTAAAAAGACAAGGAAGATGAAATTTTACATGATAAAGCCTTAAAAATAATTTCTTACCTACTGACACAATAGTGGTTACTTATTTGGTATCTCTCACCAAAAATTTCAGACTTGAGTGCCAGTAGTTTTGAAATGACTGGTAATATTTTGAAAAATTTTTCAGAAGGGTTCAATCAAGTTGTGATTTAAAGACCAAAATACCTTGGAAGCCTTTATTTTTCAAAACAATGTCTCTGCCACTTCTTTTCAGAAACATTTTTCTTTTAGAGTAACTATATGCCCCTATTCTCAAATACATTTTGCAGTAACTTGTTTAAACTATGACAAGAAAAAGGAAATGGCAGAAGATAAGGTCTGAATATTAAAAGCATACTTCCACTACATTTCCTGCAATAAGGGAGCTTTCCCAGTATGCCTGGGTAAATATGAAGTTGTACCTCAAACAAGAGGTACTGGAAGCCCTGAAGTGGCTCACTCACATAAAAATGAGAAAAGAAAATTGTAAGGTAAAGGAACATGAGAAATTAAGAGAATAGCCATGAAGAAGGGATAGGGGTTGGGAACATGGTGGGTGTGCGCATATTTACACCAAACATCCACAGCATAAGTGGAAATTGCACTTTCTTCCAAATTCCACTATATTGTTCTGGCCTTAATACCTTCCTTCCTCTATGGAAGAAATGTGAACAAAGGAGGCAAACAAATATGAGAAATTATAAGCATGGACGAAAATGAGTGGTATGTGTGAACACCCAGTTAGAGTAAGAGAGAGTGTCGATGCCTGTGAAATAACATTTTGCTATGATTTCTTTGACAGTTTTAATTTATGAGTGAAAGCAAACATGCACAGTGAACAAGATGCTGAAGCAGAAATAGATACAGAAATCTTTTTCCTAAAGCTTAAATATTTTTTCAAAAAGCTCACTCTAAATCTACCCAACAAGTGAAGTAATAAGTTCCAGATTTTTAACAGTTTCTCCCAACAACCTTAACTTGGAGAATCATTTTTATGTGCAGTTTCTCACCCAGGCAAATGAGATTTAGATGGTGACTTGTGTTTGATGCAGCTTTTACCTTATCAAAGTTCCAAGTACTCCCAGAACTTACTTCTTGTTTGAAAGTTGATAAGGGGAGTCTCAGTGCTTCTCGGAGGAGGGTGTACATGCCAGAAATGAGGAAAGCAAGTTGCTCTTCTGAGAGGTTAGCACTTTCTGCAATCAGCCTGACAGATTCCTTGCAGTCCTTTCCTTCCAATGCATTAACAGTGACTGTGAATAAGAAAGCACAGCAATATCCTTAACTTACTCAACTTTGTAGCTCTTGACTTTGATGGTCAAAGGTGCATTCAGAAAACTCTCACCACAGGGAGAAGCCTCGCAGACAAAAATTAAATCAATCATTGAGACAGTGTAGCAGAGCCTGCTACAACACTGGCTGGATAACCTTCAGATACTGTTACATGCAGTTTTTACATCGTGAACTGACCAGGCATCTCATATTTTACATTAGTCTTTGCTTAGCAATAGAGCAACAGCAACAGCCGCAAAAAACAAACCTGGCGCAGTGCAAGAGCGATGTAGATAAACAGTGTTGAAATCCATCACATCTTCAAAGATTACAAAACCTTCAGAGGAAAACTGCAGCCCTGCAAACTGTGAGTCACAGGCCAGCAAGAGCAGACAGTGATGGGAGATTTGTGCAGCTCTGCATAAGAGGAGGGAGGCTGTGCCCACCCGCTGCAGGGAGACCTGCACTGGGGTCACTGCCCTGACTCCAGGCAGGTGGTTTTGAAGGACTGCCTGCCCCTGCTATGGTAGGAAGCATTTATTGCACACCTGAAAGCAGGTGATAACTTACACCACAATTAAACCCATCCAGTCAAGCTTCCTGGCACTGAAAAGGCTTTTCAGTCTCTATGTTCCTGCAGTAGACAGCAAATGTAGTTCAACATGTGTACTTAGTTCTGTCCCAAATGCCCCTGCCTATACACAGCTTTATTATTTCAAGTATTACAAGGAACCCCTGAAAACATTGCTCATTTCTGCTACTGTGCAGCAACACTTTTAGAGACAAACCAGCTACCAGATGTTTTGAGTCCTTCAAATCAAAAAAGAAATCCCTGACAAGATGTTAGCTGAGAGAACATGCCAGGGTCACACCACGCTGGGCAGAAGATACCCTCCAGCAAGCTGTGCTTTTGCTCCACTAATCAACTATTCCATTATTCCACGATTGTTTTACATACCCTAATTTACTCAACTGTGTAACTCTTGATTTTGATGATCAAAGGTGCCTTGAGAAAATTCCCACTACAGGGAGAAGCCTCACAGACAAAAATGAAATCAGTCATTGCAAATCTTACAGCCTCAGCCTCAACAGGACACCTGTACCTTGGGGCTGCTGTATTGTCTCCTGCATGTTCTGTAGATGGCTACAAGGTCTCTGACTGCCACACACAACCTGACAGCGACCGGGCTGCTGGCTCTGGGACACAGGGATGAGAGAGGAATGACTTTAACAGCACTCAGCTGACTTTGGGGGCCATCCACAGCTGCAGAACTCTGTTCCTCATTATCACAGATTTCACAGAATTGTAGAATACAATGAATCAAGCCCCTCATTTTATTTCAAGCTCAGCTCTAGCTTCCTGTTGGGAAAGGCAATGCGAAGTGCTCCAGGAAGCTGCAGTTTTGCAGCTGCAGTCCTCCAGCTGTCACACAATCACAGAATGTTCTGAGTTGTAATGGACCCAGAAGGATCATGGAGTCCAACTCAGCCCTGCACAGGATACCCCAAGAATCCCACCATGTGCCTGAGAGAATTGTCCCAACACCCCTTGAGGTCTGTCAGGCTGGTCCTCTCACCACTTCCCTGGGGAGCCTGTTCCAGTGCCCAACACCTGCTAGGGAAAGAATCTTTTCCTCATAGCTAACCTGAAGTGCCCTGACCCAGCATTATGCTGTTCCCTCGTGTCCTGTCACTGGTCACCAGAAAGGGCATCAGTGTCCGTGTCTCCGCAGCCTCTCGAGAGGAGGTTGTAGCCGGCTTTGAGGTCTCTCTCCAGTCCCCTCCAGGCCGAACAGACCAGGTGACCTCAGTCCGCATGGCTTCCCGTCTATGGCCTTTCACCACACTCTTAGGTCTCCTTTGGAAGCTCTCTTAACAGCTGTCCTTGCCTTCCCGAGGGGATCCACGGCTTCCGCGGGGAACGCGCCTCCTGCCCACGGGCTCTGCCCGGGAACCCCCCGCGTCCCCGCGCGGGGCAGAGCGGCCCTGCCGCGCCAGGGCGGCGCCCCGCGGGCCCCGCACGGGCCCTACCTTTGAGGAGCCGCCGGAAGGTCTCCTTGCCCACGTCCTGCACGCCCCTGGCCATGGCCTCCACCTCGGCCGGCACTCGCGGGCCCAGGAACCCGCGGCCGCCGCCGCCCTCGCCGAGCCCCTGCGCCGCGCCGGCCGCCATGGCCGCGCCGCCCGCCCGCCGCGCGCCCTCCCCGCGGCAGGGGGCGCTGTGGGGGCGCGGCGCCGGAAGCAGCGGCAGCGACGGCGCGGCGCGTCCCGGGACCGGCCGCTGATGGCGGCGCCGCCGACGCCGTGTGCCCGAGGCGCTCCCGCCGCCGCCTGAGGCGCTCCCGCCGCCCCCGCGCCCGCCGCCATGACCGAGGAGCCGTACGAGAAGTTCCTGACCCCCGAGGAGCCGTGCCCGCTGCTCTCGCACCAGCACCCGCCGCGGGGCGGCAGCTTGAGCCTGAGCGAGGAGGGCTGCCTGGACGTCAGCGATTTCGGCTGCCAGCTCTCCTCCTGCCACCGCACCGACCCTCTGCACCGCTTCCACTCCAACAGGTCCGCTCGGCGGCTCGGGGCGGCCGGGCCGGGTGATGCTGAGGGCCGGGGCGGGCGGCGCGGGGGTCGCGGCGGGGTCGGGGCCGCCCCTGGCAGGGCCGCGCATCCTTCCCCTGCTCCTGCCGGGGCCAGCCGGGCACGGCCGCGCTGCGGGTGCCCCGCCTGTCCCAGCCCTGCTGGGTTACCCTTCTCTTAGCTTTGTGTGGGTTCGGCTCATCACGGTATCGTTGACAGTGTGAGCTGGGTCGATTTTTTAAGATGTGTTTTTTCATACAATCACAGAATGGTTTCTGTTGGAAGGGGCCCTAAGGGTCATCCAGTTCCAATTCCCCGGTCCTGGCAGGGAGACTGTCCACTTGGATCAGGATGCTGCTAGCCTCAGTCTGAGTTTCTTAATTTTCGAAATTTCGAATTTTTGAGGGCTGTCGGCAGCTATAGAATGGTGTGTTTATAACACTTAAAGGCAGGCCTTGCATGGTCACCAGGCAGACCTTTAGAGATTCAGGATGAGTTAGGCGGCTTGGTGACTCCACTGACTCCTGCAGAAACATTTCCACCCCATGCTACTAATTAAGGGCAAATTATTCTGCCTGTAATTTGCAGAAATGCTAATACAGCTCTGCAAAGAAATTCCAGCTGTGTTCATAAAATCAAAATCACAGTCCTGCTTTCCTAAGAACCTAATTCTGCTAATGCAGAGTATTAAGCTTGAATATAGCAATAGTTTTCTTTGAGAATACTCTGTGAGATTTCAGTCTTCAACATACATGTCTCCAACATTCCTGTTCTAGTCTTGCAAGATTCTTTTATGGGTTATTAGTACTTCTTTGGCACAATTATGAAAAGTGAATTTGTATTAAATCATGGAAACTGCACTTTAAAAGTGTCATTCACAAGGGCAAACTTTTAATTATACATTCTTAAATGATTCAGCATGAAGAGCCTCGATCAAACATGATACACTTTCATAATATAGTTCTTAAGTCATAAGACATGAGCAGTAAGATATATTCTTAGAATATCCGTAAATAAATGTGTGATAGTCACCAAATTTGCATTTAATTAATTTTGTACGTTTCTCTGTGTTGCCTTCCCAAGTGCGCTGCTCAGGTTTGCTCCTTTTACAAGCTCAGGTTTGTAACCCAGCCATCTCGAGGGGTTGTTTGGCTTCTCTGGAAAAGGACGTGCCCTGTCTTGCGCTGATTAAGCCATTGGAGATGTGCAGCTCAATCTGTGGTGTTCACATAAGGCTTTCTATTTTTTGAACTTAGGAGTAATTTCCATGTAGTTCCCCTTTGTTGTTAATCCAGTTCACCCCAGGGAGCCCAGCAGCCCCCTAGCCATGAGAAGGTGAGGCTGACTGCCTGCACCTGGAGTATCTGTGTAGTTTGTTGGTGCTAGAGCCCCTGTACCTCATCCTTTTTGATATGTCTGGGAACTTTGTCCACTCTATCTCTCGTTTCATTATTATTTCATGGATTCTGAGACTGTATTCATGTTGAGTAACGTGCTGTGTCACCACAGCCATGTTCTGCTCATTACCAATGGATTGCCTTGCCCACAAGAGTCTGTACCAGCAAGGCATTGCACATCTATGGGGGATGCAGAAAGGGAGGCAGGGCAAGATCTCCTGAATCTGCTACAAGGAAAGTTTTGGAAATGTCTTTAACACTGGCTAAATTCACATTTGGCCAAGTAGATGTGGGAGTCAATCCATCACAAACATATTTAGCCAGCCTGGTATGCAGTTTAATGAGATTGAGGACCAGCCTTTCTGGTGATAGGATTGCTCAGTTGGATAGAAGTGTTTTCTGGTTAGCCAGGCTGAAGTGGACAGGCTGATGGAACAGGAGTTGATTGTGTGGGTTTGTGTGGTGCATTTTAGAAGCCCTTTTCAAATTGTTTTGGCCATATTGCAGCGCTGTGCTGACTCATATTTGTCTCGACCTACTTTTCTCCAATATGTAAAATAAGTTCCAGATATGGAGACTGATTTTGTGAGCTTGTTACATTCTGGCTTACTCTCATTAGAGTAAAAAATCTGCTCTGTGAAAATGGAGTTCTCAGTAGCTTTCCTTTAGCAACAACTTCAGCTAGCTTTGTAATGAGGCAAAAAAAAGTGTTTAGTTTTGGCATGGTATCATTTTCACACAGGTCACTTCCCCATCCTGCACTGTGCCATGTCCAATGTTTTTGACATTCAGAGTTGTGAATGATAGATCCATAATGTGCTTCTCTATTGTCTTAATGTTGTGGGGGACTATCAACCTGGAATTTCTTTTTGGCTTCTATTTTTCCTGAATTCAAATGGATTAATTACTTAGTTTTGTTTATTCCAGTTTATATGGAAGTTTAAATATACCAATACATGGAATTTCTTTTTTCCGATCAGTGTGTTTTAAAAACCCAACCAGCAGCAAAAAAGGGTCAATTTCCATACTACAGGAGTCATAGTTCTGGGGTAGAAACTGACAATATATGAAAATAAAGGTGTAATTATACTAACTGTATATGGATTTTTGCCTGATATTTGTAACGCTGTGTTCCCTTTAAAAAGACTTAAAAATAGAATACTTCAATTTACACAATTATAACTTATTTCAACAAACTCAATGTATGATATCACTGACTAGCAAAGTGGAGGTAGTTTTACAAGGCTTAAAGGAATTTCTTAGGACACTTGATGCCAGGGTTTGCTGCTCTCTAATTGTGTTGTCCTGTTTTGCAGGTGGAACTTGACATCTTGTGGGACGAGCGTGGCCAGCTCGGAGTGCAGCGAGGAGCTGTTCTCATCCGTGTCTGTGGGGGATCAGGATGATTGCTACTCTCTGCTGGATGACCAGGAGTTCACCTCTTTTGATCTCTTCCCCGAGGGCAGTGTCTGCAGTGATGTCTCCTCTTCCATCAGCACATACTGGGATTGGTCAGACAGCGAGTTTGAGTGGCAGGTAAACTGGCTCCACTGGAAATGTAAAATTTTGTGTAGACTATTGCATGCTGGATTTAGCTGTAATTGAAAAGTGATAGAATAGAATATCTTGAGGATCACTGAAGTCCAGCTCTTGGTCCTGCATGGGACAATCCCAGGAATTGCACTCTGTGTCTGAGGGTGTTGCCCAAACACTCCTTGAACTCTGTCAGGCTTGGTGCTGTGACCACTGCCCTGGGGAGCCTGTTCTACTTCCCCACCAGCCTCTGGGGGAAGAATCTTTTCCTGATACCTAACTTTAACTTCCCCTGACCTGGCATCTTGCTGTTCCCTGTCACTGGTCACCAGAGGGGAGAGACTGCTTCCTCCCACTCTTCTTCCTCTCTTGAGGAAGCTGTCGACAGCTATGAAGTCTCCCCTCAATCTCCTCTTCTTCTGAACAAACCAAGTGACCTTAGCATTTGTTTCTTTGTAACTGCTGAACATAGGAGCACATATCTGAATCTTGAATGATAGAAAAAATGTTTTGTTTCATTTTATTCCAACCTCCTTAATCAGGAGGGGAGACTGAAGGTCAGCTCTTCAAAGAAGGTCGCTTATGTATCATGGTCATTTGGTTTTAGGGACCAGCGTGTGTTTCTTGTAGCCATGAGCTCAGACCCTTTGTACTGAGGATCTGCCCTGCTAATGAGATCTGGTTATAGATATCTGGTCCTACTGATATTTTCTAGGTAAAGTGTACAAACTCTTGCCATAGCTTATTTCTGTAGTATATTTCTATGCCAGTAAGAGTACAGAGCTCATTTTGTCTCACCAGAATGGGAAAGGGAATCACATCCTTTTCCCAAGTCTGTGCTGAATCCTCGTTGGGTATTTCTAGTTTGTGATAGTCTTCCCTGTTCAGCAGTTTTTCAAATGTGATATGCATTTTTAAAGTATTATAGACCTAAACTGACTTTTTATATTAAAGACTTAAATCAGCTGTGAATGAATACATTTCAAATTGGCGACATAGGGCTTCAGAATTTATTGGGCAATACTTGAAAATTTTGTCAGAGCATGTAGAGAGTCTTGTAAGGACAGTACAAGAACTAAAAACTGATTTCAAGAAAGCTCAAATCCTGTTCCAGAAGATGCAAGTGAACATGAGACGTGTACTGAGTTCTGAAATTTCAATTGCCTGATAAACTTGGCAATTGTTTTGAAAAGAAGCCATTTCCTATGCCTTAGCTAGCTGACAGAATGTTTGATTGGTAACCAGCTTTTTTATTACTCTTTGTTTTTTAAAACAAGCTTTTCTTAAGAGCCTTACTTGACTGGATTTGTAGAATTTTGGAAAGACTTTTTTCTAGCTCTTTATGGTGTTATCTGGCAGAATCTGAGCTCAAGTAATCCAGCTGTCCCACTTTAACTGGAAGTGCATTCAGAAATCACATGTCAGTTGTATAAATGAAGCTAGCTGAAGTTCTCAGTTGCTTCCAGGCAAATGACAGTAATTTTAATTGAATTTTCTTGTGTAATTATGGAGTTTGGTAGGAATTACAGACCTACTTTAAAATTATCTTTCTTAAACTAGACTTATGCTCCAAAATGGGAGGTTTAGATTTAGGTTTCGATTGTAATGGACAGTTTCCACTGATGGAGAAGAGAAATAGTTGAAATACGACTTCAATCTGTGTTTTCTTAAACACAAATTTTTAAAGAGGATTGATGAGTACAGAATGGTGTGAATTGAGTTTGCTGCACTTGTTGTTTACGGGAAGATTCGAGGGAGTATTGCAGGTTTATGAGTAATTAGAAAGAGTTTGTTAAAGTACAGAGATAATCAATGCTTTGCTAATTTGATGGTATGTTTTGAATTGTTAATAGTGTTAGAATGATTTACAATCTGCCTACTCTATTCTGAAGCTTTGTTCTTCCTTTTGCATGTTACAAGTTGCCTGGCAGCGACATTGCAAGTGGGAGTGATGTGCTTTCTGATGTTATACCGAGTATTCCAAGCTCTCCCTGTCTGCTTCCCAAAAAGAAAAACAAGCACAGGAATCTGGATGAGCTTCCATGGAGTGCGATGACAAATGATGAACAGGTGACTTTTTTCCTATGTGAGAACTGCAGTGTACAGAAGAACTTCCAATTAAAAGACACAACTTAAAGGCCATTCTGTTTGCTGTAGGTGTAAATGCAGACCTGTGCACCATTTGATTCTTAAAACTAAACCTTGTCCTTTGGATCTATAGGAGGCAGTTAATTGCCTGCTCAAATTTTCACCCTGAGTTTTTGAGGATACCCAAGGCTAGAACCATGATATTTGAGTATGTTTTATTCTGTCAGTTCTTTCTTTTTTTCTGTTTCTCATTTAGAATCAGTAATACTTCGAAATGACCTGCCTTTTTTTGGATCCTAGGTTGAATATATTGAATATTTGAGTCGCAAAGTCAGTACAGAGATGGGCCTTCGAGAGCAACTTGATATTATTAAAATTATTGATCCTACTGCTCAGATCTCACCTACAGATAGTGAATTCATTATTGAATTGAACTGTCTCACAGATGAAAAACTAAAACAGGTGGGTTAAGGTTTGTACATTTGACTTCAGAGTTTCAGCATTTGGTTATATATTGCAAACTCTTATGGACTTGTGATCAATTTTTATGCATAATCATTAGATGTTGAGAGAGACGCTGGAGCACAATACTGTCAGTGACAGAAAATAGAGTTCAAAAGCATATTTGAATGTGTTAAACCTTGACATAAAAGACTGGTTGTATATTCTCACTGTGTGTTAAGCCAAAGCTGGTGAGTGTGTAATGGGTGATGTTGTGGCCCTGGTGCTGCTTATGGCACTGTACTCCACTTCATGACCATCCGCTAGTTGAGAGTTTTCATTTGCTCACAGTATGTACCCTAGCATTTAAAACTCAAAAAAATTGGAATTCATTGGGGAAGACCATAAATTTCATGTAGAGAGGGATAGAGAATAATGCATTTTAAAGATGTTGTAAGATGCAGATTATAACCAAGAAGGGTGCCTGGCTGATAGGGTAGATACATCCTACTGTCTTCTCAGTCATTGAATTATTAAGATGTGTTGTTAGGGAGAGATGCAGTGTCCATACAAGCTGAACTCCTCAGTGTTGCACTGATAATGATGAAGATAAAGTTGAAAATGGAAAACATTCACTGCTTTTATGGGCTTGGTCCGTTTCATGTTTCAAACATTTTGTAAGTGTCATCTTAATGTAGAAAAGTGCTTCTTTATTTACACACACTTTTGTTTGAGTATACCTAGCCAAATAAAGGGGTTTGATACATTAAGTAAACAACTTAATTCAGTTGAACTTGACTGATATTCCTGTTTGTTGTTAAAATAATAACATATTGTTACATAGTCACAAACCTGACCGCAGAAGAAGAAAAGAACCCCCTGGCCCTTGTACATATTTTTCTTCCTTCCATGGTGAAATGTCACAAATGTTGACATAGTTAAGTTCTGTGGGTGACTCCAGTCTGCTTGTGATTTTAGCAGCCACAAGAAAATGTTTTAAAAGCCTAACTGAACTGACCAGTAACTTCATCATTAGGCAGACTGTGTTTTTTTCCATGGAAAGGAGTATCTCAGTGCAGCATTTATCAAACTATAGTAATTTGGCTGCCTCTGTTCTAAAGGTGAGAAACTATATCAAGGAACACGGACCTCGCCAGCGGTCTGCAAGGGAGAGCTGGAAAAGGAGCAGCTACAGCTGTGCAAGTACCAGTGGTGTGAGTGGTGCCAGCGCCAGCAGCAGCAGTGCCAGCATGGTCAGCTCAGCCAGCAGCAGTGGCTCCAGCGTTGCCAACTCCGCGTCAAACTCCAGTGCCAACATGAGCCGAGCGCACAGCGACAGCAATTTGTCCACAAGTGCTGCAGAAAGAATCCGGGATTCCAAAGTAAAGTTTCTAGTTCTGTGTATCTGTATTAATTAAGCTGTCTTAACTCCTGAAGCTTGCTCGTGGGGTCTTACCTGGGATGTTTGTCCTGAAGGAGCAGAGTAACTGAGTTATCTGTCTAAGCCAGTGATCACAAGGAGTTAAAACTTGTGCTCTTCCCATCACTTCTAACCAAAAGTCTGGTGTTTGTATGTGGTAGATATTCTAATTATTTTTGTTTAGGATAAGTTGAGTGAGCTTAAATAAGGGCTTATGTATCTAACTTAAGAAAATAAGTGTCTAAGAGTGATCATCCTACTTAAGGCATAATTTCTGGACAGTAGAGACACCTGTGATGGTTTTTTGTTTTTTTTCTCAACTAGAAGTTTCATCAGGCTTCTTGAATCTTCATTATTTTTTGAGCATGTCTCATGAGATTCCTTTGTGAGAAGGGACCCTCTGAAGCATGTTTCATTTAAAGTGGAGCTGTGGCACTCCTTCTGTCCCCATGATTTAAATTTCAAGTGTGAAGGAGAGGAGCAGTTCTTTCTTGCTCTTCAGGATCTTGGGTTTGTTAATGTAAGACTGTAGCATTTCTCCAGCAATAAAGATCCCTCCAATCGAAGACTTGACCATGCAACATCACGGGTTAATGTTGTGCCTCAGAATTCAGTTGTGGCAAATGGTCTTGATATTTTAATATTAGGTATGATTTTGTATGAATGTTTGTACCACCTCTGAGAATTCATATTTGTTATTTTTCAGAGCGGATGTAATTTTAGAGGTTAATTTATATTTGCCAGCTTTAGAGGTGTTTTTTTCTAATTTACAGAGCAAAATCTTATGTTTTGTCTCTTCTGTATTTTGACAGAAACGTTCCAAGCAACGGAAACTCCAGCAAAAGGCCCTACGGAAGAGACAGCTGAAAGAGCAAAGACAAGCTCGTAAGGAAAGACTGAGTGGATTATTTCTTAATGAAGAAGTGCTGTCTTTAAAAGTGACTGAGGAGGACCATGAAGGAGATGTGGATGTTTTAATGTGACAGGGGTGAATTTATCAGTGTTCTTTCTAAGCCTTAAATGTATTATCCTTATTGTTTACATATATCTCTTGACCAAATTTTGATTAGTATTAACAATACAAACCAGATCTTTTCTCAAGTGTAATTTTGCTAAGAAGGTCTAAGTATTGAGTAACTTTAGCTTTTTGAGACTAATTTTGCAACAAAGAATTCAGAAACTTACCTGTCTTCTGCAAAGCTGCTGATTTTGAGGAAATTTGAACTTGGCTAACATGCTAGCTTACTTGCACGTAAGTCTAGGGGTACTTTTGGATGACACAAAGCATGCGTTACTATGCTTCAGCTTTTTTAGGTTTTTTTCCAGCTTTGAGTTGGTATTGCACTTGACTTTTTCTGTCCTCCTTTCCCATTATTAGGAAGATTGTTTAGCATGAGGAAAAATCTTTTGCTCTACGGGGCTTTCTTCAGCCTTGCTCTTGGTTTGTACAAAATCAAAGTACTGTTGATACTTTTCTAAAAGTTGTGATTTAATTTAAACTACACAGAAAACAAGAAGCAGGACATCTAATGCAGAACATCTGTAATACAAATACTGCCTAATAATGTAGTTCTTAGGAACCAACTAAAAATTAAAAAAAAAACCTCAAAATAATTGCAGACTTAGTCTTCAGAAGGTTATTTTGTTGCTCAGTATGTTACAATTGTTACTAATGGTTCACCAGTACATCCCTAGTATTTCTGTGAAAAGATTCCACTAAAAACACATTTATGCATTGGAAATACAATAACCTGCAATTAAATTGTCTAGGACACTACTTTAAATAGTTAAAAACACTACTGGAAACAGAAGTGCAAACAAGTGGCACACAACTTCAATGGTTTTCTTCCCCAGAAGCTATCTAAATATATTTGATTCGTGTTGTTGACAGGGGAACTTAATTAATGCAGCTGTACTTTTTAAATTGTATGTTTAGCTGAGGTTGTCTCCTGTGTGGGTCGTTACACCATGACATGTATCAGACTTCTCCTTTTGTTGCCTATCAGCTTTTGAAATTTCTCATGATAAGAAAATTAGGTAAAATTGTGGCTTTCAGGTAGGGAAGTAGTAGTAGTTTCAACCTTTTTCTTAATTCTGACAATCTTTAGGCTGATTTTAGTTTTTATCTTGGAACTACTTTTATAGAACTCCTTCCCCCATGGCTGAGATAAAAATGATGGTTCTAAATTTTAATATGAAATTTTAAAGTGTATAAAATATTTTTGAGTTCTGAGTTTAGGAAATAATTTTTTATTTTGTTGATGCTTCATTACTTTAATTTTGCTCTTGAATTCAGGAGTTTGACAGTTTAGTGTGGCCACAGGTGTCTGTAATTGCAGGATATAGCCCAATCCTGCAGAATGCATGGTCACCTTTAGGACTACTGACATTAATGTTCCATGTCCTGCACAGCCTTATTAGCCCTGACAGATGAAATATTTTCCTTTCAGATGTGGCATTCCTTTTAGCCTCAAAATAAACTGACCTGTAAATTATCCAAACAATGCCCTCTGAAAGGGTTTTGATAGGAAATAAATGAGGTCTGTAGTCAAACTAATATGTTTGAATTTAGGGCTGCTCTACAACAGGCCCAGGCTTGGCCATTGACTGACTAAGAGCCAGGTGATGGCATTTAAGCCCAAGATAGCTGTCTGTCCACTAACCACAGTGTCTGTGACCTGTCAGTATTTGCTTGTACTGTGCTGTTGCTGATTGATGCCTCCCTCCTGTATAATCAATGCTGAAAACTTCTTAACAGTATACACTTTACTGAGAATTTAGATTGACTTAAATCTGGAGCTTCTTTTAAATATCTTGTATGGAAGATTAAATTCAATTGCTATCAATTTGGCTAATTTCAGGGTATAGTTGTTAAACTCTTCCATGGTAATGGAGGAATTAATCATGAAATACTTCACCATGTGTACAGTCACAGTTCAGTACAACCTTTATTTTCTGCAGTGACTTTGAGATGTGATTGAATTTTTTTTCTGAAGAAAAATGCACACTTTGTACTGTAGAGAATCGAAACTCTGAAGTGAATTGTAAGGAAGGTGCAATATCTCAGTGTGGTGGAGCATGAAAGTGTGTTCACTTTATTCTGTTTCAGCAGTTATTCAGAGTTTAAAATGCCTCAGGGTTTTGTTGAGAGAAGACCCCATCTTTTGATGAGGTACAGTTCATTCTGTTCACCTGTCTACTAGCTTCCAGAGATCCTGAAGTGAGGGAGGATAGTATTTCCATCATAGTGTGAGCATGTAAGTATAAATTATTCTAAGTGATTAGATGGGTCCAGTTGTTCATCTCTTACATTGGGCAAAAAGGTCCTGGGTGCCAGAACAGCTGATTGTGCTGTGTTGTCTCCAGCAGGTACTTCAGTCATGTGTGTGACAGTTAAAAGGATAGAAGAGAGTGGATTTCCAGGGATTCCATGCTAATAATTTATAGCTCTGTGATCTCATAGATCCAGGATGCTCATAAGAATATAAAGAATACAAAACTCTAAATATTCTGGTAAGAATGCAGAATAACATCTTGATTACCTTGAATGTTCTTTGCCAAGTACTCAGAGATACAATATTGTCTTTCTCTGATCTCAGAGAATCAGGCCTGAAGTGACTGTGGCATTCAGGAGTTCTCATATATTCTACACATTAGAGGTTTTTTTTTCCTTTTGCTTTCTCATCCTCTGTAGTTCCAGTGGCACACTCATTTTGTGGTGGGGGAAGGTTTTTTTGTCAGATTCATGTTTTTCCCTGCAGCATGCTCAACACTTACTCAGGAAGACTCCATCCATGGTGGTTTTAAAAGACATGTAAATGTGGCACTTAGACAAGGTTTAGTGGTGGGCTTGGCAGTGTTAGATCTACGGTTGATGATCCTAAAAGGACTTTTCCAATCTAAATCTATTAATTTCTGTGAAATACCTGTGGTAGTAGTCAAGCAGTTGGAATGTCAGTGAAATCTGGTCTTGCTGATACAAGTTTTGGCCTTTGTGGCTACAGGTGTAACTACTGGGTTCTGATGAAGAAGAGTAACAGACTGCTAAAATAATGCATCCCTATTGTGGTTTATTCTTAAAAAAAGTAAATCAAATCCCTGCTTTTTATAAATGGGGAAAAAAATGTCAAGCTTAAAAGCAGCACAGAGACACACAGGAAAAAGCTCATAGTTACATGGCTTTGTGGTACTGAAACTGTGTCTGTAGGAACTTTGTACCCACTGCAATGTAAATATAAACAATTTACATTCTGTAATGATAACAGTTTGCTTCCATGGTAACTTTTTCTCTAAAAAGGCTTAGAAGGAGCACTGAAAGTCTGATTGCAATAGGACTGTAAACAAGAGAGAACATTATTTTCTAAAATGATTTTAAATATAAGGAAGAAAGCTGCCTGACAAACTTGGCTGATTTCTGTGTATCTAATGTCATCTTTTGTTAAAATACCTATTTTTATTTATCTGGGAAGCTGATAAAAAGATAGTTACAATGTGCTCAGTACGGGGTGCTTACTCGTAAGAGCAGGAAAAGTCTTTACAAGACTTTCCTGGGCTCAAATTTTAGTTCTCATATTGTGGTTTGAAACCTGTGAAGATCATTCTCTGGGGAGAAAACAAACCAACCAACCTGCTTGAACTTACTTACATGCATTTACATCAGAGTGCATATACAATACAGAAGGATAAAAACAGCAATATTTACTGTTTATCTGTGCTGAATGGCCTGAAGCCATTTCTTTTCTCCCAACACTCTTTCAACTTTGAAATCAGTTGATGCATTGGTCTATAAATATTAATAAACCTGACTGTTTTGGGAGCTTTTAAAGTTCATTCGTATAAGCCAGATTTTCATGGCAAATGTTGTTAGATTTATTGGTTTAATTTTTTTAAGCTTACTGATCTTGCAATTCTTGGGCACAGAAAAGTCAACAGTTGTCCTTTTAAGAATTGCAAAGATTAGTTTATTAATCTATCAAGAGCAAATCTATGTAATATTCAAAGTTTGTCTATTTTGACTGTTAACTCTGATTAATCATATTTGCATTCTCTCTCATCTGGCTAACTTAAAAACATTTCCAAATAACAAATAAATTCTCCAGTGTAAAAAAAAAATAAATTGTAATATGGAAGCCTTGAATATAGTTAATAACCAAAGCAAGGGGAAGTTGGGGGGGTTGATTTTTTTTTTCTTTCTTTTTGTGGGGGGGAGAGAGGAGGATATAGATTAGGGTATATGGTATTGCTTAAATTGAGGGTTTTTTTTTCCAGGTTCTCTGCTAATTGTATTGCTAAAATGCACTTTTGTATAGAAAACCGTTCTCTGTACATTCTGTATCTACTTTACACAGTGTTTATAGAGATTTTTCTGAAGTTGTGAAGGATTTACTGAAAGCTCTGATGCTGTTGAATTCAAGTTTTCATTGTATTTGAAAATAGTTATGTGCATATTGCAGTACAGGTTGGAATTAAAATTAATGATATAGCAAATATATTCTTATGAAATGATGTGGTGTCTTCTTCAGAGCAGGGGGATTCATATACAGGACCTGTGAAGTCACTCTTCAGGCAGAAAATACAAATAAAGTGGCATATCTTAACTGTTCTTGATGGCAGAAAGCAAACTGGTCCCCCCTTAGCTAAAGAGGTTTGTTAACCACAAAATCTGACAAGAATGGTTTCATAGGAAAGCAATTAATTGTTGTGAATTGTATAACCCAAGGTAATGTACTTAAAGCTGTCTGTCTTTTGTTTTCATTCCTGTGCCAGAGGTATTTTTTATATATATGCTCAGCACCTGCAAGGACATGGCAGTCTTTGAACAGGCGAGAGTGAGGACACTTGCCAGCTTGTAGAAGTTGTGTCCCTGAACAAAATCTGCCTTCTGCAATATGAAGTGTAATATTGCAAAACCTTTTTTTCTTTTGGAATCCAGTAAAAAAAATCCTGAAAACCAGAGAAGAGGATAGATGGCGTAGGGATGTATTCCTCAGTGTGCAGAAAGTTTCCTGCAGCATCCAGGGATCTAAAACTGCCTTCTTTGTCTTGGCTGTGGCTCATCAAACACTTCTGGGAGTTGATTCTCATCAAACACTGACAGAAGTTAAAACTGACCAAGTATTGCTCTCCCAGTTTCTGTAGAGGTCAAGGGATTGAGAAGGACAAGGTGAAAAATGCTGCATATCACAGCAAGTCTTGCCAAACTGTGAGAGATCTTTAATTGTTGTGAACAGAACTGTGGAAGCTCTTGCTCTTGTGGTGCTATGCCTTCACCTGAGCAGCCTGCTTGTGTGCTGTTTCTGTTTTCACCCAAAGGTGAGTGACAGTGTGGAATGTTTTGCAACAAAAACCAAATCGAAATGTTTCCAAGGACCTTGACCCACTGGGATGCTGGTTTGTTGTGAGGGCTGACGTTTCCTTGGACAGCACCCAGCAGCTCACTCACACTCTGACTCCCAGAACCTTCCCAGTCTGTCCAGCAGTTCATTGTCAGGGTACCAGCTGCACGGGTGATCTCCTGGCAAACCCTGGCTGCAAGCAGGGTTACATGGGCACAGCCAATGATGTTATGAATCTCTTATTAGCCATCCTTAAGCATTTCTTCATTTCTCTCTCAAGTGTAGCCACTTTCACTGCATTGAGAAAGTCTCATTTGATGGCCAAACGCTATTCAGGCACAAGCTGAATGAAGCAAAACCTGTTGATAAGCTTGCTTTACTTAATTGACAGGGAAAGGTGTCATTGGCTATTGGTGTCAACCCACTCTTACTATACTGGCCTGAACCATACACTTCACCCAAACATTTTCCAGTACAAAACTGGTTACAGTTTGGTTTCCTGAGATCCTTTGTATGTGTTCCTAAAGACCCTGTGCCCTACTGGGTAGAAAACCTCCTTTTTTTCACCTCCTTCTGGAACATTCATCCATTGGAAATTGTTTCTCTAGTGTTGAAATCAAATATAAATATAAATCCAAATCCATATTTCTGTTCTGAAATCTCATTTCATGCTTTTCCTCCACGATGTGGTGACTTACACCTGGCAGCATGACTGGTGTAAGAACTTATTTCTGATAAAGTAGAACACATTCCTGAAGCTAAAGCATGATAATTCATCGTGGCATTAGAGTCTTTCTGATCCTACTTCAGTGGAAGCAACTGCACTATTGCTACTAAGTTTCTCGAAGGAGTAGGATTTATTGCAGTGGCTGATTCTCCCGGCAGGTACCTCGGCCCGCCTGTTGTCACCAGGGGGAGCACCGTGGTCATTTACTGCCTTTGAAACTACAGCTGCCAACGTTGCTTTAAAGGAAGCTACAAACGCTTTCCTTTATTCTGTTACATCCCGGTAAAAGATGTTAGGGGGATTTGCTTCTCCTCTTATGCTGTTTTTGAAGTAGGGATCTGTGTGTTAAGGGTCAGTTTTACAATAATATCATTTCCAGTGACCAAGGGAAAAGTTAGCTTTTTCTATTCATGATGATTGCTAATTCTTGTGTGATCCTGCTTATTGCAACTGAAAGGTGGAAGTACACTCCTGTTCAGTGTTATGTATGCACTGCTTTGCTGTTTAAATTCCCTGATTTCTGTTTTGAGTTCAGACTTCCTCACTGGGGGTTGAGAATTTTGCAGTTGAAAATATTAGGTGATGATAGAAAACAAGCAGCCAGCTTGTAATGGGCTGACTATCATAATGTACATAGCTGTCTGTCCCTGGGAGGCAGTGCAGAAAAGATGTACCTTGACTAGATTTATTTCTTTTTAAATAATAACCTCTGTATTGGGCTTCCTTTGGAGCAAAGGAAAGTACTGCTTCAAAGGGAGCTGTTCTCTAATGTTTCTTTTTCTCTCTTTGCTCGTCTGACAGTTATTGCTACCTTTCAAAAAGCTTACTAACACATATAACTGCAGAGAACATATGAGGAGTTCTCTCCAGTATTTTGGCTTCTTTATTGGAAGTCAGGCTTTTAATGGTTCTGTGCAGAACTAGGAAGGCTTTGAGCACTTCTGTGTGATTGCACAGCCATCCTCTGTTGTGTCATTAGCTGTCATAAAAACAGTAGCAGATTCTAAAGTCTTCAACTGTAGGATATTTCCCCTAGGGAAGATGTGTGCCCAAATAATCTTGAAAGGAGGGAATAAAGTTTTAAATCATAATCACGGAGTAAAGAGATTTAAAATGTGGCAGATAGCTGTTTACATAGTTTGCTTTTCTTGACACCTAGTTCCTGTCTATACCTCCTGAGAACAGTAAGCTGTGAGTACAGCATGGCAGTTCATTGCAGGAGTTGCTGAAATAGTTTTAATTAATTACAGACCATCCTTGCTATTTAGGTATTTCTCGTTTCATAGTATTTGTTTCCTTTCTTAGTCGTTTAAAAGTTGATTTTATCGTTACCTTCTTTGTTCAGTGTAGAAATAAATAATTAGTCACAGGGTTTTGTTTTACTTTCCATTGTGCCTAGTAGGAGCAAAGGAGGAAATTAGTTCACTTTAATAGCTGGTCAATTTTCAGGTATGGACAGCATCTAAACATAGTTTAGATAATTTTGTAGGTTTCATGTCTCCTGTCTTGCAGATGCAGTGCACCAGTTGTGATCTTGAGGAGCACTGGAAGAATACAAGAGCTGTGATGATGGGCTTATGCTTTGGGCAATAAATGCTCCTCCTGCAGGGCAGGTTTGTGCATGTCCAGACATTTTGCTCTTGCTCTTGTTCCAAAGCCAAGCACAGTGGTGTGTTCACTACCTGGCTGGTACTTTCTGGCAAGAGCAGTGTCAGCTGCTTAGCAGTTACTGTAAATTCTTTTTGCTTAGGATCTCACAACTCCTGGGTAGTTCTACTTGGCAACTCCTCTCTGCACTTCTAGAACACAGACCACCTCTGTATCCCATCTCTTTGTTACTGCTGGACAAAGCAAAACCATTGTGTGTTAGAAGGGTCTAAAAACTTGAGATTATGGCACTCAGTGACTTTCACCACACACTCAGAAGTATATTTATTATATTCAACTAATTTCTCCCTGCTGCAAGTATAATTGAACGTTAAAGCTCATCAGATTGTCATGTATTTATTTCATGTTCTTTAAAACACGTCTGATATTCAGCCAGCTCTGCTTTGGAATAGTCCCTCTCTAGGGTAGTAGAGAGGACCAGGGCCTATCATGTCTAGGACTGGCACAACCTTTTACTCTTGGTAGATGGAAATGATCACTTCAGTGACAATTTGTATGGACTAATTCAGTAGGCAGATAAAAAAATACATGAGTTTATGTGAGTGTTTAATTTTTTTTAATTCAAGGTGAGGAAAAAAAAGCACCATGGTGCTAGCAAGCCTTTATGAAGTCAGAAAGAATATTTTTTTATGCTTAATTTTTAAATAAGCTGAGTTTATTTACCAAATAGAAAGTATTCACAATGTGTGTTTGACTTATAAACATGTTGCTCCACAAATGCATGCACTTCCTCCTGAAACAATTTAGGTCATAAAACTGTTTGTAGAAGTTACAAATGTTAGCCAAGCAAAAATGAAGCGGTCTGAAATCTTAGCACAAACCCATTTGTGGGCTGATAAACCCATTGGTAGACTGATAAAATGAGTGTAATTTATGGTCGAGATACCTTACTGGCATATGTATTAAAGTTTGGGGATATGTCTATTTTTCTTAGTATTGCATTAGCTGTAATTTCTATGTAATGCTTCAATTCATTTATATATTTGCACAACAGACTGTCAGATAAAAAAGTGCCAAAATGTGTATAAGGAGGTCATCACTTTAGCTTAATTGCACACAAATTTCCTGCAGACTCTGATGCTTAAGACCAATAATGAGACTGCTACAGCTAGAATAAACGCATTAGCCTATAAATTTAGAGCTTCTACCTGCTTTGTGAAGGGAGAATCATCTCTAAATGAGCCTAGTAACATGGATTTGTGATTAATCATTTTACTTGGTGACTCATCTATGATCACAGTACAACAAAAATGTCATGTTTGCTTAGTGGCATTAGCACAATTTATCTTCTCTACATTCAGAGAATTGCCTTGTTGTCAATGTGGGACTGGGAATACAGCTGAGGAGTACTTTTGTTAAAGGACTTCTGATGTCACTTTATCTAAAGCAGAGTGTAAACAATCAAACAAAAATTTTACAACTGCTCCTTTCCTTGAAATGTAATTATTCTCCTTGGTCAGGCCAAACCATTTGCAGTAATTATCTTGAATCTGTAAAACATAACTAATTTAACCTTGAAAACTGGTGTTATTCAAGTTGTCTCTGAATTTTTCTTTTTAAGGCCATCCCTGCAAGTTAACTGTTTTTGAGACAATTTTGCTTTCCTTGTTGCAGAGTAAACCCTGCTCATTACCAGAAAGCTCTGGGCCTGTGGATTTGTGGATGTCAGGTTTGCATAGGTGATCTCCAACCCAGTCATTCTTGAGCAAGGGATAGTTTTCTTCCAACATTCCTGCACCCTGGTTTCCTGAGTCAGAGATTCCTGAGGGTTGGTCTTGTCAGTAAAGACAATGCAATGGTGATAAAATGATTCACTGTGAGTATCAAAATTTAGAAAGAGAAAAGCTAACCCAACACCCTCAGAGGAAACTTTGGTTTACAGAGCAAAATGTACAACCAGAAGCTTTGGTGAGAATGAGGAATTCACGCCTGCCATGTATTGCCTACTCAGTGTCTGAAAAGTCCAAGTTAAATCTCTGCACTAGGAATTAGGTTAAAAAAACAACATTAATACTTGCATGCATGCATAAATATAGCTGGTCTCTGGTTATGCATTTATAGCTTCAGGGTTTCTTGTGACCACAGAAGCTGAAAGTTATCTCTAAAGGAAGAGACACAGTCCTGCAATTTCATAACGGCAGCGGTGAAGCTTTAATAAAACCACTACCTACATTGAATGCTTGCAAGCTTGGAAAATACATCTGGAGAATGGCCTATCCATGTGATAAAATCTGAATTTAAAGAGGAGCCAGGGGCTTGTTGCTGCTGCCATAAGAGTGTTGGTTTTTTCCCTCACCTTTACCACTGAGCCTGCTGCCTCTGTGCCGTTTAGTGGTGATCGATGTGAACATGCTGGAGCTGTTTGCATGGAGTGATCTGAATCATTCAACCCAATATTCATTTGTTTGACTAAAGCCTCTTTAGAGCCACTTGTGATCTGATGACTAACGTGGCACAAAGATGCTAATGCTCAGTGTATACATAAATCATTAACTACTTAATTTGGATTTGGAAACCTGAGGCAACAGAATGCTCCATGGAGAAACAGCTATATTTATCTCTCCATCCTGAACCACCTGTCTCCAGAGACCTGGAATGCATTAGAAAAATTAATGTAATGATGGAACTAAATCTAGATCCCCTGTTCCAGAAGAAAGCAGCATTTTTTTGCAACTAGAAAAGCATGGAAATCTAGGATCTGTTCTGCTGAGACAACAAAAATTAACTTGAGCAGTACTGCCAGAAAAAAAGTAGGAATTGAGAAGAATCTGAGCCCAGCTATAATGTTTTAAAAAGTATTTTTGGAGGTGGTCTAGGTAAGAGTGTTTGTGTAAGAGAAAAAGGAGGTTTGGTCCCTCTTCAACTCCACAGAATAGAATTTAGAGTCTCACTTTAAAGAGAGACCTGAAAGCCCCACTTCAGCAGTATTTTAGCCCATTCCTGCAGGCATATTTAACTGCATTTCTTTGGTGAAGTGTTTTGGCACTGATGGGGCAGGTGTATCTTCCAAGCTGATAAACTCGCATGCTGGATTCACGTGATGTGAATGATTTTCTACCACTGAGGTTCCTCTTGTCACTCTTGTCTTGTTCCTTCCCCCTGGTTTGTTAATGAGCTGTGTGCCCCTGACTAAAATACCATAAAGAATATTATTGATAATGGAGCCTCATGGAACATGGGACTCTGTGCTGCTGCAAGGCACTTAAGCTCCAAACTTCATAAAGGGAAATTTTGAGACTGGTTATATTTTTAGATATAAATTGCCAGTGAGAGACATTTCATAATATCAGTGAAAGAATTCAATTCTCCGAAGCTTTTGTTTATCTTATGTTATTTAAACAGGTTAGGTGCTTGTATCTAAGTATGCATAGAGCAGCAAAGCTGCTTCTGTACCAAAGCAAGTTGATCCTGGGTTCATTCCTGTCGGTCCAAGGCATGTTACTGCCCAGTTCTTAGAGAGGAAAACACAATGCTCTGAGCTAACCTGGGTTCTGACACAGGTTGAAAGGGAAGCTGGACCTTCCAACAATCTTCCTGACTTAATAATTTTGCTCCTTCTTTAATACTACACTGCTACCAGATTGGACCTGTTTTCTTCATTTTAGTCTTAATTTGATCCTCTTGATCCTCCTTTTTGTGCAAAAGTATGGTAAATGAGAATCTACTGGCACGTTCGTTTTTTTTGAATTTGAGCCATGTTGTCACTCTGTTTTGTTAATGCTGAGTGTGTTTTCATAAACAAGGATTTTGTTTGCTAATTCAATAGAATGTTGTTTACCTGGAAAGCTCAGCCCCCCCCAAATCTGAATGTTAGACACATTTTTTATTTAGTAAAGCAGACATTAAAATAATTATTTTGTTTTTAACATCCGGTGGCCTGCCTTATTCCTAGAGAATCATTACTTAAATATTTAAGGCAGATTCTCTCAAAGGGTTTGATATGTCCTAGATAAAATGTTTGCTTCAACTTTAAATATATAATATCTAAACTCTACTCCTCTAGAACTTTATGGTGCTATAAATTTGGAAAAGTGATATGCAAATAAAAAAGTGTTGGAAGGCAAACAGAGATTATTACATGCTTTAGAGAAATCAAAATCCCTTCAATATAAGGATTTTACCAATATGCTTTTATTTAGCTTAAAAGCTGGAAAGTCAAGCTTAAGGGGCAAGTCAATGTTCTCCCAAGGACTTGTTTTACTTTATGATATAAAACTTGGAGATTACTTGTCAGCCACATTCGTTTATAAAGTCTGTTTTTACAGTGAGTGATATATACACTTTAGAAGAAATTGTTCTTTTCCAGGGATAGCATTTTAATTCTATTTCAAATATTGAGTGAAGAAAGCTCCAAAGAATATAGTACAATAAACCTTTGATATGTTCAAGACTGTAATATAAGGGTTGTTTTTTTTTTTGTTTTTTTAGAGTTGCTAATAGCAACTTATGTGGCGAACATAAGTACAGCAATTTAAAAGGACACTGTGGTAATGTGAATTTCTTCAAGTAGTTAAATACTAATGTCTTTCACCACATCAATGTCAGCTCTGCTCCCAGTCAAAAAGCTAAGGACAAATGAACTTACCATTTCCATTTGCTTTTTTGAATTGAAAGGTTTTCAGAAAACTGACAATAGCCAGTCTTGTCTGTAATTTTAACTTGATTTATTTGAATTAGTGAAATCTTCAGTAAATACATCTGGGTACACTTAAATATTTCCCCAGAGAGATTAAACATCTATTTACTTTAACTCCACAAGTGCTCACAGACTTTTAATTGCAGTGCCTGACAAACTCCTCAAGAAAGGAGAAGTGAAGAAAGAGGAAGAGAAGGTCACTCCTGTGGAGAGCTGCTGCCCTGAGTGGGAGCACTGGCTGCCATGCTCCACCTGCTCATCTGAATGCCAGGCAAGTGTGTTTGTGTGGTGGGAAGTGTAGCTGAATAATTTACACTACAGGTTTCTTTTTCTACCTATTGATCAGGAGGAGTATTTGTGTTCTTCTGAAGAAGTTGCCTTTCTGTGTGGTGTTCCTAGCTACTTGCTGCACCTAAGGGTGGCTGCACTCACGTCCACCACTTTAATCTGTATTTGAGATGACTGGTTAATAGAAAAATATTTAAAGCAATATGTTAAATGGGAGTCCCATGTGTAGTGTCAACGCAGATCAGACCTGTCAGAAGAGCTTGGCAATAAAATTGAGTAATTGCAATGTACATCCTTGAGGTGGAGTTCTACCCATGTTATAATCAATGTCAACAGTTTAGTTGATTTTAGCCTTGGGTTTATTTGCTCTTTGCTGCTGGTAACCATGGTATGGCATGCATGGTTCTTAAAGAAGAATATGTGCTGTTGTCTTAGTTTGAGGCCTTATTGCAAAGGCTGTGGAAGTTGACAACAGGATTTTTCCTACCCACAGCAAAGTCTGGACATGGTGATGTTGAAATGGAAATAAAAAGACTGTGCTGTGTCCTCCTTAATCTCTGTAGAATCCCCTACTAGCTCTCTCTAAGCCATCCTGCTTGAAATGCCAGAGGCAAATTCAAGTTATCTCCCCCACCAGTGGCACTGCTGCCTTCTCAAAGATAAATCCACAGGCCAAATGTCTTGGATTGACCCAGAAGTATTTTCCAGAGTCCACCTTTAATTCTCTGTTTCCTTCCATTGCTGCTTCTGTTGTCCCAGGAATTCTCCCTTTAAAGAAGTGGTATCCTGTCTGCCTGTTCCCTGGTAAACGCAGCAACACAAGCAAAGAAAGTGAGACACACAAAAGATGCCTTTTGAAACAGAAACATATTGCTTAAGAAAGAATTCTTGCAGGCTGGAGAGGCTTCTCTATCAATGCCTCTTGTGCAATGCTCTCTCCCTGGTTTTTGGAGGCACATTTACAGACTGGATTCAAGGAGTGAGGAGCTGGCCTTGCTGATTCAGTGCACCAGTGTAATTGTCCTTGAGACATTACTTGGCTGCCATAGGCTCAGAATTGCCTTCGTGTTCCCCTTCAGTGTTTCTAAACAAATCTGAGCTTAACTGAGAATATCATACCCTACCCTGGTAAAGTTTCTGGGACCTTTACAAAGGAAAAGGTATGGTCAGTATTTTAAAATATATATGAATTTTCTGCTATAATTAGGTGGAATATGGATATAGCATTAGAAGTTCAATTAAAAGCATGTCGATAAAGGGCAGTTGTGTGCTACAGAAAAGATTCTTTTGTTGAAAACTGGCCTGAGTTACGACTGTTTTATACACATTAATTTGCTTTGTACATACAGAATGGAGCTGATTGAACAGCATGATTGTCTGATGAGAGCTGAAAAGCAGCACTTGCTGTAGGTAATTTAAATTGAGCCCTATTATCATTTACGGATTTATTCTGCTTAGAATCAATAAGATGAAAAAGGGTCTGAAAGCTTTACACTAATGCTAATCACTTCTGGGTCAGTAACTCCTTGTGTTTAAGTTATGCATTTCTTCCCTCTATTCACAGAGCTACTTGGAAAGTGAAATATTTTAAATATCTTCCACTGAAGAGAATCTTCCCACTTCTACTTCACAGAGCATTCAGCATTGATAAATATTTTGTTGTACTAAAAAAGTTCCCTGAGAGGGAAGTGACACCAGCCAAATGAACAAAAGAGATGCTCTGGAAAAAAGCTCATCACAGAATGCCCTGAAAAATTTGTTATAAAGCAGCATTCTTGGTGGCTGGAGATTCAACTTGACCCTAGGATGCAGAGTAAAGCTGGGTTTCGGTAGCTGCAGTCATTTCACTTTCTGTTGCAGGAACAATTTTATTCCTGGACAATTTATCTTTTCATTTTAGAGAAGTATCACCAGGCCCAAGGCAAAAGAGAAAAACCAAGAGAGGCCAGAACCGTGAGTGTCTCCCATGGGGAAACAGTCCTCCCAAAACTGCCGTGGTGTTGGGTCATTTTAGTTGGTGGGGTGTAGTCTTTCAAGGATAAGCTGCTCTAGTTTGGAATCAAGAGCTCTCTCTATCTCTACAAGCAGAGTTTCCCGCTAGATTACAGCTTTTCAGCATCCACCCGCTCCAGTGTGGGCAGCTTTACTCACGGGCTGTGAGTGGATCTCTGCATCCCCCCCGTGGACTTCATGGATTACAGGGACACAGTTTGTTGTGTTATATCCTCACCACAGCTTGCAGAAGAATCTCAGCTCCAAGGTTTGGAGCACGTCCTTCCCTCCTTCCTTTCACCGACCTTGGTGTCACCATGTTCTCCTCACGTGTCCTCACCTTTTCCATTTCTCTGACTCAGAAGAAAATTGTTGTCCGTAGGTTCTTTTGTTCTCAAGTTCTGTCAATTGGAAAGTTCTTATAGGGTTTTGCAGCTCTGAAAGGTTGATTTCATTTGGGCTCTGTATCAGGGAATTGCTCGCCGTGCTGTGAGATGGCCCTGGCCCCTCCCCACCCCTCAGAAGAGCTGTGTGTGATTTTTTTCCTCTCTTAAATTTGTCATCATGGAGGTGTGACCTCCAGCATGGGCCAGCAGCATGGGCCAGCAGCATGTCCATCTTTAGAGCCATCAGGGATTGGCTCTGCAGGACATAGAAGCTTTGAGCAGCTTCTCTCAGAAGCTGCCCCCACCAAAAAACCAGGCTGTGTAAAACCAACACAACAACTTGTTTTCTGGGGTATGTAACTTGTTTTCTACTATCCTGTTAGCAAACCTTTCCTAGAGTTCTTCTTGGTGAGCAAAAGTGACAGAAAGGAACAGAAGTGATCAGAGGCCAATAAGGCCCTTATTCCGTAAGATTTTTCTTATCCACTACAGGAGCTGATTGCCAAATCTTTCTTGTTTCATCAACCAAGTGGCTTTCCCTCCTTCTGCTCAGTTTCTCCAAATACCTGAGAGTACTACTTTATAGGCTTAACTTTTTTTTAAAGTGTTTTAAAAAACACATGGTAAACTTTCCTCATATTAAAATGGGCTGGAGCAGCTAATACAATCTCTTGTAGTAAATAGCTATAAAAACATCAAAGGTTTTGGTGACTGTTAGCTATATATTTTGTAATGCCTATTGTATTTCCATTTTGTTACTTCTATTTAAAGAGCAGTATTATCATGCCCCATTTCCTGTAAGATAGTTCTATTTGTCTGCTCTACAGGAGGTAGGAGATTTTAGGTCCAAAAGAAATTATCTCTCAGTAAATTACTCCTAACTCCATTATGGAATACTAAGTACTTTCCCCTTACTGTGTGAGCAGCTTGAAGAGATAACACTGCAATTTATTTATTTGTTTTGTCCCACATACATAGGTGACACACGAACTCATCTGAGCAGAGACAGTGATAACTGACAGGTACATTAGATCAGACACATATAGCAAAGTTTACTTTGATTATGTAGTAAGTGTCAAGATGTACAGTAGCTGATGTCAGTTTGATCTCCCTTATAGCATATAATGGCTTGTCTTTTTCATGGTTGAATGGACACTAATTTTTGTCTAATAAGTAAGCTATCAGTTGAGTGTTTTAGAGAGTAGACAGAGTTTTTTATCCTTCTGAAAGGGAAACCATTCGTGAAATTATTTCAAAATTTGTTTGGATTGCTTGTTGTATTCATTTCTCTCCTTCCAAAGTCGCCTGTTTACTCAAAGGTACTAAAGGTACAATATTTTCTAAAGACCTGCTGTGAATCTGTTGCATTGTGTATGAGACCTTTCCATATTGAAATAGTAGCAGAGGACAGAATATTTTCTGTCTGTTTTGCTGTATAGCTGCCAAACTGCAAAGCCTGTCTATAACACCGTCTAAATTTTAAAGGGAGACAAACAACAATATTCTGACATTACAAGCCCCATCATTCTCCCCTGTAGATAATGAAGGAATTATCTAAGACTGTAATTTTGTAGGTTTGTTTTATTGTTATCATGCAGCCATGATTTCAGTTGAGTTGTGTTTACGAAAATAACTTTTAAAAATGTGCTTTGCAAGGCATATTAACTGATTAATAATGGACCTACACAAACATGAAAAAAAGCAGAGCCTCAAAATAACACTGGCAAGCTCTGGAAGTGAAGGGTAATGTTCTGAGGTGTCTAGCATGACTTAGCTTCCTGACACAAGGCCAGTTCTGGGGGAAAAAGATATTTAAAGCAAAAAGTAATTTCTAAATTTTGGGGAAAATGCCACTTAAAACCCCAACTTTCTGACTACTAAAAGTATGACAGAACTTTTTAACATCCCTAAACCCTGTGCTGTTCACAGTATATATCAGTGGGACCAGAAAGTCTCAGTTCAGCATGGTTAGATCTTCTCATTGAGCTGGTTTAGCTCTAACTCAGGTGATGTATGGCTCTCGTTCCAGTCTGCTGAGGCCTTTTTTGCCCTGTGTGCTTGGAGCTAGATGTTTTCTTGTTCTTCTTGTTCATTTGTTTGCTTTTCAGTCTAGAAGTAGATCTTTCTTTTAAGTCATTGCTAATGTAGAGGAAGATTCTGTAAGAAACACTGGAGTGGATGCAAGGAAGATAGAACAGTGAACAGAGACCACCTAGTCAAAAGCAGGGTGTGAATAACTAGTTTTTAAGTATTAAGAGTGGGGATTTTGAAGGTGCTTTTGGATTTGCTACAATAATCAAAATTTCTTTCACTGTCAGGTATGTTTTCCCTAGATATGCATGTCTAAAAAACAGACTGGGGTTTTTGAATGGCCTTCCCTGCATTTTATTTCTTTGATCAAAGTGCTCTTCCACAAGCAAAATCACTGAACACTTCAGTGTTTAAGCTGTGGATAGTTTCAAATATTTGACTGCAGCACAGCCATGCATTTTTTTCTTAAGAACAGTTAGTTTTGAAAATATTTGAAATGGCACCTTCATAAGGTAGAATTCTTTAAGAGTCAATAGTAATGGCCATGCCTGTGCTGGAAATAATAAATGAGGTTCTCTGCTGCCTTCTCTTAGACTTAGGATGAGAAATTGAAATGCAGATTGGGTTCTTTTTAAACTGAGAATTTTGTGAATGCTCTAGTAATGCTTGGTGCTGCTTTTTTTTTGTCTTCAAGGCTGTGTCTTGGCAGTCCTTAGTACTTGCCATCCACCCTGCTTGGGGAAGGTTATTTGTTTTACAGCCAGGGCTGAGCTTAGAGCTCACCACAATCCCAAAGCAGAAACCCTGCTGTTGAGCTGGGAAGCAAGTAAGAATCTTTCCCATTTGCTCCTGTGTTCTCCAAACATAGCCCCCTCACTGCTTTGCTTTCTCTTTGCTCAGCTCTGTACAAAGAAGCTGAATGTACACAGTGCCAAACATCACCTGAAAACTTTATTGCTGCTGTCAGCAACTTCTCTACTAGTTCAGTTTGAGAGAGCATAAACAGAGGTAAGACTGAGATGTTCTGATAACTTACTGATGAGAGTGTCTCCAGGCTCTTCTCATACATTAACATTTCAGCCTGCTTCACTTCTCTTCCTATATTCACTTTGGGATATATAGAAAATAAGGCTGTAATAATGCTGTCCTTTCTTGTCTTCTTTCACAAACATTAATCCCATGATTTTTTATCAGTACAAAATAACCCTGGAGATAGGGCAGTCTGTGGATCAGCTTCTATGAAACTAGAAAACTGAAATTATTGTGTTTAATTGCGTGTGAAAGTCAACTTTTGTCAAAATCTCTAGCTGTGACTGGGTACTTACAAAATGCAATGTATTCTTTTCTTTAGCAGATCCCTTAAATACATTTCACTAGCAACCCTTTTGAACCAGATGAAACTGTAATTCAAGCTGTCTTGTTTGCTTCTGCTTTAGTTCACAATAATGTCACTATGCTGCTCACACCCAAGGCTGAAGTTTTTAGCTGTAACATCAGATATTTTGTTCTAGTTTTTCTGCAGGTTATTTCTGATAATATAGTTTTTATAAAATAAAGAAATCCAACCAACAACCCAACCAAACCAAACCAACAAGCCTCCATTCAGTTATATTTCTATATTTAAAGTTCTGTTACTCAACCAGTATGACTTTGCAAGCTCATCCCAATCTTCCATTGGCTTCTCACCAGCCAGCACAGAGCAATTCTCCAGCTGAAATATAGGAAACATTGCTGCAGCCAACAAAGGAAGTTAATAGAGAATATGATGCTCTTTCCAGGTTTTCCTCCCATTTTTTGGTAAACTCAGTAGTTAATTGGTAAGGGCAGTGTGACCAGAGGCTGAGGAGAAGACAAGCAGCTGCTGTGAAGTCATGCCTGAGCTGCCTTGTGCTGTGGCTCCTCTACCTGCAGCAAGGACAGCCCTGTTCTCAGGCCTGGATGGGGCAGGAGGGATATCCAAAATCAGGGCAGACTGTGACACAACCCACTAGCTCAATTTCTTTAGAGTCCATCTGTAGAACTGCTTGACTATAAGGTCTACAGAAGTGCCCTGTTCCTTAGCTGCCTTTTGTGTCTTTTGGGTGGCAGTGCAGCTGAAGCAAGTGAAGTGCAGGTGTGTGTGTATTATCACAGGCTTCTTCCCACACGTGCTCTTCATGCAGCTTCCTGGGAAGCCACAGGTCAGACATTTGCTGTTAGGTAATTATATTGCTAGGGACACACTGTGCACAATCTCTTCCTCCCTCCCTGCTTTTTCTTTCCTTTTGGCAGTGTAGGTTTTATCTGGTGATCCATGGTGTTTTATGACAATAATATCAAAAAGGGGAAAAAATGGTTCTACTTTGAGGAAAAACATGTGAAGTTTGGGGATGTTTCTCCCTTGTGTTCCTTTTTCTTTGATTTCAGGCGTCCTTTGAAGGATGAACAAGCAGAGCAAAACCACTACCTGGCTGGAGGAGAGAAATCCTAATTTACCTGGTTTAGCTTAAATTCAGCAGATCTCTGTTTCCAAATGGCAGTGCATTGTACTTATTGCTCAAACTAAGGAAAAAAGTAACATCCCACTCTATGGTTGGCAAATTTGCAGCAAGAACCCCATTGAAAGCTGGTGGCTTACATCTCATATAACCTGAAATAAAGGAGTCACTCACACATTCATAATCAATACAATTACTTCTACTTTACATGAATTAAGTAATTTGTATGGCATTACTGTTTGGGGCATTTGTATCCCTATTCAGAGCACTTCTTCAGTATTTCAGTCCCACTGATGGTAAAGGCAGGTGCATGCCAGTTACCCACAAAACCAAGGCAAAGCTCTATGGGGAAAGTCTTTTATGTCTGTCTAGATTTGAATTTGTAGTCCCTTTCCAATTACTGTGCTAATTGTTTAAGAGATTGCTAGACTAAAAAAGTTTTTAATCACTAATCTGTTTTTGAAAGGAACTTATGGGCTCAAAACCTGAACTACATACTTCTTAAATTAATTTTCTTCATGAATACTTCTTTCTCAATACAGATTTGTGAGTCAGAACACCCTACTGTGCTTGTTTCTTTGTCTTTTCTTCAAACACCTGGCCTATTATTCTCCTTTTTTTTTTTTTGCCCCAACAAAATCACTCACTCTTTGTAGGCAAGGTTCTGATGATACAATGTCACTGGAAATACGGAAATTTATCCAACATCCTATGGCACCAGAACTGAGCTTGAACTGGACAACAAACTGAAAAAACTTGACAGTTTAGCCAAATGTGAGTCCTCCAATAGAAATAGTTATCAATGTTTTCTGAAGAGATACTAATATGCTTGCAGGATCTTCCCGCAAAACACCTCAAAATATGATGTGGAGAGGAAAGTCAAGTGGTTTTATTTGAAGCTAAGAGTTTTTTCCTCAGTAGTTGTAGAAGATGGCTGGGGTGGGATTGCATTCAAATTTCTCTATGGCTTTGGAAATCCTCCTGTATATTTTTGCTTTCAGGAAAATCGGATAAACCCAATAAAACAACCAGGGCTTCAGGCCTGCCTCAGTTGAAATCTGTGTCAGGAAACAATCTTGATGTCACCCAGAGAAGATTTAGGCTGCAACCTTTCTTTATTCAGAAGAGAGGCATAGGGACATATCCTGCAGCATCAATCCAGGTCAGTGCAGGCTTTGCCTAAATTAGGACTAAATAATTTATTGCACAAGGCAAGCTAAAATGTCAGGAAATAATTGCAATGTTTAGTGTGAGACATGCTCTGTAAAATGCCTGACTTGTTCAGGATATGGGAGGCTGCAGATCCCATTGCCCTGAGAAAGACTAGGAAAGCAAATGTCCCTGCTTGATTAATAGCAAATAGTTGACCCCATGGGCAGCTATGAAACTAGGCTGAAGGTTTTTCAATTAATAGCTCTCCAAAATTTTTTTAAATGTAATTTTAGTACTATATCCATAAAAGCTAGTAATTAAGGCTCTTTATTTAAAATTTAAACAAATTGAATAAATAAGCCTTCTTCCCTTGGTGTGATATTTCATTTTAAGGTAAAAAAAAAACTTTCTGAGTTTTGGTTATGAGCACTTTGTGGTTCCTAAGCTGATTTCAAATGCTGCCCTGCATATTTATTTTCATAATACCATTAGCTCTCACAGCTGGATTTCAAGTCACATGGAAAAATGGATATTTCTTGGAAGGACTCATTAAAGCAGAAAAAAAATGAGGTCACCTTAAAGAAAAACTCTTAATTTCAAAGAAAACCCAGATGAAACATCAGGAAGCTGTGTTCTCTGCCTGTACTCATTGGGAACTGCTGATGATTGCAGACAGTGGCTTCTGCCTGGATGGCACAGGGATGGCAGCTTCTCCTTAACCAGCAACAAAACAGGCAATGCTCTTACCTTTGCTACTCTGCCATCTGTCAAACTGGGCACAGTAGCTTGAAGCTGCAGAGCCATGCAGAAGTGTACAAAAAAGGAGACAGTCCTGGCCTCAGTGTGACACTGGGAAGAGTTCACAGCTGGCAGAGAAGTGGTACCCAGCAGGCTGTGGTCTCAGCAGGAGAGGAGGATGTCTTGGAGAAGCGTGCCCTCTTGTAAGGGGAATGAGGACAGAGCAGCACCCAAACTGGCAAGGCTTTGGGAGCCAACCCTGCTGTCCAACCCTGCAGCTCCCACGCTGGGCCTGAAGTGGCTTGGTGTGCTGGGTGGAGGTAGCTCTGGCAGGAGCTGTCATGCACATGAGTGAAGTTACTTGCCACTGTGTGTTTAATTGCTGTCCCTGAAATTATTTCTTATCATAACTATTGGAAAAACTGTATTGATAGAGAAATGTTTTTTCTGATGTAACTGCTGAAATTTAGCTTGTGAATCTGATTCCCCCATGCCTGAATGAGATATCTGTGGCTCTCTGGTCAGTGATGAAGATTTGGGTGATAACACAGGACCTACTATTCCATGCAATGCATTACATCAGCCTTCAGCTCTTATTTTTCACATGCTGCTTCTCGTGAACTTGTCTATGAATATAATTTGGCAAAAATACCCAGGTTTTGTAATTATTGCAGAGTTCTTTTGTTGATGAATTATGGCAAATGCAGGACAGTTTCTGCTACTTTAAACAAAACAGTGAGTCTCCTTTCCTGCAGAACCTCTTTGCACTGCAAGAGAGAGACACTAGTGGCAAGGAAAGATACCACAGAAGCTTGTACAGAACAGGAGTTGTGTAATGACAGTTTTCAAGCCATTAACCTACTTAAAAGGTTTATTTGGAACAAACTCAACACTTGAGTGGATACAGTGTTGTGCTGCCAGTTGGCAGCCTGGGCCATGAGAGTGGACTGGTGGAAGCAAATAGCTGTTGTGGAAGAAACACACTCAAACGTTGTGTGAGAGGTCCTGCTCACTTCACTTCCGCAGTCTCCTGCTGCTTGACACACAGCGCAGCCCTGCCGTAACTCCATAGGGAGCTGGCTTTTCCTAACAGCTGAAATACCACCACCTTCTGCCTGTGCTACCAATGAGGTCTATGAACCCAAACAGAAATACTTCCACTCTTGTGGAAAGTGATGAGTATTTGTCTTTGACCCAGCAAACTTGCTTCTCTGTCCTGGAGCTAATACAAGCTCGGTGCAGTCTCCAGAAGCAGCAGTGATGTAGCTGGGGCACTGCACCTCAAACTCTAGCTGAGAACTCAACTGTGTAGTCTTAAGTATGCCCCTAGTCTCTGTTCTAGGTCAGCCTTCACAAGGCATCACCTTAAGAAAGAAGTTCTGAAAGACACAACATCTTTTCAGTGTAAATGTGTTTCAGGACAGTTTTGAGAAAACAGGCAGCGTCAGTGGAGGAATTCCATGCTGTCCCATCAACCTCAGGAAGAGATTTTGCTTGGACCTCAGCTGCAGGTGTGGGAAAGGTGATGTCCATGTGCAGCCAACTACTGGCCTTTCTTTCGTTGCCGTGAAGCAAAAATTAGCACTTGTATAACTCTGCCTTTGCACAGTGTCGTGTTTGTTTAATGAGTCCTCACAACAGCCCTGTGAGGTAGGCGAGTGAGCTGCAAAAGGAGCAGGTACGATGACCTGTCCTCGCTTTTCACTACAGCACCAGGAGGATACTACGTATCCTCACTTGACACTAAAGCATCAGACCTGTGGAAAGTTGTTCTCAGTCCCAAGGCCTTGGGTGGGGAATTCCAGCAAAGGCTTTAAAATGACCTGTCATGGAGTCCAGGATTGTGATGGACTGCAGACTCCTGCTCAGTAAGGCCTCTGTTTTCACTCATTTCAACATGGGTCCAAGGAAGAATTTAACACTTCACATTGAGTACTCATTTACATTCTGAAACTACTCGAGGCATGAAATGTCTCAAAATATACAAGTAATCTGTTAACCTACTGGTCTGGTAAGATGTGCCAGAAATCTTGCTAAAAGTATACAGCAACCTCATATTTACAGCTATAAGATACTGATTGACATGTATATACATACACAGAGACCTACAGACAATTTACTGCACACTGCTAACCTATTTTCACAGGATACAGTTCATGTACAGAGGTTAAACTTTCTTAATTAAGACATTGACACCCTGAACATAAAGCAAACTTTTTTAAAATTTGAAACAAGATACTCTTTACACCAACCTGGTTCTGAATCAAAAGCCCACAATGAAAATAGTCCCCATCTCATTCCTGCTAAGTCTGTCTCGAATGCAATATTTCACTGGCATTTGCACTTCAACATGAAGCATGGTCTCCAAGTTAATAACTGTATACTGATTCTCAAGTACTACATGTAAGAGTTCCTCCTGAGAAGTTAAGAGTTGCCTAGAAAAGTGGTTATTCCTACAAAGAATTTCGAGCCTTTGGACTAGCTTCTGGTGAGTTTGGTGATTTCAAAGCTTCAGACACGTTAGCCTGATTTACACAGATGAGATAGTTTCTGCTTCTGTTTTTGCAGTGCAAGAAATTACACAAGCCAATTTACTGCCTGATTTCATGTTGTAATGAAGGAAAACAATATTTAGCAGGTTATTTCCTTTCAGTCTGTTACTGAAACTGCAGGAAATACAGCTCTGTGTGTGTGTTTTCTTTTTTAAAATGTGTCTCTCTAATGAGAGCTACTTATTGGAGAAGGCATTCACTTTCCCCTCCGTGGCTGTAGTCTGTGGGAGAGCTCCTAACAAAGTTCTTTGTTAGTGTTTGTAAGACTGGAGATGAGGTTTAATTGAGGGATTTGTGCTGAATGTTCTTTCGCTTTGAGTCTTAGTGCTGCAATGCTTGACGTTTTCCTTTCAACTGCTGCTGGATCAGTGAAGGCAGTGAGAACAGGGTCTGACGGGGGTCCAGGAGCTTTCATTAGTACTGAAGCTGTTGTCACGAGAGGATTTAAAGCATTGAGAAACCTGTATTTGAAAGAAGTCAATATTACCCAAATTAAGAATTGTTTTGGAGAACAAATACTTACTGAGTTGCAGCTTCCCCCTCAACAAAGTATTAGGAAAAAAAGTTCCAAAATTTCCAATTTTTTCCAAATGTACATTTTTTAGCTTTATTTTGCAGTATAGTGTCTTGCCCTTAAAAAAAAACCAAAACAAACAAACAAAAAAAAAAAACCAAAAAACAAGCAGAAAATCCCACCCTAAATAATAAAAAAAACCACTTTAAAATAAAATGAGCAAGAGATGATCTGACATGGCATGCAGATATCTAAACCAGCAACCATTTGCTGAACCCCTCATGCTAAATCCTTTCTAAACAAACCTTGGATGCTGTAGATCAGCCTGTTCTGTGAAAGCAATAAACCACCTCATAAAAAGGCCAATTTCTATAGCTGTTTATGCAGACAATTTGTTCAGATCAATTGATTCCATGTAAAAAGCATTTGTTTGTCTGTTAATGCAGTACTAAGATACAAGCTCTAATTTCAGCAAGAGTGCTGTCTTCTAATTCTTTACATATATGTATATACTTACATATATAATGTATTTATACTTGAGAGAGGGTAAGAGAGAAGGATGGAGCTGCAGCCATACAGGTCACAGCAGTCTGTATGAAGACTAGAATTCAGTGAGACCAAAATTGCTGTAAATATGCACAACTTGTCTTCAAAAAGCAATTACACATTAAGATTTTATTAGCATGACTTAAACCCAAATCTTGCTGTTCCTAATCAAGTGATCCTACGCAGGAACTAACCCATTTTAGCAAGTTTATTGAGAACATGTGAGTAGCAAAATAATATAAAAGCAGCATTTTTAACAGTTTTGAGATTTAGAAAAAAAGAAGAAAATTATTCTATACCTTCCAAAATGTGGATTTAATATAGGATTTCTGAAGAGAGAAGTCCAGGTAAGACTGCTGAGGCCAAATGGCCCTAAGGTTGAAGGACTAAAGGCTGGGGACATGGACGGCACAGCCAGTGTTGAAAGAGGCATTGACCTCCATGTGTGATCTAGGAGGGGAGAATGACTCAGTGGAACATCCAGAAAGAGACCAAGTGGGTGCGTTAAGGAGATTCCCGGAACAGTCCCCAGAATTTCATTTTTTTCACGTTTCCTCCACTTTGCCCTTCTGTTTTGGAACCAGACCTTCAATAAGAAATTATAAAGGCATTAGCTGAACTTTCTCTGCAGTTTGTCTTACCAGATACTACAGCACGTATTGATATGGATGGCAAATTAAATTACTGTTAAACGAAACCCCATTTATTTAATATAAAAGATCTTTTCATAAAGACCTTAGTTGGTTTATTATAAAATAAATCTTACTTTTATATATTGTAAATTTGACTACTCTCTGGCTGAAGAATCACATATGTTTTAAAGCCATTGTCATATATTAACCTATTACCTGAAATGCAAGAGCAATTATTAAAAATTATCATTCTTCCTTTCATAACCTATTTATTGAAAGTTAAATTTCAACAAAGCCATTCAAGAGGTGGCAATTATAATACAGTACAAAAATTGTTTTCCAAAAGTTTTAAATAGCATCTACAGTATTTAAAAATCAGGTTTTGAGGGACCCAGCTTGCTTTACCTCAGCCATGCCCTGTGACCATTTCCAGCGGTGTAACTTACCTTCAGGTGCTTGAATGTCACCAAGTGTGTTTGGGAGAAAAGCCCTGCACGCTCTGGGGCGCTGATCCCCAAACAAGGCTGTGGCACGCCCCAGCCTTGCTGCCCTGAGCCTGATGTTGTTTCTCTCTGTCAGTTGGCAGAGACACAATTGACTCTTTCAAAGCACTTGTTCTGGGGTTCTCAGGATCCAGCTGAAGAAGCATTGTGCTAGTCCTTTCATTGCATGCAGTATATTTACACTGGAAAGCTGCTGTTCTCCTGGCAGAGGGATTTACACCCCTCAGGTTAAGGGTGTAACACTGAACTGTCTCGCTCACAGGCAGAGGGAGGTGCGCTCATCAGAAAATCAGAACATCAAAATTTTGAAGTTGGTACTTGAAATTCTTGAGTGGCAAGACTCATTCTTTGGTTTTTCCTCCAGTAACCATCAGCTTTCAATAGTCAGATGTCTTACAAAGGGATATCTGAAACGCCAGGCAGCTATGCCTGCATGCCAGTGAGGACTAGATTACTCCATCAGAATTAGTCCAAGATAGGGGGCTGGTAAGGAAAACTAAATTACTAGTTTAGTAATCAGATCAGATTAATTTAAATCCCTATTAACCACTAATCCCAAATATTTGTAAGTGGAGCTTACCTAAGATCTCAAAGGAGAAGACCACCAACTCAAAGGTTTTAGTGTTTTCTATGAAAAATATCCAGTTGAAAAGGCAATAACTGTCTCACACTGAGATATGCAGATACAGCTTTTTTAAAAAAGGATAAAGGCTGCAAGGGTGTTTATGTCCTTACTAAATCTTAGCACTGTTCTTCAATCTGTTCTTCATAAAGCCTAACACAAAATTAAATGTCTGCTTTTCTGCTTTCTCCATCCTAAAGCAAATCTATTTGATCACTCAGACATGCACTTTGACTACAAAATAATTTTTTTAATGTTACAGGTAATTTTGGGCTTAACTCCAAAATTTAATTGTCTCTCAGATTTTGTATTTCTCAAACTGGAAGGAAATACCAGCATACATATCTAATAATTACCATTAGAAAAAAGCTGGCTTTCCATTCCTTAATGGTACAAACCCAGCAGTTCAAGTGGTAACAGGAGTAGACCAATGCCTCATACCTTAGACTGACATGACAAACAGCTTACAAAATTTGCTGCACACATTATAGTCATTAACATTCAGATTAGTCATCTTGAACCATTTGTTAAGCATTTATTTGCTTCCAATAAAAGCCTTAACTTGCCTTTATTCTATTTTCAGACACTTCTGAAGTGACAAACTAACCATAACAGAAACTGCTATACCAGTCTTAAGATTTTTATGACTGTAATATGGCAAAATACTCTAGAAAAAAGTATTACTTAATACTCAAGAATGAGTTTTAAACCATTAAGTTTTGAATTGCATGCTTAATATTACCCAGATTATATTTGCAATGAGTAGCATCATGCATATCTGACAAGAGATTCAGGTCTTTTGTAAAGGAAAATGTGAGCATGTAAAATTTGATTCCTTTCTTGCTGTAACTTTCTGTAAAAATGTATCCTATTTAATTGATGTAATACCTAATGATGCTAGAAAGATACATAGATGTGCATAACTGTATCATGTTTCTGTTGTAAGTGAATAAGAGGATCGTAATGAGAAAATATGACAAGGATTTCTTGATCAGTGATATCTGTAAGCTAATGTTTTAAAACTGATGCAGTTTAGGGCAATGCAATACCCATGAAACCTTTTACCCCTCATGTTAAACAAGATAAAAGATTCCTTTAACTTTTCCTTATTTTCTTCCCATCCTAACAATATGAATAATGAGAAACATGAATGGCAGCAACAGATGCAAATGCTATTGAAGAGCAATCCCAGTGTGGCTCCAGGGTATGAAAAGGTCTTGCAGACTCTCTGACTACGCTTTTCCCAAGGTGAGGAGTCTTATTGGGAAGGAATTTTACCTTATTCTGTAAAAGTAAATAAGGAGGGTGTTGGATGAGGGAGATTTCTTTGAAATGATGATGGAATGAGCATATGTTCATGCCATTTTTTTTCTTATTTGTTCATTTTCATGTAATACTCAAAAGGAAGAAAAATGCAGTGGCCGGTACCCATTTCAGCTGGTTTCTCCCCAGAGAAGCAAACCTCCATTTGTAAAACACACTGAGGTGAAGAAATGGTCTGACTGCATTGGGTAAGATTAATTTCTTGAGTTTACACTTGACTAAGTTAAGAGATGCCACTTTCCATGTCAGCTGATTTAGCCAGGTACCATGGGAGAGGATCTCAAGTCTTCATTTCACACAGGATGCCTTACAGAGCAACTATGAGCATGGGCAAATATTTGGTAATTATGGTAGTTTTACAGTACATCACTGTTATTCCTACACATCCCTTCCCTCCAGACTGAGCCAAATTTCCCACAGGGTAGGAACTGGGGCTTGGCTCTGTGCACTGCAAGCTCACACTAAACAACTGTGCTGACTCTGTGTTCCATGCTCAGGAGACTTGTGTTAAGACCTAACAGATTAAGGAGGCAAAGATGAACCAGGAACAGCTCTTTGCTGTTCCTTCCATCCCCTAGGGATGCATCAACTCTTGTTAATTTTCTTGTTGATTTTCTTGTTAATTCCTTTTTTGCTCCATCAAACAAAAACGTTTAGTTTTTGTTTTTGTTTTTTTTTTTCCCCCTAGATGAGTCAGTAGGAGATGAGCTCCTCTTTGTCATGTACCATTGCACCATTCCTTCACAGGTCTACAAAGTGTGAGAGAGTATCCCACAAAGGGAATTTGACAGTAACAGTTAAAGTAACAACTTTTCACCCATGTCTTTTTCATTGTTAGATGCTATGTGCAATTGTCAGAGACCAGGGCATGTCAGTGACTGGAGGTTTTAGTCATTGTTGGTGTTAGGAAGAGTGGAGGGTACATAATTTCCCCTGAGCCCACAAGAGAGAGCTGAAAAGCTCATCTAAGTGTTCTTTGAGTCAATTATAAAGTATCATTCATACTTCTAATGCCTTTTTTGAAGATGGTGCATTTAAAAAAATTTAAAAATTACAGTTTTACAGACTAACTGTGGTGTGAACCATCAGATCCAGTGACTTGAGTAATGACAAAGTGTACAAACAAGGATCTGGCATTAACAGTATCAAAGCTAGGCAGTAGTAAGCAGGACTGTCACACTGAGCAGCTGCACCACTTGTCAGTCTTTCACAAGTAGGCACATACCCAGAGTTGTGCTGGAACAGTCAATATCTGATCTACAGAACAAGCCAAATTTAGTACAATTGTCATTGGCAGCTTATAAATACTTGAAAGGCTTCACACCTTTTGAAAAAACTTTTTTTAAGGCTATAATTTCTGTATAAAAAGGGGATTTCTAGGTTATCAAGAGATGAATCTAAAGAAAAGGATTTTTAAGGGATATTGTGAAGGAGGACTGCACAGAGTCAGGAAAAGTTACTAAGAGTCATTTGTAGTTTAAGCAAACTGCAGCCTACAAGGGATTAGTGTCTGTCTAAGCATGCTGAAGTTCTACAGGCATTGCTGCAATCACAGCCCAGCTGGGCATAAAGCTCTCCTGGACAGGACCTGACTGACATATATTAATTTCAAATTCATATTTCATTTGTTTTAACTGGTCATTTAGAAGCATTTTTAGTTTTATTGAGCTAAGTTAGGCCAAGAGAAGGATGTTACTCTGCAGTCTTAGTAAATAACTTTGAATGCTCCACAGAACGCCTCATTTTCTGTAAATAACCTAATTTATCTTTTTTAATTCCTGCCTTTCGACCCATGAAGGCGGCAGCACAAGCGGGAATGAAGCGCAGCCGGGGAATGTCCCCAGCCGCCGCTTCCCCGCCGGGGAGGTAAGGCGCCCCTTCCTGCGTCCCTTCAGCACCACCCGCCGCGGACAGGACGCGTCCCCGGCGCCGCCGCTGTCCCGTTCTCGCCCGGCGGAACCAGAGGGAAAACGCGCCGAGTTCAACCCTCTCTCGCCCCTCGTCCCCTCCGACACTCACCTGCACCCGGGCTTCCGTCAGGTCAAGGCGCAGGGCCAGCTCCTCTCTGCGGGAAGAACCCTCAGTTAGGGCCGGAGCTTGCCCGCCGCCCCGGCGCGGCCGCGCCCGCCCCTCCCGCCGCTACCTGGTGAACACGTCGGGGTAGTGGGACTTGCAGAAGGCGCGCTCCAGCTCCTCCAGCTGGAACGTGCTGAACGTGGTGCGGTACCGCCGCTGCTTCCTCTTCACCGGACCCGGTGCCTCGGAGCCGGGCGGGCGCTCCTCACGCTCCCCCGCCTGCGGCTCCTCCGCGGGGCTGCGCGCTCGGCCGGGCCGCGGCGTCTCCGCGCGTTCCGCGCCTGCGGGAGACAACCGCGGAGTTACTGGGGCGGGCGGGCGCGGAGCGACCCCGCCGCCCCTCACCGGGCCACCTCTCACCGTGCCGCCCTCCCCGCCGCCCCTCACCGTGCCGGCCCGCGGCGGGGCCGCGGCCCAGGATGCTGTCGATGAAGTAGGAGGTGAGCAGGTGCAGGGCCGGCGGGGCGGCGGGGGCCGCGCTCTGCATGGCTGCGGGCAGGGCCCCGCGCCGCTCCGCGTTTTATGGGCGCGGGCAGCGCCCGGCTCCGCGCCCCGGCATTAGCATTTCATTAGCGCGTGGCGTCAAGGCCGGGGGTGGGACGCGCCGTGCCCCGCTCGCCGCGCAGGAGCCGGGCCGCCTCCCCCGGGCGGGCGCACAGACGTTCGCCGCCCGTTCACCCACGGCCGTTCACCGCCCTGGGGCCGGACCGCCCGCTCCCTCCGCTCCCGCAGGCCGGCGGTAACTTTTTGAAGCCTCGCTCGGGGGCGCGGAGCGGCTGCAGTGAAGTTGTGCGGTGCCGGCCGCGGTGCGGAAGAGCCGTGCCCGGCTCCTCGAGAGGCGAGGATGGGTCCGCAGTGAGGGCTGAGGGACCCCGGCTGAGACCCAGGAGTGAGGGAGAAGAGTCACTAGTGTTTACCTTTATTGCTCTTCATGAGCTTACACTTGTTGAATTCAGCTTTTTAAGGATGACCGTGCAAAGTACCCCGTGCCAGCAGGTGAAGGGAAAGTGCACAAACCCGTGCAAGACCGAGTCCTTTTTCCTGGAGATCTCTAATCCCACTCCTGCTGTAATTATGCTGTCGGTGCTGTTACAGCAATGGTTCCTCAACAGGAGGCCTGGAAATGATTTCCTGCATAGGGAGACTTCCAGCAGTTCTGTGATCTTGCTGTGGTATACTGATAGAGACTGTCATAAATGAGATGGCGAAATGACTTGAGACTGAGCTCTTGATTTTGGGGGATGAGAATGAAATACTACTGTCTAGAGAGTCTTACAGAGAGTACAGCAGAAAAGGGAACCCCCAAACCCCAAAACTAGTGGCTGAAAGCTGAAGCCAGAAAAAATTAGATAAGGAATGAGGCAAAGATTTTAAAAAATCTGTGTGTTTTTATCTAAGTTTTGAAACAAGAGTGGTGGAGTTCTATGTTCTCTGTCTTCATATCAAGTCGGGATTGGTTTATATTTTAGCTGAAAACATAGAGGCTGTCAGTGCAGAAATGCTTCCTGACTCTGTGACCTGTCAAAAATCTTTTGGTTACTCCTGGCATTGCAGCCCACAGGCAAATTTTTTTTCAGTTTTTTCCTTCTCTCCTCTCACCTCACTGGGGCTGTGTGACTGCTTTAGTGGTTCTATCTTTGTACTGACAGAACTCCTTGCTGTCTCTCTGTTCTGCTGCAGGGCTCTTCTTTGACTCAGACCTTGACTTCATTCCTTTCACTACAATTTGGTTTGCCCTGAACCAATACCTTTGTGAACCTATTCCTGTGGCATTCTCTATGAGAAGGTTTGGGACAGCACTTTGTGATGCTAACTCTGGAAAAAGTAAGGTGCTTGTATGAAAGATGACTCTGGTAACATTTACAGAAAGTGGGTTTTTTTAACATGGTGTTTTCTTGACATTTCCTAGTTTGTTGCTCTATTCATATCCTAATCCTAAGTTCTAAAGCTCAGACTGCCACATTCAACCTTAATTGTGTTCAAAGGCCTAGGGACTCATTTGTGTTGGGAAAAACAATGATTCTATGCATCCTATGGACCAGATGCTGTCAACTCCAGGAAACAAGATTTGAGCGATCTAATTTCCTCTCACTAAAGAAACTGTCAAAACTTCATAAGGAATGTCCTGGATGTGAAATAGCCAATGATATGTTTGTTTTACAGTTACAAATGTGTTACAGTTGCACATGTGTCTACGGTCAAAGAGAAGCAAGCCCCTGCATCTTGGAGAGCATGCCCAGGAATTCCAATGGGATCTCCCCAGAGCTGGAAGGGACTAACTTTTGTTACTTCTGTGTTCCATGCAAACCAAATCCATAAACAACAGCAGATAAAGCTTCTCTGAGGAGCTACAGGGGTGGCTTTCTGTGAGAAGCTTCCCCCACATTCAAGAAGCCAATGCCAGCTGGCTCCAGGATGGACCCAGTGCTGGCCAAAGCCGAGTTCATCAGCAATGCTGGTAGCACCTCTGGGGCAACAGAATTAAGAAGAGGAAGAAACGTGCACAACAGCAACTGCAACCAGAGGGAGGAGAGAGAATATGAAAAGAACAGCTCTGCAGACACCCTGGTCAGTGAAGAAGAATGGCAGGAGGTTGTCCAGGAGCCAGAGCAGATATTCCCCTGCAGCCTGTGGTGCAAAGCTGTGGTGAGGCAGCCGTGCCCCTGGAGCCTGTGGGGGTCCATGGCGTAGCAGAGATCCACCTGCAGCCCAGGGAGAACCCCAAGCTGGAGCAGGTGGATGTACCCAAAGGAGTTTATGACCCTGCAGGGGCCAGTGCAGGAGCAGGTTTGCTGGCAGAACTTGTGACCCCATGGGGGACCCACTTAGGAACAGTCTGCTCCTGAAGGACTGCAGCCTGTGGTGGAAGAGACCCATATTGGAGAAGAGCCAGGACAGCTGACCCCACCTGACCAAAGGGGTACCCCAGAGCATATGATGTCTGCTCAGCAATAAAGGCTAAGGGGAAAGGGTGTAGAGCATTTATTATCATGAAATTTGTCTTTTAGAACAGCTGCTGCATGGGCTGAAGCCCTACTTCCCCAAAAGTAGCTGGACATTGTCTGCTAATGGGAAATAGAGAATAAATCTTTTGTCTTCTTTTGCTTCTGCACCTGGCCACTGCTTTTGCATTATTAAACTGTCTTTATTTTAATCCATTATTATTTTCATCCTATTTTCTCCCCTCCCTGTCAAAGAGGGGAGACAGCAGCTTTGTAAGCAACTTGTGTTTAGCCAAAGCCAACCCACCACACATTTCTATTTTTCAGATGTCCTCAGGCAGGTCACATTTACACTGCTGACTGATGTTTGAGTTGTTATTTTGGATTTGTATTGTGTCTTGTCGTGAGCTGAGCAACCTATGTCATAGTTGCTGCATAATGGTGTTGAAAAATGCCCTAAAAGAGTGTGATTTGAATACATTTTCATTAATTTGTGTTTAACCAAGCTTGGTGCTACCAGGGTCCTTTCTTGGTTTTCTGTGGCTCCCATACAAAGTAAAATGTGACAGATGAATCATAAAGCTCACCTTGTCCATGGAGTGTTTGAAAGATGAAGGGAAGAATATGCATCTGTTTGTGGATGACAGCAGAACTCCAACTGCATGAGGGGCACTGGTGTTTGCTGTGCTTGAAATGTCTCTTGGCATGTTGGTAATGTATTTCAGCATTCTTTACACTGCCTTAAATACATAAATATATGTTAATGAAGTTTAATATTTAGGCTTAGAAAACAATCCTGTCCATATCTACATTGAAAAGATGTTCTGAGATGACATATGTGATGAGGTTAACAGGAAAAATTTCTTGAGTGTGTCCAAGGACTTGGTTTGATAGCTCAGCATGGATCTTTATTGGCTTAAAGAAGGAAAATAGCTACTAACTTGAGAATTAAGTGCAAAACTTGGGTAAAGCAGAAGAAATTCTGATGAGAGCTCTGCATTGACTGTGGTTGACGTCCTAGGAAGCAGATGAAAAGTGCTGAAAACCTTTAATGCCAGAATACCTCCTTGGATTGTTCATATTCTTATTAACACAACTGGTTTCTCATTCTGTTTCTGTTTTACACAGAGGCCTGAACATCTGCATGAACTTGAAGATCAGCACCTCTCTTTCATTTTATGGGATTAGATCTAGGTTGTGCGTGGCAATCCTGTAAATATTGGGGAAATGCAAGACTGAATGTTGTGGTACAGCCTTAGTTGGTTTCTCTCAAGCCAATTGATACTTATTACACCAGCTGCACCAGAGTGCAGTAACTCTTTTGTAATGGAATCACAGTAAGCTGGTTTCCCATTTCAGTTAATAACTTGTGAAAATAATGTAAGTGCTTTTTGCTGATTAGGCATACGTGACTGCTTGGAAAAGAATGTGTGTGCAGTACATGGCAATTCAGCTTCCCTTTCTGTGCTGCATATTCAGAAGCACGATAAAATATTAGTTGAAAGAAGAATAAGATAAGAATTGGAATGTTGCTGACTATGGAGAATGCAGTGTGTTGAGATGGCAGACACTGCTGTCACTGTGCTCATTCTGACCAACCCTCCTGGAGCAGATGTCCCTCTCGTGTGTCCCCATCCAAATCTCTTGGCAGAATCACTTTCAGATCTCTTTCTTCTCCCTCTGCAGACCTTTGATTTTATGCAGAAAAATAAATGGAGAGCCTCAGTCTTCCCTTTATGTAGTTGGTTCTTGAAGGAGAGAGACAGATAGATGATAGATAGATAGATAGATAGATAGATAGATGGTTCTTGAAAGGCTGGCATGTAAGAGGTTCCTGTTGAAGTGACATGAAAGTGTTGCAAGATACTTGGAACAACCTAAACATACTGCACTGAGTGTTCTCTCAGCAGCTGCCGTGGTGCACTATTTCTCAAACCCTTCAGGTAAAAAGTGAAGAGCTCCTTGGTGCACAGGTACCTCTAGCAGTGCTGTTATGATAAATTAACATTTACTGGATCTGCTAAAGCCACCCCTTTGGGGTCACAATTAAATAAGGCTCCTATCTCTTTTAAAAGGTAAAAAAAGAGTATGTTTTAACATCTCAAAGTTTCCAGACTCTGCATTTATGGAGCAAAAAACTGGTAGCACCTAGGGTCCCAGAAGACCAAGAATAAGTAAAAAGGATGCAATATTAATTAATTTTTTCTTAGAAAGTGCTAGATAATAGATTAAAACCCCATTTTTATCTCTGTTTAAGAGTTTATATTTTACTATTTCTGAGGGGTGTCAGTCCTCTATCATGTTTGCATATTCCTAGAGTGAAAATTAATTTTTTTTCACAATTACTTTTTTTATGGGCTAACTATGAATGTTGGACTAGACTTGGAGGACCACATTCCTTCTTCCTTTGCTGGCCCTTGACAACAAATCACCACTTCTATGTGCATAATTTATTTGTATGTGAAATTGGAATGGTCACACACTCTTTGCTACTAAATTATCTCTGGGAAAGCTGGGTCTGTTTAGAATAATGTTCAGAATAAACACAGCTGATGTTTACCCATTTACAACTGTAAAATGTGCTGTACAAAACCACTTTCAACTCCTAGCCTGACTTGGGTCACACTTTATGACTACATCGAACAGTTTACCTCTTTTTTGGCAGAGCTTAAGGAAGGTGAACTCTGTGCTCCCTCTTGTGGTACATGTAGAAATGTGAAGAAAGTTGGGGGAAAAACTGCCCGTGACAGTGAGGGAAGTTGAATGTGTTCATTTTACTTAGCATCTTGTGACAGCATAAAGTCAGATTTCTGATGTTACCCGAAGTGATGTGAAAGTAAAAGGTTTTCTTAGGTCTAAAGACAGACCTGAAGCAAACAGCTTTCTAAAGCAAGGCTAAATGCTGGATTTTATCACAGCTTTCCAATAGTCAGGGAATGCAGAATCATGAAATACAGTTAGGTTTCATATACCTAACTGTATATGAAATAGCCTGTATATGCTCTGTTGGTTGATATGTTCTTTCATATACACCTGAAAGAACAGCTCAGGAGTGTTTACCTCACACGAGTTAAATTTTTATGTCACTTCCTGCAGATCTTTGTGCCGTTTGGTGTATCTTCCCCTTTCTACTAGGTCTTTTGGGTATTTGGTGTATTTTTTCCTTTCCCTTCTTCTTCAGGTTTGTGATCCAATAAGAGAAAATGCATTCATTTTGTGATCTATTAGCCTGCTTGGCCCTAGATTTTACACAACATTTACATTAGATGTGCAAAGATACTGATCCCCTAGGTGGAAATTATGTGCACTCTAGAGATGAGGAGTAGCAACAGAGAACTACACCCCAGATTACTGCAGGTTGCTCTAACTCTGTAAAGATGCTGCGTTTTCTTGGACTCCATAATGCCACTTGTGATAATGTGTTTTTCTGGAAATATTTATGCCCTCAGGGAAGAATTTTTTTAAGCTTCCTAGTAAAGCATTGTGCAAAGTCATCTGCAGGGTGAGGAGCCTGGTTTGAAGGGGACTTCACTATTTGATCATGTTTAGATTAATGTCTTTGTCATGGGCTGCAGTGTTACTGCATACACACATGTGGGAGTGCCCAGAGCTCCAGGACTCCCAGGTACCCTGCAGCTGTGCACTGGTGCAAAGTCTGATCTTGAAGTTACTGAGAGGCAAGTGAGGAATATCAGAGAGGTGAGTAGTAATATAGTTGTTAAAGATGTAACTGGTGTTACACAGTTACAGGAAAAGAGAAACAGGTCTAACTCAATTTTACAGAACTAGCACCACAGAATGACTGTGGTTTTGGCCCAAAAATAATTTTAAGGAATGATGGTATCACTGCCTAAAGAGGCTAATAATATTCTGCAGGTTATATCATGACTTCCTTTCTCTGTTGACCATAATTGTATCCATTGAAAGTCTGCAGCCTCCAATATCATCCAATATCACCAATAGTCTTGTGGACACTATGTTGCTTAGATATAGTGGGATTTTGAGAAGGTGGGATAGAGTTAATTTTTTCTACAGTAGTTGTTTTAGGCCCATGGTTTGGATTTGTGCTGGATGCAGTGCTGATAACTCAGAGATGTTTTTGTTACTGCTGAGCAGGGTTTACCCCGAGCTGGGGCCTTCTCTGCTCCTCAGCCCACCCCAGCAGCGAGAGGCTGGGGGTGCACAAGGAGCTGGGAAGGGACACAGCCAGGACAGCTGACCCCAAGTGACCCGAGGGATATCCCAGACCACAGGGCCTCATCCTCAGCACAGACATCTGGGGCAGAAGGAGGAAGCGGGGGGACATGTTTGGAGTGGTGATGTTTGTCTTCCTGAGTCACTGTACATGTAATGCAGCCCTGCTGTCCTGGGGATGCTGAGGACCTGCATGCCTTGGCAGAGTGGGCAATGAGTTCCTTGTTTTGATTTGCTTGTGTGTAAAGCTTTTGTTTTCCTATGAAACTGTCTTTTTCTCAACAGGGTATTCTCACATTTACTTTCTCTTTTACACATTCCGCTGTGTGGTGCTTAGCTGCTGTCTGGGGTTAAATCACAATAGTGGTGAAAAATTTTAACATTAATGAAAGATTCTGTTTTTGATGTGGCTCACTTGGCAGTTCCAAGCAAAACCGCTTTGCATTTCTCTTTGCTGCGATTTAAAGACTTTGAGTTTGCCTCAGAATGCTTATGAAGATATTTGTAGTTTTACTGCTGGGTAGAGGAAAAAACATGCAAAGAAATCAATAATTACCTTATCTGGATTAGAAGCCCTAAAGTACTCTGAGCAATGCAAGCATTGAGTGAGCCACTGGGACTTATTTTCAGGGAGTACAAGCTGTTGTGAATAGGGAACACCTGAAGTATCTTGATTTTAAAAGTCACTGAGGAGCATCATCCAGAGCACATTAAAGTGCGTAGGTGTCTCATACTTTTCCAAGGTGTGACTGTATGAAGCTGGGGATTTGTAGAATAGAAATAAATATTGCAGTGGTGTGAAGTTTTGCTTAATGATGGGAGATATTTCAAAACATACATGAGATCTTCTGGAGTATTCATTGCCCCCTTAAACCCTTTCATTGTATGAGCAGTAGAAGATGGATGCTTAAGTAAAGAAGTGGACTACCTACAGAAGTGGATGAAAGCTCTCACAGAGAAGTGGAGCAGCAAAACACATAAAAGATGTTCTACTTAATTTAAAAAAATCAGTGAACCAGACTGAATTTAAATAGTTTCTGTGAAAAATCTGTCTCGTGGGTGTTAGAGGTGTGAGCTGCTGTTTGCCTTTGTAGTGCAGTTGTTCCAGCTACTATCAGCTTTGGAATGTGCTAACTATAACTTGAAGTCTAAGGGACAATCTGTTTCTTTCTTTTCATCCTTAAATGCCTCACTGATGCTATCCCCAGACCTTTACACCTCAGGGGGAAGGACCCAAATCATTAAAAGAGTGGCCTGTAGAGACCTGCGGTTAAAATAAATAACTGGTGTCATGAGCTCCTGTTTCAATACTTTCTGTCTTTGAGCTGTTCAGGAAACACCTTTGTCCAGTGCTCCCAGTACCTGCAAGTAATATATCTTTTCTTCCTCTTTAAAATGAAAACCTGAGCTTCTGATGGGATCATGTGAGTCTAGTAATTGGATCTTTAAAACAGAGCCATGAAATAGTGCAGCACTTGTGGTGAGTTATGAGAGTGCTGACAGTGCTTTAAACAAGGGCTCTGTTATAATTCTTGCTGCCCATTTCCTGGTGAACACGGACATGTGCTGCTCTCCTTCCTAGGATGGAGGCGAGGGTGTTACAATTATTGAGAAATGAAGCAGAGATTTATTTTTACATTAACCTGCTACATAAATATCTTTTATACTGTTTGGCTGATTCACAGTCCTCATTAATGGATTAAACTTGCTAGTTTGTCTCTTTATCATGTTGATAGACCTGTTAAATGAAACCCTGAGAAATCAGACAGTTCAGTCCTGTGGCCAATGGCAGCTTTTCACAGCAAAGATTTCTGGCTGGGTTGTACGTGCCAAATGTTCAGGCAGCTTGTGCTTATCAGCATCCATTATACTTTTTGTTGACCTGGACCATTAATAAGCTGTCAGATTAGGTAATTAGGCTGTCTCGAGTAGCCAGGGAAAATTGTTTTTCCTAACTGATGGTATGGGTTGTGCAGTTGTGCAGATAAGCACTTGGTCAAACGGCAGTTCAGGCAATTTTTAACTGGCCTTGCTGATGAATGCAAAAGTAGTGCTGAGACATGAGGGCCAGATAACAACAGAGGGACAGGCGCAAAATAAAACTACCTGCCACTTTTGAAATTCTCTCCAAATAAGACACTGCTTACTGTTCTAGTTCTGAAAATCTGCATGTGAGAGCAACTATGTTAATTTTAATGTTGTGATGGTTTAACAAGCATTGTTCCCTTATTCTGAATTAAAACTCATCCCAGACTTGGTGGAATTAGAGGGATTCCCTCAAGAAGGTGTCATTTTACCCCTGGAGTAAAGCTGGCTGCTGGTAGTACCCATTACTGTTCTGAGATTCTCTTTCTTCAGTGACCTTTCTTCTGTGGCACTGATGGAGTCTGTTGTGCCCAGGAAATCAGCAGTAAGTAGGTGCAGGAAAGGTCTGTTTATTCTGTTGAAGCTGGGATTCCAGCTCTTGGGTGAAGGACATCTACCTACTTCTAGAAGCAACCCTTATTGTGAAAAGGCTGAAGGTTTTGGCAACATGCATCAAGTAAGTTTAGTTATGTGAAGACTTTCTTCTGGCATACATAAGAAAATTAATTTTTCTGAAAAGCCATTTGGGTTTTCCATGATCAAGGGCTTATGTTCTCAAAGCTTGCTCTATTTGGGCCAACTTATAAGATGGCTTCAAGAGTCAGAGAGGCTTCTTTATTCTGTAAGATGAATGAATACAGGCACAGAAAGGTGTTTTAAGAGGGAATTTAATATCCTCATTCCTCTGACTTGGAATGACATCTGGGAGGGAAGCAAACCAGCACAAAACCAGTCATTGTTCAGACCTGGTTGTGCTGATGCTGACAGATTGCCACAGTGAGTTGAGATGGTGGCTCAGCTGCCCTGTTGTATCGACTCACAGGGACAGGGAGAAAATAAGCTGTCCTTGCCTGAAGGAGGTGGATGGATGAAATGGCAGAGGGCCGGAACAACCTCTACACTTGTAGATCTACAGTGAACATCTTGAAAGACGTGACTTGTTCTGGCTGACACCACCCTCTGCGTGCTCATCTTCCAGCCCAGGTGGGTGGAGTGGATCTGCACCCTGGCTGCCTCTATTGAGCCTTGTTCCTCCAGTCCAGATTCTTGACAGAGACTTGTAGCTGTCTGCCATCCTTTGCCAGCTGAGACCCCTGAGATTTATGTGGCATAAACTTAACCACCTTGAAGTAAAAATACTTCCTGACAGCCAGCCCGGGGATAGATAGTAGAGGAGACTGAAAGCTCCTTCCTCTGTTGTGGTGTGTTATTGAATTTGTTTAAATGAGTTGATATTTCCCGGTTTCCCCCCCAGTTAAGTTATGGTTCAGCGTGGCTCTTCCTGCCTTCCCCCCCGAGTGGCTCCTCACCCCTTCCCTCCCGGCTGTCAGTCATTTTCCCCCGCCCCACCCCCTTCCCTCCTGGCTGTCAGTCATATTCCCCCGCCCCACCCCCTTCCCTCCTGGCTGTCAGTCATTTTCCCCCGCCCCACCCCCTTCCCTCCTGGCTGTCAGTCATATTCCCCCGCCCCACCCCCTCCCTCCCGGCTGTCAGTCATATTCCCCCGCCCCACCCCCTCCCTCCCGGCTGTCAGTCATATTGCCCCGCCCTTGCTGCTCTTGTCTCTTACTGACCTGTTCTGTTGGCCCCTCCCAGAGCCCTTGTCCATCACCTGGTAGCCCCGCCTCCTTTTCCAGAATGTTCTCCCTTTCCTGGCAGGTGATTGGAGCAGGGCTCAAGGTCCCTCCCCCATTTATCATCTATTTGCTAGCCGGAATGTCAGTCATCCTTATACCACCCCCTAAGTCCTCTACTATTGGTTAACGTAATGTATCCGCCCCCTGGTTTCCACCCCTATATAAGCTGTTGTCCCTGGCGGTCTGAGTCCTTTGCTGGGATCATTCTGCTGGAGGAGTGGGCTACGCTGGACTGCATCTCCGACTCTGGATCATTCTTTTCGCTTTGCTTCCTTCCCTGTTTCTCCGAGACTGCTGCTGAGGTGCTGCCTGGAGCCTGCAGTGACTCGCCGAAGGCTGCGCTGGGTAGTGCCCCCTCCTTGCCGGTTGAGCTGCGTGTCGGCTCTCAGCCTGGCACAGGTCTCCTCCCAAGGGCTGTGAGTTTTTCGAGGTTTTGGACAGCAGCACGGCATTCCTCTGGGGAGAGGTCACTGAAAATGCTGTGTTTTCCTTGTTCCCTGATGCCTCTTTAGCAGATATGCACAGGGCAGCAGCCAGGCCAGGATAGGGCTGGTCCCTGCCTTGTAGAAATAGTGTAGGGACCCTAAAAAGGACTAAGTGCTCCCTGTTTGTGTGCTGGCACATGCCTCAGTGTCCAGGGAATTCTATGCTATTGCACTTTGTTGCAGCACCTGATAGGATGACAAAGATTTCTCTTCTAAATGTCACTGAAGAAATTTTGGTGAACTTCTGGCTGATTAAAAAATAATGTGTTTAAATGGTCTCATTTTGATTTACTGTCTGAGATTCATTGGTGTGGGCTTCAGTGCAGCATTAGGCATTTAGAGTGGGTTCCAAGGTAGGAGACAGTTGATGTGTGGACAACAATCCATTAGAAGCCAGCTTTGTCCTGCTCTGAGATGGTTTAAGCCATGGGTGGTTTATGGAAGTGAATGGATTGAGTCTATTGAGCTTTTTTCACTTAAACCAGGATGAAAATCCCCTTGCTTTTAAGTTTAGCAACTGGACTTAGACTCCAGCAGTTCTCCTCTTATTTCCAGCATGGACTTGACTTTTCAGTACGGTTTTTCCTTAGCTACAGGATTTGAGCAGCTAGCTCATTCACACAGAGCCTGCACTCCAGCTGCTTTTGCCTCCTCTTTTCCCCGTGTGGAAGAAGTTCCTGCCCATCTCTGAGGTCCCTTCCAACCCAAACTATTCTGTGATTATTTGAGTCCCATTGTGGCTTTCCCATGACCTGTCCCCGCGCTGCTCGCTGGCGATGGAGAGCCAGGAGAGCCCGAGCCCTGCCCTGCCTTTGAGGAGCCGGTGGCCGCGGTGCCCGTGTCGCGGTGTCCCTGCCGGTGGCCGCGGTGCCCGTGTCGCGGTGTCCCTTTCCCGGTGGCCGCGGTGTCCCTGTCGCGGTGTCCCGGCGCCCTCAGTCGCGTCGGGCACCGCGCGGTGTCGCCGCAGGCCGCTGCGAGCGCCGGAGCCGCGCGGTCGCTGCTGCCCCGCCCGGCTCCCATCGAGCTCCCGGGGCTCCCCAGCTTTTGGCGCTCCCCCTGAGGGTTTCTGTTTCGGCAGCTTAAAAAACGCCATCGCTGCTGCTGCCCGCCTGCTTTTTGTGATCGCAGGAGCTTTAATCGTGTCCGGAAACTTTGCTGCAGTGTTCCAGGAAAGCAGCTGAAATGATCTTGTTTTGAGCATCAAATAGTGTGATAACTTGGAAAAAAAATAAAAGCAAATGGACCCAGGGCAAGAAGGGATCTCCTGTGTCCTTCCTTATCTAAATTTCTTGTTCAGTCTTTATGAAAACTATGCTGTACTTAGTTTCTATGGAAAGTCCAAGGAGGAAAAAGGCAAAAATACATGGCTTAGTAGAATCTAGAGGTGAATCTTACATAAAACTTAACAGGTTATAGATAGTTCTTATAAAGGTTGTTGTGGTTTAACCCCAGCCAGTAACACACAGCTGGGATGGGGAGGAGAATTGGGAAAAGGTAAAACATGAATTGGGATAAGAACAGTAAGTTTTGAACAGTTCTGGTCAGGAATAAACAAAGGGAGAATCATTTTAGTTAAATGAAGAAACATTGGCCCCTGTGGCTTGGAGGATAGGAAAAAAAACAAGAAAGTGTAGCCATAGGGTCCAAAATCTCAGGCTTAAAGGTAACAGAAAGTGCTTATCTGGATCATTCACATTTCAGGTCTGTACTTACACCAGAGGCAAATGTACTGATTCCAGTGTTTATCAGAAGTTTGCAGGTAGAGGAAGGTATAGAAATCTCTGAAAGTAGAATTACTACATGGTAAGGTTAGGAAAAAATAAACAACATTTAAACTGCTTAATGGATACTGTAAATTGTTCCAATACAAAAGGATCATTCAAGGATGAAGAAAGTACAAGAAAGAGCTGTGCCATAATACTGGAATATCTAAGTTATTGTTGTTTTACAAGATGCTGGGAAATAAGAAATTTAAATTCTACTGCAAAGAGATGTTAGCCACCCTGGGGTGCAGAACATCCTACGAGATCAACAAAGCTTTGTATGCTCCTGTCTACTACAGATGGTGGGCAAGGGAAGGGAGGTGTCTCTTGTTTACAAAGAGTAAGAAGACTGAATTCTGGACAAAGAATAGAAATTCAGTCAGGGCCTGGGCCAATTAATAATTTTAGAATGGCAATATGTAAAGGACAGGTTGTGCTGGGGAGAAAAGTTGATCAATGCCTCTTTGTTCTCTGGCCCTTGATGTAGAATACTGCAGGATGCTCCTGAGTGCATACATTAAGTGGGGTGCTTTTTGCCACAACTTCTCAGTAAAAAGGCAAAAAGAAACAGGATCCATGTGTAACCTGTTGTTTTGTCAATTTTTCTATTCATTCCTGTTTGTTTTCTAACTACATTAACAGTTGCTTTGTGGTGAAATAACTCTAAAAACACACACCGACAAATCCTAGTCTCAGTATTCCCCTCCAGCTCTGTCTTGTGGCTGAGGCAGTGGAAAAATAATAAAAAAAGCATAAACCCAAATTAAATTGAATTATCTTTCTTCTTTTTTGATTATCCTTTTTAGACCATCTAAAGTAAACAATTGCCATGATCATCCAGCTTACTGACACCTGGAAAGAGACAATTCAAGTAGCCTCATTTAAGGTTCTTTTGCTTAAATATATTAATGGTATTTCCCACCTTATCTGGTTTTCCTGACCTTGTGTTTATCTCTGTGTAGCTGCTTGCCTGCATTGTCTGTGATGATAATATTGTGAAATGTCATTTTGAACACTGGAGGCAGAGAATGTACAACTGACAAATGAATTGGTCAGGCTTGTGGTGAGGAACAGACAATTCTGGGATTACTTTCCAAGTTTACTGCAATTTTCTTAGTTTTCTGCAAGTGTGTTATCTCTTCTTCAAAATTTATCTTCCTATGTGGTTTAACAGCTGTTGATAAGGCTTGTCTGTAAGGCCACTTTTAATGATCCTGAATAAAATCACATCATGCAATCTTTTCATACATATGTGTCATAGTGGCTAAAAGATTTTCTATGCTTATGGAAAATTAATCACCAATAATGCCAAATGTATATCAGGTCTTGTTTTAATGGTCTTTATCTCAAGTTTTGCTAATTATTGTAGTTGTTAAAATCTGAAAAAGTGTGAACAAAGAATTTTGCATTCTGTTTTTTTATGAGTTAACGTGCCCTTCTCAATATTCAAAATGAATTTTCACCCCAGTTTTAGCTCTAGTAAACTGTTACATAAGTCCTCCGTCTTACACTGAGATCCACTCAGGATCAGGAAGTCAGCAATGCCTTCACTGTGCAGAAAAGCAGCAAGAGCACAGGGGTCAGCACCTTGCTTGTGGAAGGTCAAAACTCTCCCCTGTTAATTTCTCATGACTTTGGAAAAGGCCTCTGACCTGTTGGTTTTTTTGGTTTTTTTGTTTGTTTGTTTTTTGTAAATAGCAGTATGTGTTAATATCTGATGTTTTTCTTGGCACCTTGTCTAGACATTTATGCCTGGGAACTGGGAGTGCTGAGCTACCACTGAGGAAAAAGGAGAATTCTTCTTTGGAAGAATTTCACAGTCATTTTATGCAGGCAGAAATGAAGATATAAGGGCTGTGGCAAAAGAGAGTCAGACCTAGAAATTTTATTCAGCTTCATGAAAATGATCAGACAGAGCCTTTCCCCATCACAGAGCACAGCTGGCCTGCCATTGGTATGTTCTCTGTATTCATCCACTGAAGGCTTTGCCCTGGGCAGCCAAGAAGCACCACAGGGATATATGTGCCTCAACCCTTACATCTCTGTTAGTTCTCCTCCTTGTCACCCTGAGAATTATATGACATGTCATTTTCTGTCAGCTTCTTTTCTTCTCCTGGGGTGCTGAGGCAAATAATTAATTATCTTGTTTTAGAGAACGTCATTTTGCCATCTCTATAAATTTCCCTGGCTGCTTTGTCCCTCTGAGCCATTCTGGCTGCTTCACTACTAGCACCTCATGTGCCTTCTGGAATTGTTTTTTTTTCTTTATTTGTCTGACTATCTTATATTATCTTTTATTTATTTTACCCCTTTGCTTTTCTTCTCATTTCTTCACAGCTGATAGGCTTTAAACTTGCCAGTCATCAGCATCTGACATTTTAGTGTCCATATGCCTCTAGAACTTTTTATAGCTTTGTATCAGTCTATATTGTCTTTGCCAATATGCCCAAGGAAAGCTCACAGTGAATCCTGTCCTTAGTATTGAGCCCAAAACAGTCCTTGCACACCACAGAGCCTGCAAGCCTCTTTTCTCTGCCTGCCCTGACAGTCTTATTTCCATGCAATTTGTTCAGTTCTCTGTAGCTTGGAAGTCTTCTCATCTTAGCAATATGAAGATATGGAGTACCATGAAATCATGGTCTCATGTTCAGAATATCCCACTGACCCCTTAGCATTGCAAAAATGCCTGGTCCAAGTTTTGATATTCCTCAAAAGGAAAAAGAGAAAATTTTCCCATGAAGATCCATGAAAACTCTGTATATTTGCTGCTTTCCCACAGCTTTATTTAATGACTTGGAAGACAGTGGAGCGGGCAGTACTGTGAAAGCAGTGGGCTCCACTGATGGAAGATGACATGCAAGAGATAAGGAAGAGGAGAGAAAGTAGGCTGAGGTAGTGGTAGGTATCAGATATGGAAACCAGAGAGCAGTTTGTCTACAGAGCTTCTAATTGCACCACTGGGTTTGGTAGCATCTCTAAAAGGGAAGAAGACAGATGTGGTTAGGATGAGTTTTAGGATTAGAGAATCACCGGGTGAAAGAGAAGGTTTAGGCCCAGTGAATTTACAGCATGATGACTTTGGTTAATGTATTTCTGCTATTTGCAGTGCAACTGTTCCCTGTGCCTATGGAGTCAGGTCTGACAGCTTTAGTGATACCCTCATTTGGATTGGATTTGGCCCCGCTGTTCCTGTGAACAAGGTTAGAGAACAGTGGTACCTTTCTGTTCAAAGTGCTCATTTCATCCTGCGGAACACTTTGAGGAAGGGAGAATGGCAGCCAAACTCCCAAGCTGTCAGAAACTTTGCTGCATTTGGTTCTCTTGCCCCCACTCCTCTTCTGAACTGAATATGTCCGATCTGGAGTTACTCAAAGACAATGAGCATAGAATCCTATGCAAGGTTTCATGTCACATTTCAAAGTAGAACCCTAAACCTGTAAAAGACCAAAGTGTGAGTAAAGGACTGAGAAGGCAGAGTGAAAGGTAACTATATTGGGGGAGGTGATGGCAGGTGAGGGCTATGTGGGAGGAAGAGAATGAATTCACATTTAAGGCTCATTCTGACGCTTCATGCCGTGACCTGTGGTGGGTCTAAGTTTAGAGAATAAAGGTAAGGTCTTAGGAGAGGGGAAAAAGATAAAAGAAACAAAGCAAACACAGAATGTGCTACCCTGGAGGCCTTATTTCCATAGCATGGAGCTGTGGTGCAGCCAGCAGCTATGACAGCTTAAAGGAAATCACTTAGAGGGATCTGAGTGAGCTTCCCCCGGAGCAGCTACTCATTAATGTCACTAGAGAGACAGAATTATGTAAGTCTTTGTTTCAGGTGAAAGAGATGTTACCTTCCAGCAAGGAAGGGCTGTGCTGACAAAGAATTTCTGTTTCAAAAGCTCTGCTATGGACTTAAATTAGCTGCTATCCAGACTCAGCAATTATGAGCATCTTTCAGGATGTGACTGTTCATACACATAAGGTAGCCGGTGAGGGTAGGGCCAGCACCAGCCTGGTTCTCCTCTTTGCCTGCAGAAAACAAGGGAGCTCTCCCTGTCCCAGTTATGCACAGAGGATTTTAGGCTCTGTTCCCAGGAGGAGCAGAGGCTGTTCTGTCCCTAGGCAGTGAGGATCAAAGAGCTGTGAAGAGCACAGGGTGCTGGATCTCTGGCCCACCATCCTAGCACAGCAATAAGGTTCTCGGCTGGGAGGTACCCACAGGAGGTGGGATCACTCCCCCCTCTAGTATTGCTTCCTCAGCCATGGTTGCAGTAGTCTTGATTCCATATCTTACATTTAAAGGAGCAGCTGCTTTCTAATTCTCCTTTTCTAAGTAATTCCTTCCCTGGAACATCATTGTGAACAGCCTTGATAAGGGTACTAGTCCTCAGAGCTTTACTGTTTTGAGGGAATCTCAGCGTTTACACTATTAGTCCAAGGTAAATTCTAGTGAGAATTCAGGTGTTGCAGTTTTAATGTGCACTAGTGGTCTGGATACATCCTTAGCTCTGCCACAGTCTTAACCCAACTGCCCAACACCATTAGAGACTGTATTAGCAGCCTTGAACAAACAGTTTATCTGTGGTGTAATGCAGTGTTTAAAGACTTTGACAAGAGCTATGAAGAAGGTAGCCACTCAGAGCTCTCTCCTGCCTTTCTCTGATTTCCTGCCTTGTCTCTTAATGGGCTGGGAGAAGTTATGGTGCTTGCACACTCACAGGCAAAGCAAGATAAATCTATCTGCTACATAAAGATGCGCTGTTATGGAAGAATTTTTGGAGATTTTCTCAGCAGAGAGCATATAACATTTTTCAGTTATTTTCTTACACTATTTTTTGGTAGGATATAAAATGGGCTAAAAATTGGATTCAGAATTTAGTAGAAACTTCCTTTCTTTTGTTGCAGCTTTCATGGATACTTGCAATTTTAAAGGAAAAAAATAGTGTGAACAATGAAAACTCTGTGTTGTTCACATCATAAATCAAGAAGCAACTAGAAAGAAAGAGCCAATACAGAAGATTCCTGCTTATCTGAACCCTGAGATTCTGCTTTAGTCAGATAGACTGAGATACCCAGCATAGGAAAGGTCCCTTTCAACCTTCTGTGTGAAAAGGAAAGGGCTTGTTTGTACAGAGTGAAATACAATGCCTGAATATGCCTGACTATGACTGTGACAGGACAAAAGACTTGAATTCATAGACTCATTTCTGAGCTGTTCTTCACTAGGTAGATCCAGATTGTCATATGCTCAGAATGGATGTGGATATCTTGGCTTTCAGCAAGACAAGATTTAGCTTGTTTTATGCTTGTTCTTCAGTCTGTGACCATTTGGCACGGAATATGTAGCAGTACTCTGATCTATCCAATGTAATGGGATTTCCATAAATTTTTTAAATGTAGACTTCATAAATACAGTGTTTGGCCCATGCAGCAAATGGATCTGACTTTCCCAAAGTTAAGAGCTCGAGGGTGAGCAAACAAATCATTCCTGGCTGCTGTAGCATCACACAGAGACTATGTAGATCCAACAGCAGTAAGAAAAAAACAAAAGTCATACTGAAATGAGGGGTAATGAGGAAAATAATAGAAAACCCTAGTATACAAATTCAGACCATTTGGCTTTGATTCTGCATGAGAAGTCTTTATTCAAGGAATATGTTTAATGCTTAGTGATATGAGGCAAAGTAGAGCAGAAAAACAGGGGCCATTAAAAAACTGGGTGCACAACCAGTTGTGCCTCTGTGCCAGGCTGACCCCTCTGAATTACTATTGGTGCTGTGAGTATTTTCTCCAGCTTCCTTTGCTCCACATTTATGTGGAGGTAGGAGTGTCTTGCCCAGTGCAGATTGGTAGCATGAACAGGCCATATTTGTCAGTAGGGGAAAAGTGACATATTTAGTAATCAAACAAAATTGATGAAAATGTCTAAAGAGCTACTGAAACTTTCTGAACAGTCTCAGACATTTGCTTTCCCAGCAGCTTTTATTGACTGGCCTTATTGTAACATCTTGCTGGAACAATTGTAAAAAATATTTCATGATGGTGGTGAGTTAGAGCTTTTTTTTTGATGAGTTGAGATTTCCACGATAAATTCCATTGCTTTTGAAAACATCGCAGTGCAAGAACAGACATACTGGTAGTTTTTCTTCTGATTACATGGCTTGCTTTGTGTTAATGTGGGTTTTCTAATCTCATGTAAGCAATTTAATTATGGACTACTTGTGCTCCATGGGTCCTCATCTTTCCTCAATGAATATTAGCAATGATGGGAATTGGGCTGAATTACTTGCTACAGCATCTTTTCTCCTTGACAATAATGCTCCATCGATCATTGCCAAAAAAGCTTATGAGAGATCTGACTACCTCCATGTGCATGTGGTATTTTTCACCTCTTTATTTCCTAGGTTATGTACATAATAGGAATTTGTTAAGTTATTCAACCAGAGAGAGAATTTTATAGCAAGCATAAGGATAGAAATATTGGAGCCCAGAGTGTGTAGGATCAGGATAAGCCAAGTGTTATGCCAGCATATAAGTCATTAACGTGCTGTTACTTAACACAAGACCTGAAAATATGTTTGACTTAAATAAGATAGATCTGGTTTTTTTTAGTTTGTTCTGAGGAAGAAGGATATTTTATTGAAAAGTCAGAATTTGTATATAAACATTAGGCGGCCTTTGGGGAGTCCAGTAACATCTGCACTGTGGTTAAGCTATAAGGCTAGAGATGCTTTTGAATATAGTTTTAATCATTAAAAACTGCTAAGTATGTAATGAGTAATGCCTGCTGTGGCTTTTGGAAGATTTTTCACTGACTGTCTTGCAGAAAGTTATAGTTAAAACACAAGAAATGAAAAAAGAAAGGTTGGAGATGACTAGTTTTCATACTGTAATGAAGATGATGATGTCTTCAGATTAGTGAAATGTTGCATTCAGATTTGTGAGCTTGCAACACTAACAGCTTTTACTTGTGACCTTTTATTTTAAAGACAAATAGAGCTGCCCATAATTTAGGCATGTTCTTGGACTTGTTGGAGCAGGCTGGGCAGCACCTAAGAAGAGTTCCTTTGATACGGAATGACATAAGAAACAGGAGAAATTCTTGTGAATCAGAGCCACATACAGCAAAGCTAACTTCTGATGAGCTCAGAGAAAAGGTCTGCATTTCATAAACAGACCTAGTCTCTGTAAGATTTCAATCCAATTGCTTTGGATTTTCGGCTCTAGTAGAACTGTGTGGTTTTACTCTGCATGTGATACCTGATTATTCACACATATCACAGTACTTGTCATAACAGCATCGTTTGCCTGTGAGAGTTTGGTTCTTTGTGCCTCTATACTGGTGAAAAACAGCTTCCTTTTTCTACAGGGATGCAGGCATATGCAAAACATAAGTATTAGGTACAATAAGAACTGAAATGCTTTCCATTTTGCTGTTATTCCCATGTGATTTAATGACTCATAATGGGCATATTAATCCCTGTTTTGTATTTGTATTGCCCTTCTAGAATATATATCTTAGTACATTTACTTCCCAAAAGAGGCTTAATTACAGATTTTAAAAGATCAGTACAAAAGGTACAGATATAAATATCTCTTTAAAACACTCAGGTCAATTTAGTGCATAATGTCAAAGGACACTGTGTATTATATAACAAGGTATGTACTCAGGTCACAGAAATAAATTTTTAATTTGAAATTATGAGCTCAATGAGCATTAACTGTTTTCCTAGTTTTAGTTAGAAGTGAAAATAGTTTCATTTACGTTTTGGGAAATCATTACATTAAAGTCTCCCTCAAGCAAATCTGTTTTTGTGGAGTTGCTAGAGTTTTCTCTTTAAGGGGAGAGAAACAGAATTTACAATGTATGGTAGCTGCTGTTAAAATTTTAGAATCTCTTAAGGGCCTGGGGTGTCAGCTGTCCCTAGAAGACAGGACATTTTTCTCTGGAACAGGGTGAGTCTATGTAAATGCTTTGATAGATAAGAGCTGTCTGTGAAGGTGGTCAAAGAAAGAGTGGAGAGCAGAAAGACTTTGTGGAAGTAGTTTTTTCAATGGTGGGGGAAAGTGCTTCTCTATTTTTGTCAGTGTTTTGAAAAATGTCATCAGCTCTCAAGGACTGTCAGCAGGTTTTTGAAGCTGGCACATTGGAGAGTGATAGAAAGAGAGCATTTGGCCTGTTCTTCTCACCTAGAAACCCTGCTCCTCTCGCCAACCCCTGACAGCTGTGACTTTACTTCTTCACAAGCCTGTGAGGAAGGAGGAAGAAGACCAGACCTGGAAGGGCACTGCTGATGCCTGCCCCTGGCATGGGCTCATGGGCAGCTGCCTGGGCAGGGAGTGAGGGGAGCTGCCAGTGACCACCCTGCCTGCTCCACTGCTCCGGGCTCCTGCTGGGCCCTTCCAGCCCAAGGGAGCCCATCCTGAGCAGATCTCCAGAGCCCATGGTCTGTGTTACAGCACACACAGCCTTTTCACCTAGCACCAGGAGACAGGACTTCTCTATAACAGAGATCCTCTGCAGGCACTGAGGGCAAATTTGAGGCCTGACAGACTTGTGACATGTGGGACAGAGTAATTAGACATTTCATAGGGGGCAGGCACACAGGTGTCTGAGCTGTGAGTGGATGTTCAGAGATTTGGTCACCCTTGAGGGCGAGTTGAGGCTTCCCTAAAGCCAGGACTTCAGTGTGCTGTGCACAGTTTAGTACAGTGTCTTTTGGAGGAAGATGTGGATGTGTGAGAGGTGGGGTGGAGGTCTTTGAGGAGCTGAAATCCAGACATAAACTATAACTATTCCTGTTGAAAAGGTGTGTGATGTTCTGGACAAGAGTGTGTTATGAATTCAAGTGGCTGTTGTTGATTTAAGCTGAAGCCTAATCTCATGACTGGAATTTCCATTGAGTACAGGTTTTCAGGAAGGTCTTTGTAAAACAAGGGAGTCTCCAGCAAAACATGCAAGAAGAGAATTCTCTTGCTCTAAATTTGTTAAGCTAATAAGAACCTGTAGGATGGCTCAAGGACCCAAGGGACAGGGGAGGAAGGAAACAAGAAAGCAGGTTTAAGCTGTAGCCAAGGCACAGAAAGCATGATAAATGAGGTTAAAGTACAATTGTGTTGCCTTGGCTGCTGCAAGGTGAAAGAATTGCAGATCAATGTATCCCAGCTTGGGAGGATGAGGAACAAATAGACTTGTGAGTGAGGTTGTGAGGTATGGAAGCCAGCTTATTAAGTGTAGCAGCAAAAGTTTCTCTCTTGGATTGTTAAAGCCTTTACAGCATTGATTGATGACAAGGTGAATTTGAACTTTTTGAAAGACTTGGGGGAAAGACGAGGTGTTTGTGAGTGTGTTACTGCCAGTAGGAGGCAGATTTTTAACCTCTAAGGTAGGAGGGCCTCAAGAACATTGTCATAGAGCTGGCTGGGTCCATTCTCCATGAAATGATTTTCCTGAGTCCAGATCTGATTGGGATATTGATGTACTCTTTTTCCAGGCAAGTGAATGGGATCCTAAGCACTATCAGGCAGCGTGTATTCTTAGGTTCCATGGACATGAATTCTCACGGTTTTGGGCTTTTAAGATCAGAGAGAATGAAACTTACTATGGAAGTTATCTTTTCTATGGGAAGTTCTTGGGTGGGGCTGCTCATCAGTTGAGTATAAAAAAAGCCCGCGACTAAATTTCAGAGTGAAAACAACAGTTCACCAGTAACCTTTTAGAGATGTCTCCCAAATTTTTGCCTGGCTCCTGATAAAATCAGTGAAGTGATCCTAATACAAAAAAGTAACCTATGCAGTTGGCCTCAGATTTGTGCTGAGGTTACTGTATTTTGCATATGGTTTTTGAAAAAGTCTGTTAAATTAAGCAGGGCATTTATTCCACCTTGTCAATGCTGGATTCTTCTGGGGCGATGCAAGTGTGTTTAGCTCTCTGGATATTGAGTTAATCACGTACTCACTGTCACTCCACTGAAGTCATCAGAAATGAAGATACCTTTAATTATGGAAAGAGATGTGCCTTTTCAATGCTTCATCAAGCCTCACATTGCTGACATTGGACCTTTAGGCAGTTGGGAATGTCTTATTCAAAATGCCTCAGGGAAGGATTCTGGTTATTTTTATAAACACCCTTCATTTCTGATACTTTTGAAAGACTTCCTTTTACAAAATACGCCTTTGTTGTAAAACACTGCCAAGTGGCACGCCACCAAAATTTTCAGCATTTGCAGTTTTTGAGAAATGTGATTAGTATATGAGTGCCTAGGGGAGTGTCACAGGGGAGTGAGGCTGGTGTGGTAATAGCTGACCATGTGGAAGACTGAGGGTGATGGCTTGAAAGAATATTAACAGGAGATTGCTGCTTACAGCCATCCACATTTCCTCTCCTTTGCATCTTGGTAATGAGCAATAAAGACTTTCATTGCAGCTTTTTTTTGTTTGTGCTGGATTGTGTACCAGAGTTAACCTCATCTTCTGCCTTCTTATGGGGTCTTTAAGTGTTCAGGTAGTTGCTGCAAGAGTTTTGCTGCCTTGGTGTGTTTGGAGAAGCCTGTTAAATCATAGTATTACTGCAGAAGAGCTGGAAGCAGTGTAGTGAGCCTGTCACAAGATTTAGGACAAGGAGACTGACTTTATGGTATTACTGTGCACTGGAGAGTAGAGCTAAACTCCCATCTATAGCCCTGCACAACAGGCTTATGGTCCTGATTCTGGATAAAAATGGAGATTCCTTTGTTTGTCCTGCAGCAGCTCTGTGTACAGTGGAACCACTGAGTGACTTGAATGGAAACATTATTTATATTTCTTCTCCAACCTGCTCTCTAAAAAGGTTTTCCTCAGTGCTTGGGTCTGTCCGGTCTCCTGCACAATCTGTGCTTACGGTGAGCAGCCTCCCTGAGAGTGGCCAGAAGTTGCACATCTCTTGCCATGTTCCCCTGAATTTTGCCCACTGGCTGATGCTGAGGGGCAATTTGTTTCTCCAAAACAGAGGTAAAATTTCTGCTTAGTAGGCAGGCACTGGGCAGGGATCCACAGTACCTGGCAATGTCCCACTACCGTGCATCTTAAATCTGGGTATCTTCTGATACAGCTTTAGCACATTACAGAGGAAGGTGACAACTGAGTACATTCTGTACCTGGATTGTCATCACTTCTTGCCCCCAAACTAAGGACTTGTGCCTGTGAATTTCAGAGCAATACTGAAATAAGAAATCATTTAGCACTGAGAATCTCCCGCTGCCTCTGTTTCGTCATTCTTGTCCCAAAAGAAGAGTTATCCAAGAAGTGTGTGGTGGTACCATGAAATATGGAACTGGGGAGGCAGTCTTAATACACCACCAGGTACTGTAAGGAGCAGAGGGAAATGATTAATGAGACTGAGCCTTACCTCTGTCAAAACCAGATCTGTTGGGCTGCACAGTTTCTTCTTTTTTGGAATATTCTGCTCGGCAGCATGTTGCCACACAGAATCATTGGCAAATGAGTAGCAGATGGAGCAGCGACACATTTTATATTGCAGCAGCAGGGACATTTTATGTGCTATGAGAATTCAGAGAAGTAAGTTTCATGGAAGTAGGTGATGAAAGAAAAGCTGCCGATAGCTTTTCTTTCTCTGCAGAATTGCAGATGGACAAACAGAAAGGAAAGTGGTTTTCTCAAGCAAGGCAGAAACAAAGAATGAAATGTTCAAGAAGTTAAAATTAAACCCCCATTATGGCAAAGATGTACAGCTCTGCCTCCTGTGCCCAACTGTTACACCATGCCTTAGTTTTTTGTTTGACGGAGTGTTCTTTCCATGTTTCCTTTACAAACTGATAGCTAGAACTGCTGTACTTCAAAAGTCAGATGTTGCTGATCATCAATAGCAGTTAGCCCATACCCTGGGCTTTGTACAAATTTATCCCCCCACCCCTCATTTTAGATAACAGATAAACATAGTAGAAGAAAATCTGAAAAGTAACACAAGCTGAGGCTTTTTTAGAATTGTTTGGTTTCTGTGTTCTGCTCACATATGCCTTTTTCTTCTCTCAGCTCCATGTACCATAATGTTTACTAGAATACTTAGAGTGGAAGTTGCTGATTGTGAAGTTGAAGCCTGAGGCTGCATCCTGAAGCTAGCTAGACTGTGAGAAAGAGTGAAGCAGGCATTACAAAGCCAGCTCTGTGTTTGCTCATATAATTTCTAACTCTTGAATATGCAGTCATTGTCCAAGGTTTAACTTATGCTAGGCCTTGCAGTAAGATATCTTTTTTTCTCTATTAGCAGACATGTTGGGGGATGTTTCTGGGCTGGTTTGTGTGGGTTGTGCTTCCCTTTCATTTTCACTCTGACATTCATGTTGCATCTAGGGATCTGGCAGGTATTTTTTCCCAATGACTATATTGATCTGTATGGAGAAAGCATATGCAGGTGGCAGCATGCTGGGTGCCTTGCTGTTTACCAGGCACAAGGCTCATCCATAGTTGTCAATTTGCTGTGCAGTGCTGTGCAGTATTGGTGTATTTGGGCCAATGAACCCCAAAAATATTTCAGCCCTCCCAGGGTCTGTTTATCTTGAAATAGAGCTTGTTCAGACAAAGAGAGATCTGACAAGGTACTGATAACAGCAGGGAATGGGTCACCATAATCCAACTGTCCCTTTTAATCCTATATCCCAGTCTGTGCTATGTCATTTACTATAATTAATATCCTCTTTGAGTGCATGACATAAGTCATAATTAAATAGTTTATCCTCCTCACCTGGCCTATCCCATGACATCCTTGATGCACAAAGGGCTGTGATTTATAACAGTAGCCATATAGGAACCATGTGCTGGTGTGCAAGCTATGTCATGCTGTGCAGAGAGGGAGATGCTGGCAGCTAGAGCCACGCCTGACGCTTCCTGAATGTGAAGGTGTGACTGCATTGCATCACCAGAGTCCCTTTGAAGCCTGCAGTGTGAAACATGGTGACTTTCCAGGAGGGGACAGAAGGTAGCAGGAGTGGAATGTGCATGTCAGCTCTAAGGCTTCTCAGACAGTAAGGATCCAATGGAGACAAAGTGCTTTCTCCTCTCCAGCCCAGAGTCACAAATATTGGCCAAAGCAAAATTCCCAATTCCATTTGGGACAGAGCATCCTTAGCAATATCTCGATGATCTTTGTGCTGATTGTGGTCAAATAAGAAATAGCTGGTTTTTATTCAAAGTTCAATACTCTTTGAAGCACACAGAATATTAGCCAAAGTGCCAACCAGACACACAACACTGTGCTTGGTGACCCAAAACCCCACAGTCCTGCTACAGCTAGGCAGAGTGCAAAGAGATATTTTTCAAAAGTGCCAGTTCTTAGAAGCAAATGTCGGAGACTTTGCTAGTGATGGAGTTTTGAGTGCTGGAATCTGATAAGTTCTTATAGAAAGCATTGGTGGAAAGGAAGAGACAGCCCTTTTTGTCCAGAGAATAATGGGAATATGGTAGCACATAGAACTGTTTCATCAGAGTAAGGATGGTATGGGGACAAAAGCTCAAACTTTCCTCTAAGTGACCTAGCATATTTTGAGAAGGTATTTCTGAGGTTTCATTCTGAGACAAACAGTGCACGTGACCAGGGAAGGTGTCACTCACTCCCATCAGTACCTGGTCCTTTCTGAGAATGGATGATTGATACAGAGCCCCAAAGAGCGTGACAGAGTGCCCAGTGCTTCCACAATGCTTCGTAGTGGATTTCATTCCTGATTTGCAGGTAGAGAATGAAAGCATTGAACAGCAAGGTGCTTTGCTTGGTCATCAGCTTAGTCAGGATTGCTGCCTGCCCCACTGGCAGCACTGCTAAGCAGTGGCCAGCTCAGTTCTGAGAGCAGGCAATCCTCCCTGGCATCCTCTGGTGCTGGAATGTCAGGCTGCCCACAACAATCCTCAGTTTCCTGAGCAGGGGAGGGCAGGCTCCTGCTGCTGCCAGGAACTCTCCAGTGTTACCACAGAGAGCCCTTGGCCTCTCCTCTTTGGTGAGTTACAACCTGGAAGGACAACCCCTGGAAACCCTCCTCTGATCAATGTCATATGTGCAAATCCTTAATCAGACAAAACTCTCAAAAAGCCTTTCTTCCTCCCCTTTGTGCAGCCTGTCCCACCATCTGCTGGGAAAAGAAAAATTGGTAACTGATTAAAAAAAAAAAAAAAAAGAAGAGTTCTCTTTCTACTGTTTGTAACCCTCCTCCTGTGCTGTGGTGACTGGAATCTTCAGCAAAACTAACTCCTAACATTGTCATTAGTGTCTCTGGCATAGCTGGGAGGAATGAAGGATGAGCTTTAGCTGAACATTAATCTCAGAGCAGTCTGGTTTTAGTAAAAAAAAAAAAAAGGCAATTCTATACTTTCTGAAAACCAAAGGGAGACAGAAAACTATTAATTTAGCTGTAAATCACTTTAAATTGCTTTCTCTGGTTTTGAATTTAGTTGATGTTAAATTTTTCAGTGTACAAATGAGGGAGAGAGAAAGGGGAGGGCAGAGAGTGTTATTGCGGGACTGCTTTCAGAACTCTTATAATCTTGTATATTTAGAACAAAGTGAAATCTTACTTTGTGGTACAACTGAAGATTTCTCTAAAGGAAAAAGAAGGAATTTTGGCCTTCCAGTACTTGCTTTGAAATTCTGAGCTCATTAGAATCCCGAATCAATATTTCGTGCTATTTCATTACCAGTTGAGTGAATTTGGATTTTTCATTCAAAGTGATTATTTCCCTCCCTCTAGCATTCAGAGAGATTGTTAAATACCCTTTTCCTCCAGAGTGATCAGAATATTAGTGGAGGTTGGTGAAGTTTAGACCTGCTGCTCAGCACCAGATTCATTAATCTTTTGGTTTTCTGACAGATGTTAACCAAAAGAAGTTGCATGTTAAAACTTCCCCATAGCGATCAACACATAAAAGTATTAGGAATAGGGAAGAATAACACAGAATATATTATGTGCTGTAAATGTGTAACGGAGACAGATAAAACAACTAGGAAATAAAATAAGAAAATGCAGCTTGAGAAGATTCATTATAATGTTTGAGGAATATCTAACTTTATTTTTAAAAAATTATTATAAGGTTTTTTTTTCTGAATTTTTCTAATAAATATGCAGAGATAATACAAAGCTTAGCAGTTTATATACAGGACTGGAATCAATTTGTACAAAATTCCTCAAATGAAAATAGATTTCTTTTATACTCCAGGCACAGATGCTGCCAGTTCGTTTGAAATTTCCACGGTTACCAGGAAAAATTGTGAGACAAGTCTAATAGATCATAGAGTTAGTCACTTAATCATGCAGGAAACACATTTATTAGGGTTTAATCTGTACTATTAAGTAATCATAGGGAATTTGCTAATTAAGCATAAATCATTGTCAATCATGATCTCTAAAAAGCAATGCATGCTCACTGTGCTCTTTCAATATTCACTGCAGACAGAGCGGGCAAAACGTAAGTTCTAGATATGTGTGGGTTCAAAGTGTCTGGGAACAATCTGCCCAGTCAGCCCTTGACCAGGGCACAAATCTGCTCACTTTTGGGGAGCTTCTCAGCCTGCAGAAAGGCTGGGCCCTGAGGCAGCGTGTGGGATCAGGGGGGAACTGTGCTGTGGTGCAGCTGTGGCTGCAGGGAATCACACAGAGGGGTGGCTGCTCCTGCACAGCTCCCTGTAAGTGCTGCAGTGGGGAGATGCTGTCTGTGCAGGGGGTGGGCACACCACAGCCCACCTGCAATGTGCCCCCAGCGATGACCAAGCACCGGTGGTCATTGTCACTTGATCAGTGGGACAGTGGGCGCTAGCAGCGAGACCTGTGAAGGGTGGGCTTTTGGTCATGTGTTATGGGTTGGGGGAGAAGCTGCAGTGTGAGCCCTGCTAAATACTGAAATACAACCCCTGGATCAGGGACTCGGGGCTGGCCTCACGTACAGCATGCGTCTGTTCATCATCCCTACAGCAGAGCCCCTCACAGGCAGGAGGTTTTGTGCTTCAGACCTCATTCTGCATTGTCAAGTCATTATTTCATTATTGGAAAGCACCATTCTTGGAAGGCCAGGGCCCCATTTCCATGACATTTTTGGCTATAAATAACCAGTAATTTTCAGTCTGTAGGTTAATAAAGTAATATATGTCTTAATAAGTGTTTTTCTTTGGTCTCCCTGGACTTCTGCATGTTATGAGGATGAAGCAATTTAGATTTGAGTATGAAGAAGGGTTTACAAGGGCAAGTAACTGGGCAGCACTAAGCTGTAAGTGGCAGTGTGAGCTAAGGACAAAATGCTTTGACCAGTGTGTCTTTTTTGACAGCCTTATTGGCCTGAGTTGGATCCTATTTGACAGCTGTCAAGGACAGCATAACAGGGAAGAGCCTTAAAGTTCTGCTTGGGAACAAGCAGAAATCTTCAAGAGGGACAATTTATGAATATCTTGCTGCTGGCCTGTCCTGAAGGATGGAAATTGGCATTTATGTAATGGCATTCAAACAATGAGTAATGTTTGAGTTCTGTCCCTTAGACATTTTATAAAATCAGAGGACCATTGAGTTTTTTAAGTAGGAAAAGATCTCTAAGATGACAAAGTCCAGCCATTAGCACAGCACTGCCAAGCCCACCACTAAACCATATCTGCAGGTGCCACATCTACACATCTCTTCAGTACTTCCAGGGATGGTGACTCAATCACTGCTTTGGGCAGCCTATCTCAGTGCTGGATTTTTTCCTAATATCCAATCTAAACCTCCTCTTTTTGCAACTTGAGGCTGTTTCCTCTTGTCTTCTTTCTTGTTACCTGGAAAGAGAGACTGAACTCTGCCTGGCTGCACCCTTTGGTCAGGGAGTTTTAGAGAGCAATAAAGTCCCCCTGAGTCTCCTTTTTGCCAGGCAGAATACCCCCAGCTCTTTCAGTCTCTCCTCATAAAACCTGTGCTCCAGCCCTTTCCCAGCTCTGTTGGCATTCCCTGGACAGCTCCAGCCCCTCAATGTCTTTCTTGCAGTGAAGGGCCCAGTGCTGAACACAGGATGTGAGGTGTGGCTTCTCCAGTGCTCAGCACTTGGGATGGTCACTGCCCTGGTCCTTTGTTCACCAGATCCTCTTTCCAGCCCTTCTTGGAAATGGGCATGACATCTGCCAACCTCTGCTCAGCTGGGACCTCCTTGGTTAGCCAGGATTGCTGGTAATTGTGATGCCTTAAGTTTTAGCTTTTATATTTTTCAGATTCTGTACTGCCTTAGTGTGTGACTCTCATACAAAGTGTTAGCCAGTTCTCTTCACAGTTTGGTTAGACAAAATAATCCTTTTCCAGCTGAGAACCAAGGACACCATTACAGCTTCAGGCCCAAGAAGTGCAAACAACAGTGAATTGAGGAGAGCAATCTGGGAGGGTGGGACTTCATTACCTGGAGCTGTAATTGGACAATTAACCCCAATATGGAAATGGACCAAAATTTATAAAAGTGTGAAAACTTGTGACTGGTTGTCCATCTTGGGCCCATCTTGGGTCCATCTTGGGTAGAGCCATGGCTGGGCTCTTGCACTGCCTAAGGTGTATCCTTTAAAGGCCTTTTAATAAATCCCTACTTCATTGCTTTAACACTGTCTAGCCTCTGTTCCAGGTAGCCTCTTTAGGCATCATTTGAAGGAAAGTGGCTAGGACAGCTCAGCTGCCAGCTCCCTCAGTACCCATGGGTGGATTCCACACAAGTCATTCTTTTGATGGCATTTTGATTTCATTATTGTTTGTTTTAATATACTCTGAATTCAATTCTCAATTGCACTAAAGTATTTTCCTCTTCTTTGACAGCATGTCAGAGGCTACAAGGCATGATCGTATTAAGTGCTCTTAGTACTGTCAGAATGACATGAAATGTCTTAGGTTGAGTGAGGAGAAGGTCTTTTCTTGGGGGCAATTTGGTGCTCAGGATTCCACAGAAATAAAGTCTGCTGAAATAAATGTTTCTTTTCAACAGTGTCTAGAAAATAAATATCCAGTGTGATCATTCGACTGTGGCTGTAATTCACATTTAATTCTCCCACCAGATCCGGGGAATCGGAGACAGAGACTGAAAAGACTAATCTGCAGCCTTTCATCTACAATCTTTTCATTGACTAATAGCAGGATTAAAATCAGTCTGTTACTCCTCCTCTAGTTCCTGCAGCCTTATTAAATCTTTCAGATGGCTTTGAGCAGAAAGAATAGAATATTTTTGTAATAAAAAAGAGTAATTCAGAGTTAGAAAATATAACACTATGTAATGTTAAAAATAGACACAGACCCCTGTGTCAGTATTGTTTCCAGTTCAAAGCTCTACCCCTGCATCTTTCAGAAGAAACCCTTGGTTTAGCGTGGTAGGGATGTAATATATTGACATCAGTGGCGTGAGCATAACTGAGATGAATTTAATTCTGCTCCTTACACCACTTCTTTCTTCAATCTATATTTCACTTGAGAAACTTGATTTGGTGTCAGGCAGTGTTGCATGTGGTTAGGGGTTCTGGCATTTTATTGCTCCTGCCTAGATGATATTACTAATGTTTCAAGGAGTGCTATAAGGCATGAAAGCAAGACATAAATCTCTAAAAGTAGCCTAGCTGCTGTAAAAAAATAAATGCCAACCATTTGAATGTCCTGCAATGATGTTAGAAAATGACTTGACTAATTGACTGCTAATTCTGCTGATTGAAAATGGGATCAGATCCACATCAGGCCATGAAATGTAACAGGCAAGTTACCTCCTTGTTCTTACAGTTGTGCAGTGCAACAAGGAGATATAGAAGGAGGAAACACTAGGCTAGCTAGTGTGGCTAGCTTTTGTGTTGACACTGAGCTATCAGTTGGAGCTGGCCAAAAGGCAGATTTCCCATGTTGCAAACCAACTGATTTTTAATTGCATTTTGTGTCAGTTTGAATCAGACTGCCACTAAATATTTTGACACTTCCCACGACCTGGTTATCCTGGCAAAATATCATTCTGTAAATGCTGAAATATGTAATTGTAAATTTACTCCCCTTGGCCCACACTCCTTTTGGGCAAAACGCTTTTCTCTTTCTCAGCACTGGCACTGCTGACACAAGCTGTGAAACAGGCAGGAGTAGCTGGGGGGCTGACGATGCAGTGCTTGTTCCACAGAATGTGCTGTGAGCCATGGCAGGCTCCTGGCTATCAGCCAGGCAGGTGTCAAGGCAGTGCCACTGCTGGCTGAGCCTGCTCCATCTCTTCCTGTGTCTCCCTTCCTCCCTTGTTTACTCACTTTGCTGCTTTTGCTGGCTCTGGTCTTTGCCTGTTTGTCATTCAGGGCCTTTTTGTGAGATAAGGGGTCCTGGGTTGCTGATTGCAGGCCCATCCTCTGCATGCACACTCAGTGTCACCTTGACTTGCAATGGTCCTTGGTGTCTCTGGCCAGTCCACACTGAGCAAGTACCTTTGCACTTCATTGCAGCCTAGGTTTCACCACTGGACCTTTTCTTGGTGTTGTTTAAAGTCAATCAAATCTGATTTGAAAAAGTTATGTTTTCACTGATGGAGAGTATTTCAGGTGATTTTTTTTTCTACAGAGTGTTCCTGTTTACATTGTGTGGCATTTCTAGGAGTTGTATTAGATTACTATTGCTTTCAAACCTACTCTACTTTTGGGAAACTTTCTTTCCCATGGACCTTGTTCCTTGAAATCCCATCTCAGCCTCAGATTCATCTTCTGTGCTTTGTACTGTTCATTCATCCATTTCCACTGACATTTTAGGCTCTGTCAAGAGTGAAGAGCTGTGGAACACTTAGTTGTTTTCATTAATGTAGGTACATGATTGTCTTGACCATGCTGGTGACCTGCAGAATCTGATTTCCATGGCATTATAATCTCCATTTGTGCCCATTTGTATTGTGCAGTCTGGCCCATTGGAGCTGGAGCTAAAGGGAAGGTTGGGAACTGTAACCCTGCAATTGAGACTAAAATATTTCCAGGCAGGTGCTGCACTTCACTTCCCCTGGTTCAAGGCAGAGAAGTTACTTCCTTACTTTCCTGAACATGCTTGCCTAGCTAACTTAAAAAAAAAAATCCAAACTAATAGAAGGAGCCAGAAAACATCCTGAAACGATATCTGTTCAATATCTGTGTGTAAGGCTAGCCATGCCCTCAGGGCATGTTGGGAGTCTGGATCACAGAGGGTCAAATATGGGCAGTGCTGAAATGAGTGAGAAGCAGGGCAGTGATTTGGCCTGGCAGGTGATGCACTGGCCTGATGCACTCTGCTTTTCATCAGTGCTGTGCTGGAGCTCAGGAGTTCATTACCCTTTGTGTTACTCTGCCTCTCTCCCTGTTTTGTCTGTTCACATGGCAAGGGAGTGTTCATTGATGCACAACAAAGCCATGACCTTCACTGCTATCACCGTGTGATCCCACTGGTATGAATAATGTATACAGTTTACAACAGCCCTACCTACAGCAGTCAGCAAAGACAGGCACTTTTTAAAACCCAAAAGATGAGAAGATACCTTCCCTTGGATGGGAAGCTTTTCAGAGCAAGAAGTTGATGTGCTTCTGGAGTAGGCTGCCCTTAAAGAATAGAAGTGGATCCATATGAATTATTTCAGAACCATAATACGACATTTTAGCTCTGTATCTGTGCTTTCAACTTGAGCCCAGGGTCATTATATATGGTTCTGTCATAAAAGCTGCACAAAGAATGCCACATACGGTATTGATTTGAGTAGCAAACCTGTATCATCATTAGGGTAACTTGGTGACTTTGCACAGAGAACGGTTGAAACAGAGCTGTCAGTTTTCTTCATGATTCAAACTAATGCTTGTAGTAGTATGAGTCTGTCTATGCATACATACATATTTATATACACATGGATATTAGTCCAAGGCAGAAATCTCATGGGTCAAGAAATTCAGAGAATAAAATCGTATTCATGTCATCTGGCTCAGCAGTCAAGCTGGGAAATCAACCTGTCTTCCCCAATATTTTTCAGAACCATGTTTTGTTATTTCTGTTGCAAACTCTTGCAATTGCAGGGAAGGGTAAGGAAAGGAATGGCAATTCCATTTTACACTTCAGTTTCAACAAAAGGTCAAGGGCCATTTTCAGAGTACCTGCACCTTCAGTGCCTTCAGGAGTTTGTACTTCAGTCACTGGGCTGGTTCTTCAGCAGCTGGAGATGTAAACATAGTGATCAATCATTTAATTTAGCTTTGTGGGGCTGCATAACTTTGCAATTCAGAGGCAACTTGGCTGCCATTGAAGAGAAACACTGATTTTTAAATATACATTCATTCTACCAAAGGGCTGGAGGAAGTTTTTAATATTTATAGTACAATAATTGATCTTTTACCACTGTCAAAAGCTGTTAAAGGATTATCAGCTTGCTATTTCAGCACCATATGTTCTACACAAGTTTCTCACCATGTGTCTTTCCTGCACTTTAGAGGAAGAACATTTGTTGGACTATTAGAACAGGCAATTGCCTCTTCAAACCATGGTGCCTATGTAGATGTGTGGGACTTCATCATAAACCCTCATCTGTATCATGACTCCTTGAGTTATGGAGAGGTTGGGGGATGTACTGTTGGGTCTTTTTTTAGTAGTGTGGTAGTAGTATTTTATCAGAAAAAAAAATGTATTTGGATTCTCTTTAATGTTGGCTACAATAACTTAAGGCAATGCTGCTGTGATGGTTCTGAACTGCGGCCCAGGATTAAAGCAAATGCTCTATGCTCTTTGCACTGCCATGTTCATCTCGTTTAACTTCTATTGTCACTGCTTCAGTCTTGATTTTGCAGGTTGTTTCCACACTTCCTGGAGTTTTACCTTCCTCTTGCCTCTTATAAAGTGTTGTGTGATGGTGGGAGCTCCTGGGGGCCCGTGGGGCAGTAAGGAACAAGGTTTTCACAGACCACCAAATCCACCTGAAATAAACCCTTCACTTCTTGTCCGAGTTGCTGCATGCAGATTGATACCCAGAATAGGAAAAATTACGTGCTAGGTTAAGTCTGTGGGTGTTTGCACTTCTGTAGACATCAGACATTAGACTTAATTTGGCCAGTCAGAAATCTCCTCTGGCCAGGAGAATTCATGTGTGGCACATCATCTACAGAAGTTTGGTGGGGAGAGAATATGTGCTCTGAAGGTCTCAGCCTGGGAATATATGGAGCATGTAGGTGTCTGCCTTGCATTTTTGCCTTTTAAAAAAGTCAGAGAGAAAAGAGTGAGAAAGAAGAAATAGTGGAGAGGGAAGAAGAGTTAATTAAAATCAATTTCTACTTATTTTATTGTACAGTGACTTTCTAGAGAAAGAGGGATGGAATTAGTTTCTGTAGTTCATTAAGATCCTGCCGAAAGGGTCAACCATATTGCAGTCAGGAAAGAGGAATAAACTGAGCATTTGGTGAGTCTTATGTCCTGTCATAAAATAATCATGGTCTTTCTAGAAACCCTAAAGTATTGAAGAATTACAGGACTCCTTCAGTTGTGGCCCTATGGCATACCTCACTTGAGAGTGAGGGCTGTGTCCATTTTGTAAGGACTACCATTTTGCTTTTCACTATGACTTGTGAACTCTGGGGCAGAAGAAAAATGCCTGAGGGTTTTCAGAGCACTCACCACTAGCAGAGTCCCTGCAGGATTTAGGCCAAGACATCGTTTGTTGGGACTCTTCATAGACTAAGACCAGATGATCCCATTAGGGATGGATAATTGGATTCCTCCCTCAAAGAAAGCTGGGAGACGCTCAGTTCCTGTTGCTTTTTATCTGGGTGATTTGGTCCCCTTCCTGTTTCAAGCTCCTGTGAAAAACCCCTGCCATAACATTTCAGAAGGAGGATACTGTGGCAACCTTACCTCTTGCTTTCTTGCTGTGCCGCAGATATCGTTATGCTTTATTATGAGACCATCTTTGAAGATTGTGGAACTTTTGCAAATCTGCTCATTCTCCACAGGGAAGAAGAGAAGTTCTGATGGGTGGTAGTGTCTGCTCCAGCAGCTCCATCAAATTCAGAGCTCTCCTTTTAAATGAAATTACAGTCCTCCTTCATTTTGCTGATCTTTCATCAGGTTTTCTTCCTCTCCCTAACCTCTCAGTGACCTATTCTCTCAGAGAGCATCTAAGAGCATTTATAGACCTCCTGTAACTCAGCAGAGCCTTTGAAGAGTAGGATGTTAGACTGTGATTTTTATTCCCTGCTGGTTTTCCTCTTAACCTTCCTCTCTGATTTTAGCCATGTTCTCTGCGTGCTGCTTTCCTCTTCTGCACAGCCAGCTGTCAGAGGCAAGGGACACTTTGGAATCAGCTTGGAAGTAGAAGTTAGCTAGGATAACCTTCCTGACAACAGTTTGCTGACTGATTTTTCAAAGTCATATTTTGCTGTGAGGACTCTTTTGAACTAAATTAGATTATCTGAGTGTGAAACAATCTAGCATGATCCTTGATGGATTGTCCAATGCTTTGAGTGATAGAAGAGATGTAACACTACCCAAAGCTGCTATGTGTCTATGGTTTTATATTCACCTGTAAATGGTTGTCGTTTATTTATATGCAGGAAAACAAAATTATGCAAAAGTTCTGAGAAAAGGCACAAATAGAAAGATCCCAATGCAGTAGTGTTTGTGGACTGCTTTCTAACATAACAGGCAAAGCCAAAAAAGTTACAGAAATCTGGGAGGAATTGCTATGACACTTTTACCTCAGGTAAGTTGAGGTAACACCTGACATGAAGACTGATAGGCTTCAAACTGCAGCATCTGTGTGTCTGGCACAGTGATGTGCTGTAAGCAGAGCTGGGAGCCAGGAGACCTGGCTCTGTACCCAGCCTCTCTACTGCAATCCTAAGGACATTACTCACCCCTGTGCTGTGCTTTCTCCTAAGAGTCTTGGCCGCTTCATCTGCTCAGACTGCTGACTTCCCCCTGCAGATGCTGTCCCCTGCACCTGACACAGTGGAGATTTGCTTCCTCATACAAGATTCCTGCAGTCCAGTAATGGCATCTGATGCTGAAGAAACGCCACCCTTGAGTCACTTTGATTTGGGGATGAGTCAATCTTTGTAATATTCCATAGGATCACAGCAAAGCAGTTGGTCCCATCCCTGTTGCAGTGGAAAGAGTTTGGGAAAGCAGAATTTTATCAGGCTCCACATTGTGGATCTAATGGCCTGCTTGTGACAAATGAATAGGTCTTAAGATTTATTACAGATGATTGGATTATTTAGAACCACAGCATGATTGTGGAAATCCATCCCTGAGAAGTCAGTGCATCTGTGGTACTTGGTGCAAAGATTACAGGTTCAGGTCTGAATCCCTGCTGTGCTGGACTTCAGGGTGGGTTCTCAATGCTTCAAGCAGCCTCTCAGATGCTGAACTGTTTCCTGTTTTTCATAGCAAAAGGCAAAATCGTGGAGCAACTTCTCTGTAGGCACATCATGTATGTAGGGGAAATGTAACTCACTCACTCCTGGTTGGTGGCTGGAATTCTTTCCCACCTGTCTTTAGAGGCTTGTTTCCCTTTCTCTTTCAGGGAATGGAGATTGAAGACAAAAAGGACTTGGGAAGACAGATAACTTATCAGCAAAATAGTCCAATGATGCTTTTAATCATATTTCAGTGAAGGCTGAGTTTGTGGTATGGATTTCTCAGACTTAGTTGTGGTATGATGTGATTGAAATCCTACAGACAAAGCCAGGGCTCCCTTGATCTGGAGAGATCTGGAAATCTGTGAGAATTGTAGGATTGAGCCTTATGCCACCACAAGTCCTTTCTGCTAATAATTTGAAATGTCAGGCAGCTGCATATTTATGTAGGTAATAAATCAATATATGTTTCAATAACATAGTAGTTTTACTGAACATTAGCAGTGCCAAGAGGGCACTAGCTCTGTGTTCCTTCATTAACTTTGTTTCCTCACCAGGCTACACCTTTTTTTACTTTATTTGAGGGTTTTTTCTCCACAGATGAAGAAAGTTTTGACAAATCCGTGAAAGCGCATTGAAATTAGGGAGTGCTACACAAAAGTCAGAGATCACAAACTTAATTCATTACTAATTAGCTGTCACTTTTGAATAACTTAATTGATTCAATGCCTCATTCATCAGGCAGACCTGGAGAAGGTTTATCCAATGTAATCCCTCCCCACTGCAGGCACTGCAGCCATGGAGGCACTAAATAAACTCAGCTCCTATGGAAATGAGCAAGATACATCTTAACTTCTCACTCAGTCATTGATATCTGGAACTGCAGGCTGAAGTCAGAGACTGCTCATTCAAGGACACAACAGCACAGAGCAAGGCAGGAGCCATGCACTTTTGGCATGTGCATTTCTAGGGACAGAAAAAGCTTTGTGACACTGCCTCAATCAGGTCATTTTTCTAGGTTATAAATTTGAGAGCATGAATTTTTCTTAACTTGCATTTTCTATATTTTTTATCAGGTACAAAGATGACTATAGTGAGGAAATGGTTGTGTTGGTTTGACTATTAATCTGAATTACATTAAGCAATAGAGATCAGCATAAGACAGGAAGAGGAATAGGAGAAGGTTTGCCCCCCAAACATATTATCTTCTCTAATTAAAGTTTGCTTCTCTTTTTTCTTTTTTTCTTTGTGTGCCTTAGTATGACTGTGTCTTAGATGCCTTTACTTTTGACAAACCTGTAGGAACGTAATACCTTTTCAAATTAGTTTTTTTCTTCTGAATTGAAATAAAACTGGTCATCAAATTCAGTAATTCCTGGGCTTTTGTGGACAGAGACTACAAAGAGTGCCTGCCTTCTCTTAAGAGATGAGACTAGTAAACAATTTTATGTTTTGTTTCCTATTCTCAGTTAATAATGTTGCTCAAAAAATAAAATCAACTTTCTTAGGAGTATTGTTTTAGAATCTAGAGCACATGGCAAGTGATTACCCAAGGCAATTGTTTTCTTCCTATAACATCTTAAATATATGTTCCTAGGTTTGTACTAAAATGAAGTAGAGAATTTACTTTAGACAAGTTATTAAATGATGTGCATAACATAATTACTATGAAAATTGCTATAACCAGTACAGCTAAATATGAAGTTTGTTTCTTGCCTTTGGTAATTTAAAAATATTTTTCCCCGCTAGATTTTATGATTCTGAATTAGAAGAATTAGATTCAGTTGAACAAAAAACCAAACAACTACCCCAACCCCCCCCCCAACCTAATAGTATGCAGTTCTTTAAAAAAATACAATAACAAAATGATTTTTTTTCTTAATAAGCTCTGTCATGTTTGCTCAGTCGTGTAATATTTTTCAAAACTGCTAATACTTTAAAGTCAGTCTGAGTTTTAAAGAAATGAAGGCGCTGTGCTCCTGCAAAACATCATATGTAATTAGGAAAAACTAGAAACACACTGAGCCCTGGTGAGAGCTGTGGAGTGAATCTCAGGAGTGACAGGAAGCAAGCTTTCTCCTCACTCTCTTTCCAGAGTGCTGCAGTAGGTCTAGTTTCATCCAAAGTCTCTGTAGCCCACAGGGATGTCACTGATAGGGAGTGTGAAACCAGCACCTGCATTGTATCAGTAACTCTGAGCAATGAGCAAGTTTACATCAGAATTGAATTCTACTGATTGACACACCCAGTGTATTGATTTTCATCTGTTCAGTACATAGTCAAAGGCTTTCTTGCAACTGATGGTGAATTTATTAGGACTTGTAGCTGGCCTTTGTTTTTGCACCTGTATTCTAATTCCTAAAAATATTGGCTTTGTCTGTTGATTGCAGAAAAGATTTACTTTAAAGGTTGGCAACTGATAAAACCTGTTGTAGAGGAGAAAATTTTATTCCTATCTTTGCTTTGGGGATAATTTGAGCTAAAAGTTGTCTGCTTTCTGTTGGGGAGCAGCAATCGGATTTATGGTATTTATTTTTGCTCACTACATCTTTCTGATATCCTGTTTAAAGCCTTCTCTGTTTAGACATCTGTCTTTGTCTCATTAACTTGATGAGTTTTGATGCTCCATTCATCCATTTCTGCCATGAACAGCTCCATGTCTCATTTTCCTGCTGTCTCCTATTCATAGGATACATCTTCAAATTCTACTCCTTCTTACCTTAAATCTCACATGAAAATTAATTTAGGACTGCCCACAGTGAGAAAGTAATAGCCATCTTTGTCTTAGCTGTGCCTTTAATTTCCTTTTTTTCTTTTATTTTGGACTAGATCCTCAACAGAGGAAGTCCAAGCATGGGAATGTTACTGTGTGGGAGAATCAGGAATGGGAGAGAGGGAATGGGGGATGCATTAAAAGACACTGTGGAGGTGCAAACACCTGGGCTGGCCTGAGATGCTGCAGCTGAGATGCTGCAGGAGGTGGTGGAGGTAAGGTCACCGAGGTGGGGAGGAGCAGAGGCAGAGACCTGCCATCCTCTCATCTTCCTGGGGCCTGTGCACAGCTACTCAGAGAATGAAATCCCATGGCTTTGCACAGGAAGATGTTACTCCAGAGATGAACTTTCACCTCAGAACAGATGCTAGATGCAAAAGCTGAGACTCTGAGATCTATCTGTGGTCTCTAAGATGTGCTGTTTGAACTGAGCCCTTTATGCCAAGTCAGGCCTGGAAGTCTCCTCCTTTCTGGTTTTTATTGATGTTAAGTCATGGCCAAGGGGGATGTAAATCACATCAAAAAAAGCTCTGGGCTGAATTGTTCCGATGAGCTATCACTGCTAAATGATAAATCTGTTACATAAGCAGGAAAGCCCTGTGGGACAGAGGATGTTCAATGAAATTTGTACAGATAATCCATAAACACTGTCCTGCTGGGAAACAGAACAGAAAACACTGCTGCTTTGGCCATGAAAGATCTGGGAAGAACACACCAAATCCTGTAATTAAATGACTTTTAGTGTTCCTAAGTGTTATGTTTCATCTAGACTTCTTAAATAGAGTTAACTAGAGGCTAATTTAAAAAGCCTTCTGCTTTCTTACAATGTATCTGTCTGGTACTGACCGTGGAGAGTTTATCTATTCACAGAACACCATGAATCACTCCCCTGTTTAAGAAAAAAATTGATTGCTGTTCTAATACTTATTGAACACCTATAACAGATGTTTAAATCTCTACAAGCTTGAGATAATTAAAATAATAAATCTCTCTCCATTTGACAAGACTGTTAGCAGAAATCAAAGACATAAATAATCCAGTGGAGCCATAAGACATTATTCTGCCAGATATTGTGATCATATTCTCATGGACATTTCAAGCCTGATTCTACCATCCTTATTTAGGCAATGCTCCCATCAGGTGTTGCTGTTGTGAATAGGGCAGTGCTCAGTAAAGATCCCAGGATTAGGGCTCAGGACAGCACAACAGCAAGGACCTCCAGAGCCTGGCCTTTCCCCCCAGGACCAAGGTCTCAGCACTCAGCTGTTCTTGCTTATATCTTCAAGAACTGGACACAGATCTCTTTTATCCTTTTCTTAGAGTTTGTTTTGCTTCAGTGAGTTAATTGTAGTAGTGTGTGGGCACCTGCATTTGCACTTTGCCATGCTTGGCTGCCTCACAGGCTGGGAAATGTCAGCTTACACCTGGCCCATGGGCAGAGATGTGAGAAAGGACTCAGTTTCCATCTCCCTTCCTTCCTTTGCAGCAACGAACATACAGCTCCTGTTTCCTCAGCAAAAGCTCCTGTGGTCTCCAGCCCTCAGGAGGGGCTGGCACAGCCCCAAGCTGCAGTTCTGTGCAGAAAAATTGAGGACTCAGTGAGTCCAAGAGGAAGAGATTATTCTCCCAAAGCTTGGTGCCCCAGGACAGGCAGTTGTGTGTCCTGACCCAAGGCTTTTGCATCACTGGCTATTTTGTGACCAATATCTGAATGGTTCTTGGAAAACTGAAGCCATCTCTTGCTTCTTCCAGCTGAGTACCTGAAGGAGGCCCCAAACCAAGGGGTACTACAAAGATTCTTGATTGTGGTGAGGATGTTGTTGTATCTCCATGCTATCCAGGACTCTGGGAATTACTTTTTCTGAAATGAGTTTCTGAAAAGGAGTTAGGTGTCAAGATCAGCAAAAAGATACCAATGGGTTATCTGTGGCCTTGGATAAATCGTGGGGGAGACTCTGACATGGCCTGGGCTTGCTCTGTTGCCTGTTGGGGCAGCAGCAGTGCAGTTATGTGCCATGGTTCATTCCCCAGTGCCATTACCAGAGGGATATCAATCATTGTCAGTGCACCAACAAAATCAGTGAATTATCCTGCTGGGCACTGACAATGAAAGCACAGAACACTGCAAAGGCAGGAGGACACTATTTGTGTACATGGAGAGGAGTTCCCCTTGTTGCTTCTCTACTCAAGGTCTTGAAAATTGCTGGTTTCAAAAATTTTGTGTGAAGCCCATGAAGACAGAAGAGTAATATAAATTATTCTCCCATCCAGCCAACCCCTGATTATTAAGCACATCTAACAGAGCTGACAAAGGCTGGGAGAAATGGACATCCACTGGGAAAATGAAAAAATGAAGAGTGATATTCATCCTAGAGGAACAAATGAAACTGCAACACTGTCTTTATAAAAGAGCTACAGGACTAGAGGTCTGGATTCACATAACAGGACTCGTATGACAATAACTAGACAAGAAACACAAAAAAACCCTCAGCATCTAAAGAAAAATCAGTGTTTTCATCTCACAGCAGTGGTAGCCTTGTGATTAGCTGTGGCACTCTCTTGTTCTCAGAGTAATGAGTATGTTAAACTGTGTTTTGTATATAATTTCTGGGCACCATGTCAGCTCCTTAAGATCACTTGAAAGGGAGATCAGTGGGAAGGATGCCACAGCAGTGACTAGAAAATAACTTTGCAAGTCTTTCTTGTTTTCCCTCTCCTTCAGCCTTCTCACACTCCCCCAAGAATCCTGGCTGGCAGAGGAGACACAGCATTGTTAAACTCGAGGCAATGCCAGCCTGGGTGGTGTGAGGTGCTCACCTCAGAGCTGCAGCTGGGCATGTCCTTGTGCCCTGGCAGCACCCCTGTGGTCCTGTGGCTCTTTGCTTTGCTGGGGTATTTGTGCTTTCAGGTGCTCTAGTAGCACTGAAACTTGTGGTTTGGGTTTTTTTTTCCCTTTCCACTGTAGCTCTGGTTGCAAAAGCAAACAACAAGTCTTTTGTTCATTGCTTTTTTTTTCCTTCCATGGCAAATATTTATAAGTAAACCGATCAGTCACTGTCAAGGGAACTCCAATGGTGTGCTCCTGTGTGGATAATTATTACTTCCTTGTAAGCAAAAGGTTATAAAATTTTTTCTTTTGGGAAAATGCAGTAAAGACTTTTTCCTGGCAGGCAAATACTGTACAAATGTTTTTCTCTGGATAATACAACTGAAAAGCTCCTTGTAGGATTACCTGACATAAATGCTTCTGTTAGGCTGATTTCTGTGTCACTGAAAGACTGTTGACTCTTTTCCTAGGGGGAAAAAAGCTTTCTATGGTTTCTTCCTACTGGGAGAACATTTTTCCTGGTTCTGTCAGGAAAATACAAATAAAAAACACCCCTATTTTTTTCTTTTAAATGCATCAGAATCTTGGTTCAGAAGAGCTGTTAAATACATGATTAAATCTGTATTTACGGGCGGTCCAACAGATCCCTGCTCATCATTGCCTTCTTATCTTTTTCGTAGCTGCTTATCAAGGACTGCTCACCTGACCAGGTCCTTAAGTGCTGCAAGTACAAGCTTGTGAGAGGAGTTGAGTGGAATGATTTACTCTCTGACACTAGCAGCACTTGCAGCTGGCTTGGCTGGATGGACTTTTTCCTGGAATAATCCCCCTTTTCAGAGCTAATCTGCACACTAGAAAAAAACTTCTTTAAGGTATTGGCAGGTCCTAACTTATTTTTGGAAGATGCTTTCAGTTTTCACATGTATTTCTTTCCAGCAGTAGATGGCAGCAATTTTCTTAGTCCTAATCTGATAAGATCTGTGTGCTAATTACTGTAAATGACTATATTTCAAAAGGCAAAGTCTTCAGTTGCCCTTTTCAGCAGACATTATGAACTAAGATATCATCCCTGCTGTCCTGCAGTTAGTGCAGTGCTGGGCAATAGCAGACCAGTGTCTCCCAGGATGTCTGTGCTGGACAGGCAGCAGGGCACCCACCAACCCATCCCCCAGGCTCTCAGCCTGGTGAGGTACCAGCTAGATCAGCCTCAGCCATCCCTGGGGTTATTCTTTGGGGATAAAAGAGATATGGGAAAATGTGGGCCCACATCCCCACCTTCATCTGGGAGGGGAAGTGAAACGCTTGGCAAATAATGGAGTGCAAAAATGCTGTGATGAATTGACTAGTTAAAATCTGAAGAAAATGAAAAGAGCAGAGATGCTCTGGCTCAGAAATAATCAATCTGTGCATATTGCTCTAAACTGAATTTTCCTCTTCGTGCAGGCTGTACATTTATTTCCAGAAAAGGATCATTAGGAGACTTACTTTTAAATGAAATGTTTGTGATCAGTATAAAGGTTTGCAACAAGAGACAGAAAGTGTGAGAAATGAATTGAGCAACATTATTATACGAAGTTAAAATATAATGACATCTGTTATGTGAGCATAGAATAATGTTGAAATTAGGGAAGCTTCATCAACTTTGAATGAATAACTGATCTCCAGTGGACAGAGAGAAAACTGATTTTAATGACTGTTTTAAACTAACATTTGGTGAAATAAATGTTTAATGCATTTGTTCTAAACCAGAATTAACTGCAGTGCCATGTCTTTTTCACAGCTCAAGCACTGCTTCTATTCAGCTGTTCCTCTATCCTTTCTATCTCCTGAATTCTACAGGAAACTGGGATTTTTAAAGCTTATTATCCATTTTGAAATGACTGATAAATATCCCTTACTACTGCTTTTGATGATATGTCTGGTAGATTTGGCTGCGTCATGGGAAATGCCAGTACAAGATGAAGAATCTGACAAATTTGGGATGGGGTAATTGTGTTAAAACCATATTAAGCCCTCTTCATCTTGAAACACTGCAGGAATTATTGTTACCTGCAGCTTTGCAGTCACCTGTGTTTCATTTCTCACTTTGTGTTTGAACCCACCTGCTATTTCATAATTAAAAATACGCCTGTGGTATAAAATAGGCAGAGGAAGGAGACTGACATGCCCAAAATCAGAAAAATAATTAGAAAGGGCTAGGCATGGGGTAAGAGAAACATCCTTGAATAACCTGGGCATTGTCAACATTTAAATCATTGTGAACTGCTGACCTATTTAGGAAGCAAAGTAAAACTTTTTCCTTAATCATCAAAGAAAATTTGGCATAAGATGTGAGCTTGTTGGAACTGTAAACATTTCTTATTCTTGCCTGCACCTTGGGTAAGTGACTAGTTAATATTATGCCTTTAACCAAAGACAAATAATCAAGGTCTGACTACCTTGGTTTACTACAAGGTCTCTTTATTGCCTCAAGGAGCTTCCCCAGCTGTGTTTCTGCTCTTTTCCTCTGCCTGCTTTTGCATTAGTCCCTAAGTGTACTCCAAGGGCAAGGGTGCTTGTGGGACTGTTGTTTGTGTATTGTTGAAGATGTTTGTCCACTTTTACATGCTCCTTTTTGACCTTGCCCTGTTTTCCCTGCTAAAAAGATCACACACGCAATGAGCAGAGCTGTTGTAGAGCCCCCTTTAAGCCTGCTTAGCAAACATCCTGCCTGTTCCTGCGGTGGCAGGGCCATTTCACACACTGTCCCAGCAGAAAAATGCAGGCAAACACTCCTGCAGGGGCTCCAGCACAGAGCAGGGAGGTGAACAGGAGGCATCCCTGTGGCACAGGGCAAAAGGGTGGCTCAGGAGACGCAGGGTGGGAATATGCAGAGCAGGAATTCTCTGCCAGGTGGGAGGAGAGGGATGAGCTCAGGCACTGACATGGCTTGTCCTGGCAGCCACAGCTGGGGACAGCAGAAAGCAGCAGAGGTTGTGAGCATCGGGTTTTGTGTCCAAGTCAATTAGGTGTTTCAGTTTTAATGTTATAATTGAGAGTCAGATCTTTTATTTATCTGTTGATGTTTTTGAAATGTTCTCTCCTTGATGACATTGCTGATATAAGCACTTAAATTTTCTGGGAACAGGCCATTTAATAGCTAATACCTTCTCCCCAGGGCCTGGATTGGAGTGATTTTGGTCAGTGAAATGCTTCATGATTTGAAATGATGGCTACATGTGATAGGGGATCTGTGCTTGTCTTCTCCATGACTGCTCAGCAGGCAGGCTGCTCCCTGGAGTACTGACTTTTTCTACCCCTCCCTACTGCCAGCAGAGGAGTTCTCTGGTATATGATGGCCTAATTTTTGCCCACGTGCAGATGCTGTGAAGGGTTTGTTTGTAGCTTTGTGGCAAATGTTTTACAGGGATCTGTGACAGCAGGGACCATCTCCCTTTGTAGAGGATGAAATGAAAGTGCTGTCGTTATCAAACACACACCGTGCTCTCGCCGAGTGCAGGCTGCAGCTGCTGGGACATCAAAAGGTGATGAGTTTGCATTAGACAAGTAAACTTGCAATAGGAATTCTCCCTCTCTAAGATCCCTGCATCCCCCATGATGCAATCCTTTGGGCAAGGTCTGTCATGTACTACAAGGCTGTGTAGCTTATCACAATAGGACTCTCAGCTGATGCCTCTAGATACCAACAGGAAATAAATATTAATAACATGGCAGCCTCCCTGCTTACTATATTCCTGTTTCCAGCCTTCTTACTACTGATCATCTGTAGCTGGAGAATGGATGCAAAATCATCTTCTTACAAATAGGGTTAGGCTGAAAGTGGAAGGGGGCAAAAAAGGGTAACTGAAATAATTACAGACATAAGGGGGCTTTGATTTGAGACAATATTAGGCAAGATAAAACCTATTTAATTCTCAGAGCAGACTAATAAACAAAAGTGTGAGGGAAGGATGTATAATATTGAATGGCACAGAGCAGGTCAGCAGGGCTATTCCTCACTGCGTGTTTGCAGTGTATGAAAGGAATGCCCAAGGAAACTTTAAGGTGACAGGCTTGAAATAGATAAATAAGTTATTTTTATGCAGTGCAAAACTCAAATCTGTAAATTTCAATTCCACAAGATGCTGTGTTGTTATGAGATACCCTTAAATACAGAACTGGTGAGTTTTTTACCCACCACTATTATTAGAGCTATTCAGTTCATTTAAAAGGAATTGATCTTCATCTTTTAGTTAGAAATCAGAGGTGGCTGTGTTTCAGGAGCAAGCAGTTTGCTTCAAAAATCTTATAAAACCTGAAGACTATATCAAGAACAACATTTAATGTTCAGAACTATATATCTTACCCTCATTTCTGCTAAGAGGTGCTAGGTAGGGTAAAGGTGGGGGAGCCTTGTTGAACCATGTGTTCTGAAAAGACTCTGCAGGCTCAGAAATACTGAATTCACCATTGATTTTTGTACTTTCCTAGGAATCAGCTATCTTGAGAAAGCAAGCTCCCTGTTTTGTTATGATATAGCAAGTTTTTTACTCATTTTATCAGAGGAGATTGTGCCTAACTAAACCTTGTTCCTAAATCTTCATTCTGTGGGTCAAAACTATTAACACATCTGGTGAATTTTTTTCTCGAGTGTTTGGTACTAAATTATTTCCAGTCACACAATGTCTTTGTGGCTGAGAAAATGCAAATAATGATCCAGCGATACCGTAATCTAGCAGTTTATTTAACTTCATCCCATTAATACAATTAAATCTGAGGTGATGATCCCTGCACTGAGCACTTGATAAAGCAAAACGTTTGTCTTCTCAGACAGGTTTTGAATGAATGCAAGAAAACAGAATCCTTTCTGTCTCTGGAGGTTTCTGATGCAGTCACTGAAATCCATGAAATCCATGTTTAAACCAGTAAAGAACTTGGTCCTCTGGCTTATTTTGAGTGAAGAATCTAACTGCAATACTAGTGGAGTGCTTACTTCTAAAGCTACTATAGAGATAAATTTTGCTCAATGAGATGTCTTCAGTCTCATAGAAACCTTTGAATGGAAAGCTTTTGTGGTTTTTTTTTTTAGCTTTTTACTTTCTTTTTTTTAAGGGGGAGATAGTCCCATAGGTGCTTAGGAGAAGAAAAGGACCAGATCAAGAGGAGGAAGGTAAAATGTCAGATATCTCAACCAATCCTTCTCAGTAGCAAACATGGACATCTATTGAATACAGAAGGCAACAGAAATAACTCTGGTGCTTGTTTTACAAACAGCTAGTTTACACAGGGGAGGAGCCAGGGAGTTCAATGTGCTGGCATTTTTGGCCATTTGAATTTTCAAATGCAGCTGAACACTGAATTTTGATAATTGGGCTCACTAACATTCTTACTAAATACAAATTAAGTCATTCAAAGGACTTGGGTTTGCACCTAATTATTAAAATCACTTAATTGGAAACCAGTTTTGAACCTTTTGCTACGCGTGAGTCATGCCACCCAGAAAAGCCATCCCACAGAGGATTCATCTAATCCATCTGGTAGTGCAAATAGTGGAGGGACTCAAAATAACAAGAAAATTGTTTACCTTTTTGAATAGGAGATGAAATTACTTTCTTGGCTCTTTATAGCAGCTCAAACATTTACACAAACTTGTTAAGCTGCTTAGAGAGAGGATTATTTGTGCAGGTAATGCTTCTTTCAGTAAGTTAAGCTGCAGGGAAAGCAGATGCTTGACTTCATGAAATTTGGAGAAATTGCCTCTGGGAGAAATTTAAATAAATTAATAGAGAGATTCTGCTCTTCTTCCTTCTCTGTTTTTATTTTAGACAAGTTATTCCTTCTCTGTGAAGATGGGTTTGTGCAATACTCACAAGGAAGTTAGTTAATTATGTAAAGCTGCACCAGGTAAATATTATTTACAGATGGCTAAAAAACTTCGTGTTACACTCATTTGCCAAGAATAACCCCCCTCATTTCACAGCTGGTGGAGAGGTGTTTTTAATTGTCATTAAGGTAAGCTACAGATTGTATTCTCCTGCATATTTTTACCCATTTTGACTGTTTTTTTCTTTGCATTTTTTAATTGTAGCCCTGCAGGCACCGTGCACATAATTGAAGTAACCAATCTGTTTTTGTTTATCTGTGTTTTCCATTAATTAGATATGTGGAATCGAAATTTCCTACTGCAAAACATGAGGTGACATGCTAAGGAACCAAATCTGCATTTCCTCACCAGGCTGCACTGCTGGTGTTGGAGAAGGTATTTCCAGAGCAGGATACAGCAGTGCTTGTAGTCTGGGCTGGACAGGGAGTGGAGGGTGAGCAAGTGGCTCTGCAAAGGACAGGGGGAGGGATGGGAGAGGCCCCTGCCCTTCCCTGGGAGTGGGGCTGAGCCTCCCCGGACCGTGTGATTGCTGCAGGCTGTCCAAGGACACGGGGAAATGCAGCCTTGACCCTGGGCACAGTGAAATGGTGCCCCAGGAACTTCACCTCCTGGCTGAGCTGGGCCCACAGCAGTGCTGATGTGGCTCCTGGACACTTTTCTGTAGCCAGATTTCCTTTTTCCTGCTGCTGAAACAGCAGCTCAAAACTTCACTTTTATAAATATGCAAGGTGCACCCCTAACCTGACCCATGGCAGCACAGGTAAGACCTGAAGGTGTTGCTGTTTGTTAGGGTATCTCAGTGGTTCTCAGAGCATTTTATTTAGAAATGGCCCAGCTCTGCAGTGCTCACATATTCAAAACAGGCTAGTGATCAGCTGTCAGGTTTTGCCAAGAACTGCAGAATTTGCCAAGAGTGAAGTTCCTGGGAAGAAATTGAAGTGATCTTCATGTAACAGGCAAAGGCAAACTATTTTCAGCCTGCCCACAAATGACCATTAAGAAGAGAAGGACTAGCCTCAGTTCTGGGTGTGCAGAGTGGCAGGTACATGGAGAAGTCCATAGAGGAACGGGTCGGTAAAAACGAAGCTCTAATGTAAATCCAGAGGCAATCATCAGGGAAAATCTTTGGAGCTAAAAGCAACTTATTGCTGTTTTTTGAGGTTCTTCTGACACTTTTTTTAATGGATTGACAACATTTTCCTATGTGCTTTGTGAGCTCAGGCTTTGCTGGTTTGTACTCAGAAGGATGAATAAGTGCTTCTTTGAAGCTAATGGCCTCTTTTGCCTGTATATCTATGCCACAATTCCACCACAATCCTGTGAGAGCCTCCCTGATGTCAGTCTGGCCTTGTACACACATTAAAGACTTATCAGGTACTAACTCCCTGCCCAGCCCACACCTTTTCCCTCTTGCCTCCCCTCTGCTGCTCAGTCATTTTTCTTTGCTTGTTGCTTGCCTGCAGTGATGGGTGTGTGCCCTTTTCCTCACTTGGAGTCTGGCAGTAAATCATTAGTCTGCTTTATTTTTTTTATTTTTATTTTTTTTTACATTCTGGAGCAGCTGCTCTGATTATTTTAAAGCAGGAAAAAGACCAATAAATGGGGAGAATCCTGAAGGTAAGTACTTCAGTGAGGACTTAATGTCAAGGTACAGTACACGTAGAAGCTTTTACAGGGACTATTGAAAAACTGTTATCTGCTGTATATTTTAAAGGCAGGACATAATTCAGACATCTGATTGACTGCCCTTGAACGTTGATTCTTGCTCTATAACTTTTATTTTTCTGAAACCTTGATTTAAGAACTTTTGAAGGCATCATATATTGCATTCATCACCCTTAGTGAATTACTTCTGCTGCCTTAGCTGCACCAGCTTTGTGGGGACATTATGGCAGAAGAAGAAATGTGAAGCTCTGTCAGAGGAGAAGTGGAAAAGTCACCTCTGTAAATTCAGGATTGCTTCCCTCTTCACTTGCAAGTACAAGAGGTGCCCTGGCCCTGGGCAGTTCAAAGCTGCACACTGGAGGTTTGGTGGAGGTGAAGGCTGGAGAGCATGAGCAGTATGTGCCTGTGTGGAGAGGAGATGTCTGTGTACTTCTCTTCCACCTGTTTTTTGACAGGTAATATTAATTCAAACAGAAATTAAGCAAGTAGTTTCAGCATGCATGTTTTGTTTCCTTAAAGACAGGGTATAGCTGTAATGTGCTCTGTATTTCCAAGTACTGGTATTTTTACATAGGTAAGAAATATTCAAGTCTGAAATACACTTAACAGGTTCTTACAGAAACTCAAGCCAATTTTAGAATATTACCATGTTATCTCAAGCCAAAAGCATTGGCAATCAAAGGTGTTTTTAAAGCCATTAGCTCCAGTTTCATTGACTTGTTTTAGTTTTTTCTCTTTGATAACATGTTGTTTTTGAGGAAATGAACTCACTGACAGTTTGGAGGGCAGGACTGGCTCAGGCATAGTGAGAAAAAACACACCACCACTGTTTAGTATTTGAGTCTGAAATGAAATCATATCCCTTTATTTCCATAAATGTTTCTCTTCACAGATGTATTGGGAGAGGGTAATTCAGGGCCTTGAAATGTATGGACAACTGAGGATGACAAAGCCTGGAACAAATGTCCTAAAAAGAGTTTATTACTACACATTAAAACAGGTAAGGCTGTAAAAAATATATTTTAGCTGCCAAAAATGTGTTTGCTACCAATATATTGGACTTCTTTCTTTACATTTTTTAAAATCTTATTTATAGGACATGCTCACTGGTGCTTAAAGAGACATTGAAACACTGACACCAGAACTGAATTACTGATGGGCTGAACTGGAGGACCACTTGAACAGGTCCTGCTGGAGCAGCCTGCCAGGTGAATGGGTGGATGTGCAGGTGTGCAAGTGCAGAGCACCTTGGTCTTGCCAAACGTAATTCTTGTGTGTACTCCTAGAAAAACAAAGCAATATCTTTTCTGCCAAATACTCTGCTGCATAAAAGCTCAAGGATCTTTACCCTCATGGTGAAGTGAGGGCTTGAGAAGGGGTCTTGGCACATGAGCCCCTTGGCCATGGCCTCAGAGGGATGTGCTCAGAGGAGCCTCTGACAGGCTCCTGCAGCTCCTGGCTCCAGCCCTCCACACCTGGAGCTTGGCAGGAGCTGCCGTGGCCTCAGCACGGCTCATTTCACCTGCCTGGCACTCCCTGGCAGCCCTTGTGGGTGTGCAGGGCCAGGGAGGACCCTTGTGAGGCATAAATGGGAACAGGAAATTCTCCTTTTCTACATGACGGGCCAGCCTGGTGCTTCTGGTTGAGTCAAAACCCAGTTGTCTTCTTGGGAAGCAAAAGAATCAGATTGTAGAATTTAACCTTGAGCTTTACATTTTAGTAATGGAGCTGGCCAACTTCAAAAAGAGACACCTGTTCAGTATGGGATTGAGGTGTGTAGGCTTAATGCACAATTTATCTGTCTGTGAACAGAGATGTGAAACAACTTAAAGTGGATCATTATTATTTTTACCACTTACCTCCCCTGCCCTGAAACTCCATTTCATTTTCATCTGAAACAACATTTTTCTTCTCCTTTTGTCACATGACCTGGAAAATCCATTATTCAACCAAATATAATCTATCCCAAATACGTGTAACTTCTGTCCAGAAGAGCAATTTAGGCTTCTGTGCCATCAGTCCAGAGTTTCAGACCATTTGTGGTACTCTTCCTTTCATACTTATGATTTGCTCTGTTCTGCAGCCTGAAATATGATAATCTGGGCAGAACAGAAATGCAAAATAGGACAATTTTTACAAGCAGATTTAAAACTTCTGTTTTGTGCTACAAACACAAAGAAGTAAAAAAAAAAAAAAAAGTGCTGTATAATTTCTTCTTTTCTAGAAGCACCAGCAAAAAATGGACAGGGGAAATCTGTAACAGAAAAACATAAATCAACATCAGTGTTTGTTGATTTCTAGGTTTTATTTTCTTTTGGTGTTTAAACTAGGATTTTCAAACCATTCACTTGCAGAAATTTGCATTTTATGAGAACAAAATGTGATGAGATCATTTTAGGTAACTTACCTCTTTTTCCTCAGTTTGTGGGATCTAAAACCAACCGTGCTTGTCATTGTCTCAGTAATTTCCCATAATTGAAGTTAAAATATATTCTAAGTTTGCACCAAATGAGCTGTTCCAAGATGAGTTTGCCAAACTCTGTATTGCAGTGGGATTTCTGCAATTATGATTAGATACCAACAAAAATTATCTCTGGAATACCACTGAATGCAACATTGATTAGCTTCTCTCAATCCCACAAGAGGTTAGCAGAAGCACAACTTGCATTTTGTCTCTGTAGCTCTGTCTCTGCCAACCACAGTTGTGCTGGCAGATCAGCACAATGAAAAGGGGGTGAAGGGAGGAGAAGCAAGGAGCTGATGGAGGACTTTTATATTTCTAGGTGCTGATGTGCTTTAGGATGTTGTTGGTATTCACCAGAAGTCTCAGAACTGCTGAATTGATTGTGTGGCTGCATCCCATCCAGAGGACAGAAATCACCAGTACAAGAGTTTGTGTGTGCTTTTACTCCTCCCCATGACTTTTTTAGCTGATTATTGGTTCTCCCACCAAAATGTGAAATAAACAGGCAAAGGCAGCATTTGTCTTAGTCGTGCCTGAGAAATTCCCTAAGGCAAATAGAAGCTTATTTCCACTATCTATCCATGGATTTTACATCTCCGCTCCACAAAGTATTCTGCACATGAAAAAAGGCTCCCTATTTGAGCAGTTTCCCTAGCAAGCTGTTTGCTGGATTAAGGCAAAATTAGGATTTGTGTCTGATTTTAATTAATCCCAAACAGTGATTCCCTTTCTGCTATTGGCCAGTCAAGAAAGCAGGTAAATAGTCAGTATGTTATATCTTTTTGCTCTTTTACAGAAATATAATGACTAGTGCAGGAAGATGTTACCTGTGCTGTAAAGCTGTCATGTTTTCCTTTGGGGAAGGAAATTCTTATTTTCCCATCCATATACCTATGCAGAGCAGTTACTCTTCTTACACTCTGTACATGCAAAATGCTTAATAATTTTATCTTCAGCTTGCAAGCATAAAAGTGAGAAAGTTACCCTATTCCAAACTTAACTACTTGTGTATGTTGTTGGTATCAAATAAGATTACTGCTTGGAGGATACTGCATTTATCTTTCACTTGAAATAACCCAGGAGAATGTCAGATGCAAAATGAATTTTGAAATCTTGGCATTTACTGCTGCTTTATACTCCATGTGTGCAACTTCAGTCAACCGCAGTGACATTATTGTGAGTCCCTCCAACTGAAGGGAATTGGCACTCTATTAACAATCCCTCTTTGCAGAGCTGAATGGGAAATATGTTACACTCAGCTCTGTGTTTGTCTCCCAAAGAGTGGTGATCAGAATCAAGGCTGCTACCAGCCAGGCAGGATTCTTTCCTTGTCAGCTTATTCCTTCCTGTAGCTGATCCAGCGTTATCCAGCTGTTGATGTTCTCCTCCCTTCACAACAACACTCTTTGCTTTGGCTTTTGTCCCATGTAAATGCAGCCCTGCCAAGTCCCTCTGTGATGAGCTCCCTTCTGTGCTCTGCTGCTGCAGCATCAGCATCTCCCCTCCTCGTGGCTCGGTGCTTCCACCTCTCCCTGCTCCAGGGACCTGGGTGCTGCTGGCAGAGCACAGGGCCCAGGGCAGCAGGACACACAGGGGCTGGAGATGCTGGAGGCAGCCTGGGTGATGTCCTGGAGCCCTGCAGCTTTCACCTGGGCTGAGGCAGGCTGGATGCTTGTGCCCACCTGCAACAGGGTTATCTATTGGCTTTGCACCACTGCTAAAATTAATGGCTGGGAAGAGCTGATGGTGTTTCCAGAGATGGACTCAGCTTTCAGCCTTATTTCTCCTTGCTTATGGTGGTCATCACGGGGTGTCTTGTGAGCAGGTGCATACACACACTCACACATGCATAGTTTTCATGTGTGGCCACATTTCCCAAAGATCAGACCCGAATCTGTGCTGCTATATATGAAAGACTAGACATAAAGTCAATAAATGTCACTCTACACAGCTGTAAATCCTCTCATCCTGTCATCCTCCCATTCAGGCAAGAAAGATGTGAGAATTGTGTAGACTCAGAAGCAGAGGTTCACGGCAAGGCTGGGGCTCTCCTGACCATAGCATAGAGGATGGTCCCTTCTGGAAGGAGCTGTTAGTGGTAAGGTTCATAAGGACAATTCATGTCCCCTAAACGACCTTCTCCCTGCTGGAGGCTGCTCATGTGGAAAGCTCTTTAATTTCTGCTGTGTAAAGTCAAACCAAACCTTTCCTATTTGACTGAAGAGGAGCAGAGTGCAACACACAAAAGCAGCAGATCCATCAGTCCTTGGGAGGTGGAAAAAGAGCAGCTGGGAGAGCAGCCTCAGCTGGTGGCTGGCTGATGAGGACGTTTGGCTACAATCGGATTGTAATGGATGTGGGTGAGTCCACACATAGATTGATTAAAATTGATTAAGAAAGTCTACCTGACTCTCTCAAAGCTAACTGAAGTCAGTGGAAAACAATCCTTTTCCTTGAATTCTCTGATACTGAGTTAAAGCCCTAGAATATCACCTCATGAACTAATTTGGTTGGCAGAAAAAATGAAGAAATTTAGTAAATCAAGGATTGGAAAACTAAATTTGAAATTATGCATTTGGTTCCTGGCTCTTCACAGATTTACTGCTTGGCATTGCTCAAGTTCACTGGTCTTTTTGGTCATTGCTTCCCAGTATGGACAGATGTGACAGTGAGAATAATTCTTTTCTCTCCCATTTTTATTTAGGTCAACTCTCTCTTCTTTGAGTGTGTCTACAACACAGTGCACCTGGGAGGCCTTAGCTGCGGTCCCACCTGCTTTACCAGACATGAAAAAACAACAACAACAACAAAAGGGGTCAGAAACAGAGGCCAAAGCAGGTCTCTTTACTTCTCTAGTGGTACATCAGAAACAAGTGTAAGGCTTGGTGCATGGCAGGCAGCTCCTACAGCTGATCTCTTCTGCTCCGTATTCAACTCCATGAATACCACATTCCTCTTTGCCTTCCTACCTTATTTTCCACAATAGGCTGAGAAAACATCAGAATAAGGGAAACAAAGTGACTTTAAAAAATAAATTATCAGTCAGCAATATGTTCCCCTACTTTTTAAATGAATAATATATATACCCATATAGTGACCGTAATAATTTATGCTTTTTGACTTGGTATAAAATGCTGAAGAATGTCTAGTTATAACACTTTAACAATTCAAGTATAATTCCAAAATATTGATAAATACAGCTTCACCTAACTGTATGTTTCAAAGTTCATGGGATGTTTTATTTCTAAGCTTTAAATCTTTTAATTCAACTAAAAAGTGACTTTAGTAAGTGACTTGATATATAGTGAAAAAAATAGCACTCTTACATTGTAATCATGCCAGGAGAAGTGAAAGAGTAGCTGAAGTGTCAGAGGTTATGAATTGCAGCAAAGGTATCAGTGTCTGGGTGAAGTCTGTGTCACCTGGACAAGTGAGGTCTCCTGGCAACATTTTGTCTCTTTCAAATTATTTAAAAGAATTATACAGGCAGTAAAATGCTTCTTGATTTTTGTCACATTCCTGCTCTACAATAATTTTGCACATTTACTGTATTAAGAATACCTTGAGTGTGTTTGAGTCCTCCCCACATCTGGGAAGAGTCACCGTGTTTGGTTTTCTTGGCCTTGCAGGTCAATGTGGCTGAACATTGTCTCCTTGAGCCTAGAGAGGCTTTAAAGGATGGTTGTACTCAGAGAAATGCCTAAGAATGTTGCTACTTTTGTTATCCTTGTGTGGTATCTAGGTCAGATTTGCTTTGTCTGTAGCTAACAAGACAATGTTTCTAATTGTCAGCTCTGCATATGTGATAAAGACCCAGAAGCAGAGCCAAGTGTTTTCTTGACTTGGACAATAATTGAAAGGATGCTAATGCTGATGCATAGCTGAGGTGAGCAGTGTGCAGCTGAGCAGGATCTGGCTTTTCTCATCTGCTGTGGCTTGAGGGCAGGGTGCTGAGGGGATGCTGATTTCACTGGTGAGGGTCTCCTGAGGAAGATGCATTTCTGCTGGTGTTTAGGTTGTAAGATTCTCACTGCTGTGCTCCTCAGTGTTCGCAGCTTCTCAATGGTCCTGTGCATATGGCATGCCCTGTTACAAAGCACCAGTCAAGCCAAGCAGTGGCACTGTAAAGTCCTAAAGTGCCACTTACAGAAATTTGTCCCATGATTTTTCTTCCTGTATCTTAGTTAGCTGGAAGAACTGTATCCTCCTCTGAATCTGAGCAAAATACAGTAGATTATAGTCTACATGGAGCTATTCCAAGATACGTAAAAGTGAATAAAAAGCAGCACAGGGAAACTAAAAATAACACTACCATTCTTTGGAAAGCATGAATGTGCCATGACAGAAGCAGAGTTAGGGAGGAGAAACTTAGCCTGGTCCAGTTAAAGGCAGTCTGATAAAATGCATGCTAATGATGGTGTGAAAATGTGAAGCGGGTTTGAAAGTGGCTTCCCCGTTGAGCACAGATGCTGTAACCCCCGGGGCGAGCTGTCCCGCTGCCCACAGTGAAACCTCTGTGAGTCCTGCGGAGAGCCCAAGGCCAGGGCAGCACTGCCTGGGGCAGGGGGGAAGGGGCCCTGGTGATGCTCTAAGTGTCAGCGTTCGCCTGCGACCCTCGCAGAGCCGCAGCTCTCGCTCCAGTGTGCGCTGCTGCCGGGCACGACCCGCGGCAGGGACAGTTCTGCCTACACAGGCTCTACTGCCCTGCCTGGGGTTGGGGTACTGAAAAGCACAAAGCCCAGAGCTCCAGGCACACTGCAGCTGCAAAAGGCATGCCAAGGGGAACACAGAACTGCCAAAACATGGCTTCTTCCACAGCTTTTGCCTTGGAATCAGACATAGCCCAAGGCTGCTTTTACTGCTCTGCCCGGGGTTAGGGTTACATCCGCTCCCCTCCACGCCAGGTACCCCGGTAAGGCACCGACCCCTTCTCAGCCTTTTGCTGCCACTCCATCCATCCCGCTCTCGGCTACATCTTCTGCGCGGCCGCCGGGGTCCCTGGCCATTGGGGCTCCCGCGGGTGCCCGGCGGGGCCGTGGCGGGGCTTGCCCCCGCGGGCGCGGTGCGGGCGGTGCCGCGGGGCGGTCCCGGGGCCGCGGCCGGGCCGGGGCTGCAGGGTGGAGGCGCGCCCGCCAGGGGGAGCTGCTGCTCGCGCGGCGCGGGGCGGGCGGGCGCACCTGGCGCGCGGGGCCGCGGGTCCCGGCCCGCTCCGCGCCGCGCGGACACGGACACGGACCGGGACACGGACACGGGCCGGGACACGGACACGGACACGGGCCGGGACACGGACACGAACACGGGCCGGGATCGCCCCGCCGGCCGCCGCTCCGCGGGGACACCCGCAGCCCGCCGGCATGGAGCCGTAGAGGGGAGCTGCCGTGGAGGTGAGTCCTGCGCGCGGCGCTTCTGGCGGCAGTTGCCTTTTTTATTAAAAAAGAAAAAGAAAAAAAAAATCCCTCAGAAAAAGAAAAGTTCGTCCCTCCTCCTGCCGCCGCGCGCGGTCCGGGACAGAGCTGCGGCTACTGCCCCATCCCTCCCGGAGCTCCGGGCGGGCGGAGGGACCCCGGGGTCGCGCTGGTGCCGCGGCGCTCCCGCGGGGCTCCGGGCCGGGACCGCCGCAGCTCCGGCTCTCTGTCCCTGTGCCGCTGTCTCGGAGCGGATGCTCGGGGCCGGATCCGTCCGTAGCGGCGCGGCCGCTCCACCGCTCCCCGGACTGAGCCCTGCTGCTGTTGGAAGCGCCGGGAATGTTTTCTGTCACGAAGAGGGGCGAATCTCGGTTGGTACCGAGAGTCTCTCAGCCTCACGAACGCGTGTGGGGCTTCCCGGGAAAAGTGTTACTGCCGGGGATTTAAAATAAAACCGCTAGAGCAGTTGCCTTTCGGGATGATGCAGCGCGGTGGAGTTGAAGTGGTGCCGGTGCTTTGGAGGCTTGGCTGCTCTGAGTTACCGTGGTGAGTGTTGGACTTGAAACCTCTGCCTCTGAAAGTTCCGTGACAATAAAGCTGCTCTGGTTTCCTTTGGAGTCCGATGGAAATCTGCTGAAGGGCACCAAACATTTCTGAAGTGGCTTGGATTCAGTCGCTGTTTTCAGAGAGCCTGTCCCTGGACTGCTGTCTCTGCTAGGATTCAAAGAATCCAAAGTTTCTGGTGGAAAATGCTGTAAGCTGCGGTTTCTCAGAGTTGTAGTAAGGTTTGTGTACTTTTGGCAATTTCTGTGCCTGTTGGGTTAACGCTCAAACTTGGGCTTGTACCGCGAGGGGAAACCCATTGTGGCAGGAGCCAGCAGTTTGTAGCGCTCCCCGGCAGTGTCTATAGTCCCTGATACATACTCCCTGAGTTTTTACCCCGATTATTTAAAAAAACCAATAACATATTTTTAGCGTCTGTGTAAGGTTTGTGGACGTTACAATATTACTACCGGAGTGCAGGTGGATTTGAGGTTTTTCGGGGGATTGTTAGTGGTGGGAGCGGGAAGGGCAGTTCGCGGTGCCCAGGCGCTGTGTGAGCGTGCGGCTGTTGCATTCCCGCCCGACACGGGCTCTCATTCGCCCTAAACGCCTCCCGTCCGTGCCGAAAGGGAACGGTGGTTCTCATCAGGGTTAAACCTCTGCAGCTGCGTGGCTTTCCGTGGTGTCCGTAAGAGCAGGTGAATGCCTGCCCTGCTTCTGAGTAGCGCTCGGGAAGGAGGTTCCCTCCGGGGGCAGGACGGGCCAGCCCTGGTGGGGACATGGTGTCTGAAAAGCTTTGCCCCTGCCAGACCCGAGGCTGGAGGTGAGTGTGCGGGGGAAGCTGAGAGCGAGACAAGCGCTTGCTTTGCAACAGAGTGACTGCAGAGGAGACAGTGGGGCACGCCGGGATTTGGGTTTTGGGCTCCCTGAGCCAGCGGGGTGTAATGGCATGCGAAGGGAGAGTTGTGGCAGGTCACCGAGGCACAGGGAGTGGTCTTCGGGGGTGAGCCCGTGATCCATCAGGGGCTGTAACTGGCGATGTGCGGGGTGGCTTCCTGAGAAATTACTGAGGATCGCATCCTTCTGAGGATGTTTCTCTGGGCACAGGAGACCTCTTGCAGTGGGAGGACGGGGCTTGGGCCGACCTCCCTGCAGAGTGACGGTGTTGCTAGGCAGCAGCTTGCACCTCCAGCGTGCTCCAGATCCCGGTCTGCGAGGGGAGACCATCCTCTCCTGAACTAAAGCTTTCTAGCTGGTGACCAAGGCTGGAAAGTGCATATCCTGTGGGTGTGCATGCACTTCTTGCTTGCTCCTGGGTATTGGGGAGGGGTGGTCAGCTGGGAACGTTCAGCGTTGTTAGCTGACAGCAAGACTTCTTTACACTCACCCACCTACTTGGGCTGCAGGAGAGCCCAGGAGAGAGAGATGAATCTTTGAATGTTCCATTTGTAAGGCTTAAGAGTTCTCTGCAGAGCACCTTTTTCCTTTCACTGTACCTGGAAGCTCATTGGAGGTTTGTCTTCAACTTGTGTGGTGATTGATGCTTTAGCAGTTAAATGGGAGGGAAAAGGGAGGAAGGAAGGCCAGGTGTGCCACATTAATGCCCTTAGCCAGCATGCGTCAGTTTTAGTGGCTGCCACACAACTGCTGGAGCCTCAGTGCACGCATGGCATCAGCCAGTGCTGTCTGAACTGCTCTGTACCTCACAGAGCAATGGAAAACCTTTTAATTTTCAGAGCTGCCAGTCTGGTGGCTGCACTTTGAAGCAGTGCAGTAGCTGAAGCTGTTGCAAACTAGCAGGGATGGGACTGACCACTCTCCAAACAGAAGTCAGATCAAAAAGGAGCCTGAAAGGGTCAGGAGGGATTCCTGGGCTGGTGTGGTGAAGGTGAGTTCAGCAGAAGGGCTGTTCATGTGGCACAGATCACTTCTAATCAGGCAGGAATTGGTGGTGTGGGAGAAGGAGGAGGAACGTTCCTGGTTTGATGGAGGCTGGAGTCTTGGGCCTCAGAAGAAGCTGGACTTGGCAGCCTTAAGCCTGGATGGGGCTTAAGCCTGGATGGGGCTGCAGAGGACTGTGGAAAGGGAGGCAGGTAGGAGCACTCCTGCTGGTCTCAGGATCTCGTGGGTGTTGTGCTGTGCCACTGTGGGATAAGCTTGAGCTGTGGAGGGTTTAGGTTTGTCTGGGGGTGTCAGGCAGCTGCTGGGGGCAGCGTGTCTGTGAGGAGCCCAGCAGAGATGCAGATAGGCTGCTGGAGAGCCAGGAGGAGGGAATGGGGACAGCATGTGAGGCTTGTACCCTTTGGGATGCTCTTCCTGCTTGGAGAGGGCAGGAGCATCCAGGCTGTCTGGATGGGATGTGCCTGTAAGGGAATTTGGTTGGTTTGCATAGGCAGAGTGATTTTTTTTCCATGACTGTTCTCAGCTGTTTCCTGGGCAGAGAAGAATACTTGTTACAGTAATCACTTAAAGCTTTGGAGAACAGTGTCTTCCATGTGACATTTGGAAGGGGGAGGCTATTCAAAACTTCCTATGCCTTGGGTTGTGATGCCCTTGTGGGACCAGAGGTGGAAGAAAGTTCCAAGGAGCATGTGCAGCTAGTCATCCCTGCTGGCTGAGGTGGGAAGTGGCCAGGGATGGCTGGGGCAGGTGGCCTTGCCCCGGGTGTCTGAGGGAAAAGGCTGAGAAGTCGTACTCACTGTGAGGAGTACAAATCAAGCATTTATAGTGTATGGACTTTTCCTACTCTCTGAAACATTCCTGCTCCTCAAACTGAGGCTCAAGCTGAAAATATCAAGGGATGCTAAATTGTGAACAATTGTTAAACAGCCTTTAAGAGCTGTATGGGAAACTGTGTCTGCTCTTCATTTCTAAGCCTTCCTCAAACAAATGAGAGTCTGAGCTATTTATCAGGAGCTCTTTTAGTGCTGGAAGGGAAAGTGAACATTTAAAGTGTATCACAAAATAAAGAGGCACTTTAAGAGGCAATTTGCTTTTCAGGATGTCCAACTAAAAATAAATCTTTCTTTAAACAGCCTTGAAAAGAAAACAGAGAGAAAAGATCTTGCCCTTGCTGAGAATAAGGAAAATCTTTTTGCTAGCTTTGATGGTGAAGGTTTCCTCTGGCATCTGGTACTAGATCCAGGTAAACCCTCTTGGAATTGGTGGAGAGCTGAAGGATGTGTTATATTCAGTAACAAAGCTGGTGAGAAAGAGAGACTGTGTTAAGAAACTTCTGTAGGGATTTTGGCTAATCCTTTCCACCCTAAAAGCACTACAGAGAGTTCCTTCCAGCCCTCTTTTCTTTGTTTTATGTAACAGTTAATTAACAAGGATGTCTATTTGACAAAGCAATTTCAGGGCACATAAAATATGTATTTTACTGTTATTTTGGCTGCATCAGAACATTGTTTTCAAGATTTCCATAAAATGTGTCAAAGTAACATTCTATAAGCAGTTTCTCATGATTCTCAAAATCTGGGGGATGTTGTTTCTTTTCTTACTTAATTATATTCTTATTTTCACTCAAATCTGGCAATACATATGTGTGAAGTCCAGTCTCTGGTTATGTAAGGGGAAAAAAAAATCCCCATCAAGAATATGTTTATCACTTTAAGGAGCAGTGATACTGCCGAGTTCAGTGAAAGCAACTTGCCTCTGCTGACAGCAAAGTGCCATGTCTGGCTTCTCTGGGACTGTTTTCTAAGTGGAAAACTGTAGATGAGTGTTTTATAAGGAGCCTGACAGCTGGGATGTCATCTTTTGCTGTTGATTCTGTCTTCTTTGAGCATTATGTATTAGTTAGGAAAGCGTGTGGCCATGGATGAGATCAAGGAATGTATTTCTAAGCACATCACATGCAGAACTGTATTCTCACACAGCCCGTTTCAGTAACGTGCAGGAGTGAGTTTGGACCAGACTTGCTGTGAATAGTGCAAATATTGTTATTCTGTTAATACTGCAGAGCTCTGAGTGTTTGTAAGAGCAGGGATAATGTCAGTACGGCTGGCAGTTACAGCTGCAGTCTCTCTGCTGTGTGGTCATGGAAAGAGGCCTGTTTTAAAGGCTCTGTAAAAGCAGGGAACATTTCAGCATGCAGATGGCAGCCCAGTCTAAAATCTAGTTCTGTTTGTACTGAGCACCTCTGTAACGAGCCTCGAGGAGCACAAGGGGAACGAGAGAAGTGGTGGGGGGGAAGAGGAGGAATATGCTATCTTTCAGGACTGAGACCTCCCTTTGAACTGTCTCTCTCCATTTTTAATAGCTTTTCTGCAAAAGCTGCTTGGGGAGCAGGGTTAGAATGGGTATGAAAGAAGCAAAGCATCTAATCTTTTGGCTTAATAATGCCCTGGCGTAGGCAGCTGCGAATTGGACAGACTTCCTTATTGATATAAGAGCAGAGAGCAGGGAGTGAAATTGGTGTGGGTGAGAATGGTCCCTTCTCATCTCTTTTAATCTGAAATGTCTTCTACTTTTGTAGTTGAGGCTCTGTAGAGAGGACCTGTGATTGCTGGCAGGGCTGTCTGGAGCAGTCAGGAGAAAACGGCCCTGACCTGAGCGGTGGTGTTTGTTCTGGTGTCAGCAACTGAAGAGCTGGAGTCAAGTGCAGCCATGGTTTTTCTGGACTTTACGGGGTCTATCAGTGACTCTGAAGCCTAACAGCAACTTGTTTTTTTTCCCTCAAGAGCTCTGAATAGCAGGAGTCAGAGTCCTTTTCTCCCGTGCAGGGCTTCTCCACAGCCCAGGGCAGCCTGGCTGGGCTGGGTCTGAGAGTAGTCTCTGAGCCTGTCTCAGCCCAGAAGACATTTGCCATCCTGGGACAGTGCCCAGCAACCTTGTCAGCTTTGAGAAGCATGAGTGGTCACCCATGGCCGGGGCTCCTCTCTCCCCTCAGATGGCTGTGCTTACTCCTGCACCTCGCTCTGCTCTGGGAACTTCCTGCTGTAACTGCATCAATTCTAGGACTTGGGCTGATTCAAGGTGATTCTTTAAATATCTCCCCTTTCCTCAGTGCTAGTGTACATGTTTAACTTTCCAAGTGTAGATTGTTCTTTTTCTTCTCTTCCCCCAGTGGGCTTTTCTGTAAGCTTTCAAGTACTTCTGCAAGGTGGTGAGAGGCTAAGCCCCACTCTGTAAACTTAAACTCTTGCTCTGAGAGTCTTTACATTTCGTACAGTACTTCATGTTGCCTGAAGTACTGTATTGATTAAACCACAATCTGCAGGAGTAAATATATGTGGAATATTAATAGCTTCTACTCTAGAGAGGGAAAAAAGGCTGTAAATTAATTGATCCATTATGCTGACCTCATAAACCATGAGGGCTTGCAGTATAGCTGTAATCCTCCTCCCACAACATGTATTTCACTTTGAATGTCTGGAAAAGGTCTGGACCACTCAAACTTCAAAGCTGTGATATGGACCCACATATCTATCTATCCTAGGATGTGTAGTTAGAATATTGCAATGTTAAGGCTGAACAATAGTTCTCTCTAGAATCCAGGGTAGTGCTGAATCAGTACATCACTGATGGTGCAGCTGGGTATGAGGCTTAAAAAGCAGTAGCTAACTTTCCCATTCCTTTGTCATTCTCGTTCCTCCTTACAGTTGCTTTCTGTGTTTCCAAGTGCAAGAGCTGTTGCAATGAGGGGTGAGTACGATTCAGGGATTTAAAATCTGGTTTGAAGATATAATGAACTGGAATTCTGTGTGAGTTGCTTAGGGAATAGAGGTCAGAGTGTGGTGTGAGCTGATAGAGCTCCATCTGCTAATCAGTGCTGAGTAGTCCTAGTTCTTCTGGTTTACAAACCTTTTAAGATGGGCTGCTCAGGTTTTTATTGAATTGGCAGCAATTTAGATGCGTGCATACATCGTATGCTCATCACTCTCTGTAGTGTTTGATGCTATAGATATTGTAATCTTTATCTATATTCAGAATATTTCAGGGGATTTTCCTGTTTCCTGCTTTTTTTTTTTTTTTCCCCATAAATGAGCACTATTTTAGGCAGCTATTGGATCAGAAATTTCTTGTAAGAAAATGTTCTTGTGTTAATGCATGCAGGGTTTTCTCTACAGGGCAAGCCCGCAGTTTGCTCAGTGTGGAGTCTGACTGCCACTTTACCATAGCTAAAATCACTTCTACACTCTGCAGCCAGACATGTTAATAGGGGAAATTAATGGGGTGTTTGCCATCCACACTATTTTTCTTTTGTGCTTGGCACTGAAGCCCATTATTTTGTTTCTGTGTTACACTGTAAGATTATTTTTGAAACGTTAACATTCTGCACTTGCTGTCTTCCACATTTCCATTTGGAAGATATTTAACCTTTTAGTGGAGGCATTAAAATATTTTCAAACAAAACCTGCATGTTACACCAAAGGGTGTTTCTTCTGTTTCTTCTGAAATAACTGGTAAGATTCTGAGTTTATTCCTTTCACATCACAGAAGATCTGTGAGTTTTAGGTTTTTATTCCTTTACACCCAGATATTCAGCCTTTAGGGGAGTCATTACATATAAGTATTATAACCTTGTCAGTATTTGGCTATGGGTTCCCTTTGCTTTGTCAGGACAAGACCTTGCTTTTTCCTTGTTGTATTACTGTCATGTGGGTGATACACTGCTGAGTCAGTATTAATCCCAGACAGTTTAGATGTTGTCTTTTTGCTGCTGTTTATTTCCAATTTGTGTAACACAAGCACTGTGTTGAGCAGGCATACCATGTTTCCCTCATGTCTCTGTTTTAGAGACAAATTTTAGGAGATGCTCATTCCAGAGCATTTTCTCCCCTAAAGAGAAAGGGGAGTTATTGAAGGCATTTCTTCTACCAATGAAAGAAATGGATACCAAGCGATGAAAGTGAAAAAAAAAAACAAACCCTGTTTATTAACAAAGCAAGATACCTGCAAAGCACAGGAAAAAAAATGGAACCTTCCATCTCAGCCCCACCTCTCCACGTGGCTGAGAGGCAAAGATGGAGGCTGCCCTTCTTTGTCTCTGGGAAGCGAGGAGAAAAGGGTTCACAGCAGCTGGGAACCTGTTGGATTTCTGGCATGGGTCTCCTCCTCACAGCAGCCGAAGTTGGTGGATTTTTTGTCCTTTCTTGTGTTGGTTCAGCCCCTCCAAGGTCTCAGATTCTGAGTGGTCTCACTGGCTCCCTGATGGGCCGAAAAGAAAAACAAGCCAAGCCAAAAACAGTTCAAGGGAAAAAACCCAGCCAAAACCAAAAAGATGCCAAAAGGATTCCTGGTACAGCCTCTAGGCTGGAGTAAGGGAAGGGAAAAAAACTTCTGGTCTCAATCTAGGAAAAGTTAATCTGACAAAAGGAACACTGTAGGGTCCCTGGGCCATGCTGCCCGGAGCACTGGATAGAGAGTTTGAACAGAGCCCAGAGCTCCCATGCTCCAGCCCCGCTGCCTGGTTCCTCTGTAGGATACAGCAGCTATTTCTGGGCATAAAGCTGATGATTAGGGAATAAAGTATCATCATAAAATCACCCTAGGACTCCTCATTTTAAAATTTCTCTTTGAGTTTCACCTGAACAAGGAGAATTAGGCAGATGTGAGTTTAGTTAAGGACCTGAGAGGTCCAGTGGAGAATTAAATCCTGCAAGACAAATGCTGAATGCACACTGCCTTGTAGAATTAATGCTCCTTGTGTATTTAGACAACTTAAGTGGCTGGTTATGATGGTGAAGATGCACAATGAATTAGGCAAAATGAAATATTCTTTGATGTTCATTGAGCAGCAGAGCGAAGAACACTGCATGACCCATATCAAGTAGAGCTGAGGAGCTAGCATTATTTGAGCTAGCACTCATCTCTGATCTTGAGTATTTTTTCTTTATGTTTGAGGTATCAACAAAAAGGGACAGGTACCCATTGTGGATTGCTTCCAACCAACATATTATATAGGCTGAAAATCTTTCAGTAATAAACAGCTCAATGTGGTATGTTGGCAAAAGAGAAGACCTGAGAGTGAGTTCATATTAAAATTTAAAGCCTTAAAAAGTGGGCTGGGGAAATGGTTTGTAAAGAAATGAACAGGACTCACCATCTAGCCTACTGTAAAAACAATGAAAGAATTACTGTTGCCATTTCATCCTTTGTGTGTGTGGTGAAAATGGTAATTTATTTTTGTGAGCTATCTGAGCAACAAAACCTGACAATTGGAAATCACTAAAGAGGTGGGTCGCTGTTTTTAATGAGTGCCTTCAGCATCACAGCTTCTGTGGAGAAACCAGAACCTACAGAGCCTCGTGGTGTGTCAGCAAATCTCAGCCTGTACACAGATGTGTGCCTGAGTGCACATGCACTGCTTTTCCTTTCTTGTTTTCTTTCAAAAAGGAGCACTGCATGAACAAAGCTTGTGGTACAAATTAGAGCAAAGGTAAATTATATTTAAAGTGTGAACTTGGGAGTCTCAGTGCTGGATTTTGTGGAAAATATTAATGCTCTGATTTTCTTCTCATTTCTAAGAGCCTCCTCCTAACCTTGTCACTTGAAGTTCCTTTGAGTCCCAGAAGCCATATGAGCTGAAGGGGTGCTGGAAAGACAGCAGGCAGTACATGAAGGAAACGGGAACATAGCAATTTCCCAAGCTCTGTTTCCTGAGGATTTGGGTGGAAGAAATAAGTTTTTCAAAAGAGATGAAGTGTGTTAGGCAGGATACGGGAGTCAGGGTGGTTTTTGTTAGAAGAACAAAATTTGTGCTGCATTGCAGCCTGGTCCCCTTGTAGTTTTGGGTGCCTACAGGACACTGTGACAGCTGCCTGAAGTCAGGTCTGTAGCACAAATGGGTGAAGAGGGAAGGAGAGACCTTATTGGCAGTGCAGTGATGAAGAATTAAGTTGTCACACCTTGCTGCTCCTACACTTCTCTGTCTGATAGCAGCAACCTCCCTTTGCTTACCTGGATTCAAATACAACCTGGCTGGTCACAACAAGGCTTGGACTACTGATTTTTCACCTCAGTCAACAAGCACTGCATTCTGTGTCTCTCTTCCCTCCTCTCAATGATTTTGGGCAAGTTGGCTGTGATTGGTATTTCTGTGTCTTTATGGAGTAAGATGTCTTCAGTCTTCTGGGAATGGCGTGAACTCGGTTCCCCTCCTGTGAGGCATATCCAGGGGAGTATTACATTCTTGTTACAGCTGGGAGCCCTCCTCACACCTGCTTGGAGTTTGCAGCATTAGAGTAAGTGGCTCCTCGGGGAAATGCTGCTCAGTGCCTGTGAGGGGAAAGTTTTGTCAAATGGCAAAATCAGCCCCTGCTTGCAGGGAAATGGCATTGAACTCTGGCTGGTTTATTCTGTCCTGTGTTTCGTCAAGGTGGCACAGTTTGTTCATGTTCTTCATCAGACCATAGGCATCCACTACACATTTATTCCCAAAAACCTGGCACAGAGCTGGCTGGAGTCTGTGGTCCATCCCACTGCCTGACAGGTGAGTGAGTAGCCCTGAGGAGGGAGTCGAGACCATCCTGTTGGGAGACATGGTGAGAGTCTTGGCACATGCACCTCCAGAAATCTACTGAGCAAATTTAGAAACTTAGTCTTGAACTAATACAACCTTTCTTCTTCTGGCTGCTGGATGTTTCTGGGGGAAATACAGCTTATTTTTTGTCTTGTGTCCTTTGTTAACCTGAATGTTTAAAAACAATCATCTTGGATAGGGCAGTTTGAACAGCCTGGTTGTCTGTAGCTGGCTGCTGTCCCAGGACAGACACCAGCTGGTCCACTGGTCACTCTGGTGTGACTTATCCTAGTGCCTGCTGGAATCTCTACCATGGTGGAGGTGACAGCTCAGATTCTGATGTGTTTTTTCATGCCAGCCTCCGTGGAGTTGTGTCAGATGTGACAAGCTGAGGCTTTGGGCTTGATTATGAATGACTGAGCGGTGCTGTGGTTCCTTGCTCTTTTGCTGCTCTATTTTCCTGATTTGTGGAGGTACAGAGACTGACTGCCTTGGTGAGGATAGGGCTTCAAACAGTACAGCTCCTATCAATGCTGACAGAACCAAGAATTTTCTGCTCTGCCTAGCATTAATATTGGTTGGCAGAACTTGCTTTGAATTTTTAAATGTATTTAATGTAGCCTAGCTTGTTTGGGGTGGAGATGTGCAGACCCACATGAAAAAGGACCCAGGAATTCCATATTTCAGCTGTAATTACTGAGGGGAGAAAAGTGGAGAAACTAATTTGCAAGGCTATACTTGAAAATCATTCTAGCATAACATCATCATTACAATTATCTGTCAAAAGATTTAGTTCAATTACTTTTTTAAGCTCTCTTGTCAAGATGGCCTTACTGGTTTCAGGATTGTGTTACTCCAAGGAGAGGTCAAGGAAGAGTGAATGCTAATTCTGTCATTAACCACTGTCAGACAGCCTTCAGTGTGTATTTTTTCTTGAAAATGCTTTAGCATTGGTACTGTGAGGAATCAATAGGCATAAAGTGCCATAGAATTCAGAGAGGGAAAAAAAAACCAATGCTTGTTTATAGATTGTAGTACAGTAAGGTGAGAGGAAGAGAACTTCAGTTTAAAGTGGTAATTTTGAAATAATTGAATAGCAGCACAATTCCTGTAGTGTAAAAGATTACACAGGGTTACTTAGATTTTCTTCACACAACGATAGGCCAGGAACAAAATTACAAGGGAAGAATATTTGATGTAATAAACTCAAATTAAACTGAAAAAGCCTCAGTGAACAGCAGGACATTGCAACCTCTTGCTGCTTTGTCATGTTGGGTAAATGCTGAGAGCTGGAGGGGTCTGGGCTCCTCCTGGAGCTGAGGGTTTGGGACCTCTGAGTGAGCTGGGTGGGCAGAGGTGTTGCAGCATTTATGGGAGAATTCCGTTTCACTGGCCTCAGTTTTGACTGCTAATGCTGGTAGGTTTGTGCATTTCTGTTCAATTGAAACTGCTCTAAAATGTGTGCTGAATCTTTTGGTGCAAATAATAACTTCACAGTCATTTAGATGGCTGCCAGCTTTATCTGATAATAAGGGTCCTGATCTAAAGTCTGTATCTTATACCAAGATGAATTCTTGAAGTTTAAATGCATCAGGTCACTTAAAGGCCCATGACTTCAAGCTTAATGGTAAGCTAGAGTCCTCAAAACTATGCTTAGCATCTCTCTTTGAGAGAGATAGGCTTAGATGACTTCAGATTTGTTCTACCTGTTTTTAAGTGCAGAGAAGGAGCCTCAGTTTGCTTTTGCTGTCTTTTCTCTAATGGCCTGGTACTTGTAAATGAAAACAAAATTAGATCCAGTAATTATATAAAATTAAAAATAAAATTCTAGACTAGATTTTTCCTTTTTCTTGTTTTAAATGTACATAATATAAAGTAAGTAGTAAACTTCACAGGTGAGACTCCCGAGACCTGCATTCATTGATTTCTGAGTTTTGTTCACCTTTCTTTATCTCATTGTATAGGAGAAACTTCTGGAATAGTGTTAATTGTAGGCATTGTAGGAGCTTTTACAGTGCCACCAGTGGGAAGTAAGGTTGCTAAGAGAGATTGTATGAATGACCTATTCTTTTCCTGAATAATGCAATTTTTAAAGTGTGTGGCCTGTTTGTATGAGACAATGCTAATTATGATCATCAGGGTTTTCCCATAACATGCAAAAAAACCATACACAATAAATAAACAAGACACAAAAATCTGCCAGATGAAACCCATACTACTTCAAATGAACTGTAACATCTTGTGATTTTTTTCCCTTTGAGAGCAAAATGGTGTTTCTGAGGTGTCATTTAAAAAAACCCAACCCTTTTGTGCCATAGGAAGAGGTAAACTGTTCATAGATGGTTACTTTGAACTGTTATGTTTTCCTACTCTTGCCTAAACATAAACTGAGAAGTTGTTACATTAAGCCATTGCCCTGTTGTGGCTCTTTGAGAAATGTTTAACTGTAGCTGCTGCTTTGTTGTAGTGAAAAGCTGTGATTCAGACTTTGTACTATGTTTGCATTTCAGCTGCCACAGAAAGTGAAAGATGAAGCCTCTTGTTTTCTTGGTTCTTGTGATCTGTACTGTAGTCAGCATGAATTTGAAGCTCGTGTCAAAAAGAAATTCTGGTAAGTCACAGAAAATTATTTTTACTTTTGGATCTGGACGTCATGCTCATGCAATCAAGCATTTTAGATGGCTGCATTTTGTTTTGCGTATTTACTACTTGTTCTGTTCTGCCAAAAAAAAAAAAAAAAAAAAGAAAAGTCATAACTGGTATGATTTGCTTAGTAAATGAAAGCTGTTTGAAAGTGTCCTTATATTTTCTTTTTTTAAAAAAATGAAAAAAAGAAAATGTTGATCAGGTTGAAACTTCAACTGGAGGAATTAATGACTTTCAACTAAGGTAATAATGACTTTGGCATTGTGGCATTGTTCTAATATCCAGTGTTTTACTCATGCTGAGGAATTTTCTTAACTGTGGATGTGGTCTGTGGTAAGTTTCAGGTCTGGATGATTTTTTTTGGATGTTGAAAGGTCATCTTTGAAAATGTTATGTTGGTCTGATACGTGATCATGTATACAGTTAACTGGGAAGAGCTCTCCTGAGTAGATAATCTCTGATTATTCTGTCAGTCAAAGAGAGTAGGAGTTGGTTCATGTTTACATCTGCTTTTGAAACCTTCTAGTAGTAACAGAACTCTTCAAAGAAGCATCAGAATCTCTCCTTCCAGGGTAGACAGCTCCTCTGGATAATGGTTATCTGTACTGGAGCCTGAAGTGATGTCTACTCCATGCAGCTCTGCCCTCTCAAAGGAGTGGCTTCATGAGGCTTTGTGTTTCTCAAGTAAGCTGTGAGTTTAGCACACCGTGGGCAGACAAGCAGGTCAGCTGCAGTGCTACACAGCGGTGTCAGTCTGCTGCAGCCTGGGGTGTGTAAGGGTAAATGCTGCACTGTGGAACTTTTGGTGGCGTGTTGTTTTTCCCCACTGTTCGTGTGCTGTACTTACATGTGTGAGGGCTTCCACTGATCCTGCTGTCCTCAAGCTCTTCAGAGTCTTTTCAGCACTGCAGGTACAAACAGAAATTACTGGCTTCAGTTGGTGTGGCTTGTGTTAAGTTTAATTTCTGCATTTCTTGAGAACAGAGGAGAAAATTTTTGGACTGTCTATTAAAAAGAATTACATGTCATGTCCCAGGCTGGGAAGTGTTGGCCTGGGAACTGCCAGATGCTGGGCTGAATTCTTTCTGCTGGGATGGAAAGTGTAAATGGAGGTTGCTAAACTGAACCACCCTCTAGCCTTTTGTTGTGGTTGTTGTGCCCAGAGCCCAGTTTGTGCTGTGAGGGCAGTCAGGGATATTGGGGTTTGGCCACAGTGCAGTCTTGGTCTAAACTCTGCTAAGGGTGATGGTGTTCCTGTTCTTCAAAACTGCTGTCACTGGCCGAGGTGGAAACCCTCTGTGAGATCCACAATCAGCGTACCTGAGCGGCCTCTGTTCGCTGGGGCAGCAGCACCTGGCTGCAGGCAAGGGTCTGTGCAATTCCTTTGCCAGGAGCACACAACTCTAGAAGTGACATGCTGGTGGTTGTAGCATTGTTCAGCTGCTAGTTTACCTTTAATTAGATTTATATATTTAAAATCTGCTTTCTTTGACTCTGCAGAACTTTGGCTCTTGTGGTTATAGCAGCTGCTGACAGTGTCAATTTAGGTTCAGTACTGGTGGGAAAAATGCTTTAATATGTCAGACTGCCTCTTGCTAAATATAACCCACTAGTGAATAGGTGGTTCTTTTTAATTTCATTTGATTGTGCCAGTATGTGTTGAGAATAAGATGAAGAGGAAAAAATGCACATAAAGTAAAATTATAGTTTCTTTGCAGTACATAATCATGCAGTTTTCATGAAGCTTTCCCTTTCAGTACTCATTCTGGTTGCTGCATGGACCAAACTATTGATTTCTCTTTTTTTGCTTTTTCCAGTACATTGAAATAATTTTCTGTTCCTGTGATATCAACACTTGGAGTAAAACTAATAATTTGACTCCTTTTCTGAAAGGTCTTTATGTTTGAAGGACTGTTGTTTGCTTGGGGCTTCACTAAATGTTATATGCTGTGAGGAGAGATAGTCCAGCCACTTCTGAACTTTAACTGTTGGTATAGTTTTAGTGGAAGATCAGGGACAGTGGTGGATGGAGACAGGCAAATGCACAAAGGAACAATGTCAGCATATTTTCCATAGGGTGACAGCAGCTCTAACAGGCTGGTGCTGGAGTTCAGAGTTTTGTTGTTTGTTTTTTGTTTTTTTTTCCACTGATGTCTTGATGAAGGAGAGTGGAAAGGGGAAATGAATGTGATGGTTCTTTGTGTGCAGCTGCACTGCAGTGTGAACTGGAAGCAGGAATAGTGTTTTAGCTGTAGATTAGAGCTGAGGTGGGGGAGTGGATGAAGGGCCCAAAGGATGCTCTGTGGACAGGATCTCTGCAGCAGTGGCTGGATGGGTGTTGTGGTCTTGGGTCTTGCTGGCTGTTGGTGTGGGGATGTCTGTGCTTGGTGAGCATCCTTAAAAGGGGAAGAGGAATTGTGCAGACAGTTATGTAGAGCAGTGTGAAGCAGTGCATGGAAGGTGCTGACACTGATGAAAAAGACAGATTTGGGCTACTAGAACAATAAACCAGCAAAATTGGTGTCTTTGCTGACTTATGTAGACTGGCATTTTTTCTAAGCAATCCATGGAATTATTGCATGAATGGCCAGAACTGTGATTAGTGTCAAGTACAAGAGCAATTATGGAGTTGACTGGCATGTGTGTAATATCACATAATGGAATGTATCTGGTTTAAGGGGTAGGGAGGATCTAAAGGGAGCTGACTTGAAGAGGAGCAAGGAGAAGGTGAGGTGTTTTTGTCAGGTGATTCAAAGGCATCACTCAACCAAGGCAGTCAAGAGTGGGTCAGAATGTCCAGAAGGGCTTTAAAGGTGAAACTGGAGTTGCCTTAAAGAGAGGAAAGGTTTGGCTAGGAAAGCATCTTCATAAGCCAGTGCAGAAATTTTCCTACAAAGTCAAGGAATGGAAACCCAAGGGGAGAAAGTTGAGGATGAGAGCTCCAGACAGCAAGTGCAGGCAGTAACAGAGCCTGGACAGGCAAGAGCCATTGAGAGAGGTCAGGAGTGGAAGAGCTAAGATGTTAAACAGAAGGTGATGAAATGGAGCTCCAGCTGCAAGCATAGAACTGTAGTTTGCTGAAGAAACAATCCTCATGGAAGGGAATAGAAAAACAGAGCTGAAAGATTTTTCTCATGTCCTTTACTTGCCCTTTGTTACAGATTTAGGAGTCCCTATTTCCTATTTGGAAAAGAGAAGCAGGGATGCATATGAAGACTACAAATAGATTTAGAGTACCCTGCAATGCCGCAAAAATTACACAGAAACTTGTAGCAAGACAAATTTGGCTGCTTCTCACTTGAGATGTGATGCCAAAATAATTTAAATGGGCAAGCTAATTTAATTATGCTCATCAGATTCTTCTTTAGAGGCAGCAACTTCCCAATGCTCCAGAAGAAATCTGTCACGTCTACAGAGTAAAGATTGCCGTTTGTGGTGGGAACAGAATAGTTTGCCTCAAGCATCTGTGTGAGTCTAATGTTGACTTAAGTTTCACAGGCATTTCTTAATATTGAGAAGCATTTTTGAAAACTGCAGCTCATCCTTTTTACTTGCTTTAAGAAGTAAAACTGAGCAAACAGCAAATGTGGGGACTGCAGCTTTATCAATATCCTAGGAAGGGTATTTCACAGGTGGAGGTTATACAAATGAATTGAAGATGTGGGAGTTGCTAAGTTCCCAGCTGACAGGTGATTTCCTTTTAATCAGATTAAATGACTTCTTTTTCCAAAGCCTTTGTATATACAGCGTTTGAATAATCATGGCAGGGAATATAATACCGATTTAAAATCATTGCATTTTTTAAGCAAAAGATTTTTCAGATTATAGATTCTGTTTGACTTACTAGACATAATTCCATTAGTGAATAATTGATGACGTTTATTTTTGCTGTATTATTTGCTGAGCTGAAATACGTGTCTGAGCATGCTAGAGCTCTGAAGGGCGTGCCAGCCTTGTGTGGAGGAGCAGGGGCAGACATCCCCGAGGTTTCTGTGAGGCTGCAGGGCATTTAGGAGCCTTTCTGCAGGTTAACACAGCTTAGTTGGCTCAGGTTTGGCACGGCACAGCAATGGGGAGCAAAGACAGACCTCCTTCTTCCTTGCTCTGAAGAAAATTGTTTACTGCAATAAATCAAGCCTTTTTATGTTCTAAACTGAACCAAAACAAGCAGGCACTGGCTGCCTGCCACCATGGTGTCCCTGCTCACGTGTCCTTTGCCCAAGCAGCTTTCTCACCTCGCGGCGTCCACGCACGGCTGCCTCACACACAGGGTGACCACACCCCAGCTGTACAAGCTGTGCTCTGTTGTAGAACCCACCTTTCACCTCACTGTTAGCTGAACCCTCCCTAGAGTGCTTTTGCTGAGCAAGGCTGAACTGAAGTCAACAGGATTTCTTATGTCCCACATCATGGGTATGTCCCCCAAGCTACAGTCATGTCTCCTTTCCTGTGTCAGGTGGATTTGCTGTGGGATTCCAGCCTTCCTTCTCCTCCCGTTTATCTTGGGAGCATCCAAAAGGCATTCATGCCATAGGAGCAAGTGTATCTCTCATCCTCCACCTGCATCTGGCTTTATCACCATTGCCTTGGGAGAGAGAGGGCTTGACTTGGCACTGGGCCTTGCTGTGTATGGACATAGCCAAATTGTCTTAAATTCTCATTGATATTGCAATGCCTTTTAACACATTAATTTAAAACCTATTGGCTTGCTATTTTGTGCCTTTTAAATGTCACGCAGCTAACTTACTCTGGTCTGCTATAGATGTTTCAGAGACCTTCACTTTCCTGCAGTTGTCACTGCTTGTGTCTACGATTTCTGTCTGCTCCCTTCTGTGAAGATCAATCTTCCTGCGTTGCCTGACCACTTTGGCCACAGTAACTGTGGCATACACAGAAGTGGAGGTGTTTATACTTGAGATAACTCATGGATTTGTGCCTGGAGTGGGATATTGTAGATGAGACTAACTCTGAAGTCCACTGCTCCTGCTGGAGTGGACCAGAGGAGCTGCTGGATGCGTGCTCACACTTGCCATTTGCTTTAGTTTGCAGTTGCATCTGCCTGAAGAGCTGACTTCTGACCCTGATGTAAAATTCATGGCCATGAGCTCTCCTGTGTCTCAGATACGAGGGATGCAAAAGAGGCTTTTGACTTTTGCTGCCTGCAAATACTGTGCAGGCAGAGGAGACGGGAGCTTGGCAGCGCTCATCAGTGCATGCTGATCTCTTACTTTTCCCAGAAGATGTTAAGTTATTCACGGCTCCAGCAAACAAAGTCAGAATCACGGCTGTTCTGAGCTGTCATCAGTGCAGGAAAGTACAGCCTCTCCTGCATCAGCTGTGTCTGCTCACGGGTTCATGGCTGCTCTCCATCTGTTCTGTTTGGATCAGTGGGAAGCGAGGAGCTGGGCTCCTGTGCTCAGTCAGGTCTCAGGGGGCTACCAGCAAGTCAGCTCTGCAACTCTGGTTGCACCTCATTACAAGGTCTCAGCCTTAGTTTCTTCTCCTCTGGACAGAAAATGGCATTGCAGCTGGACAGGCCTGTCTGGAAGACAGCTGGCAGCATTTATACAGTCTGTGTGCAGGTGGGGAGGAAGGGACATGTACACAGAGGAACAAGAAGGGGAAATAAATAATCTGCTAGAAGTTTGGGGTTTTTTTAGTGACCTCAACTTGGCAAGGTTTAAATTTTGAACTTAGTTAAGCATTCAAATTTTTAGCTATTGCACACATTTAAAATGAGTTCATATATAATTTAAGCAATTAAAATATTGAGCTGTTACTTAAATATTAAAGCAAGATTCCTTCCCAGAAGGGAAACCTTTTCTATTTGAATAAAATAAATGAACACAGTTAAATTGTTTCAAGCTGAAGTAAATCACAAAGGGAAAGTCTGAAGTTCCCAAATCACTTTCTTATATTTTAAAGTACAGTATTTTGGGTGTCACTCTTGCACTCAGACACACCAGACACTCTTTGGGTGTCTGGGGGATGTGCTGGTGTTTAGACCTCCAGTAACCATGTGCACAGTTCAAATGTTTGTTAGGGCTGTATAGCAGAGGCCTTGAAACATGATGGTAGTATTATTTTTTTGACTTTCCATGTTCTAGTTGTACTTTGTTACCTGGGCAGCATTTTTTAAAGTTTCGTGGGACTGTTTTGATGTTTTCAGTAAACACCTGCTATCATGGTATTTCATGAGTGCTTTTTATTTCTAATCATTGCTTCATAGTTATCCCCATTTTACAGATGGCATAAAATCAGCAAGAGAGAAAACTGTATTAAGGTTGCCCAGCACACTGAAAGTGATGCAGGGAATAACATGCAAATTAAATGTTTCCCTCTGTTTTGTTGTGTTATGAATGCCTTAGGCAAGGACAAGGAAAGCAGTCCTGTGTTCTGAAAATTTTTGAGGCTAAATAAGCATGTGCATAAAATGTGCTTCTATGTCCTAGGATACATGGGATAGAGAAAAACTTCTTTAATTTCTGTTATTTTTCAGTAGAAGATAGAAAACTGTGTCAGCTAGAAATGGAAGAGGAAAAGAAGGGAAGATATTTGGTTTTGTGCACTAGTTTTAGGCGTAGAGCTTTTGCCTTTGAATATCACAAGTCTGTTGTGTACACTATTGGCTGTCCTTCCAGTGAGGAGTGGGGGCACAAGAAGAGGAAGAGCCACTTAACACTGTAAAATGACACATGGAATACCTGAGGAGCCTCAAGCCCACGAGGTGCCAATCACATCTCTTGGGTAACCAAGTTTATAAAGACTTTTGTGTCTATTTGCTGCTCTGACCTAAAGAGCATTTGCTGCTCCTGAGCTGCTGGGACTCTGCAGCTCAGCTGCACTCGAGCCACTCTGGGCTCCATCTGTGCTCACCCAGTAGCTGCCCTTAGATTTTCAGCAGTACCAGGAAGTGCAGTTCTGTCCTCAGATGAGCGAGTAGCCTAAAACACCTTTGTCCAAGGACACCTCAGTGTATAGTCTAACCAGATGTTCATGTTTATTTAAAGAAATGAAGGTCCTTTCATCACACTGTACAAATATACATAAAATTTGAGGGCAAAGTTGTTTCACAGATTTAAGATTTTATTTATTTTTTAATATTTGAGATTTACTTTTCTGGTATGTTGAAGATAGAATTGACTCATTATTTGTGAAGACTGATGTTAATATAGCAGATCAAATTTTTCACAAGACAGCGAGAGCTGTTTGTTCTTGAATTTAAACATTATGGTTTTGTTTCACTGGCCCTCTTGATGCACTCTGTGAGCCTTATTTGGATCAATGTGCAGAGCCACTTCATGCACCCTTATGCTGTCTTACGTGTTCAGAAAAATACATGTATGGTTGGGCTTGGAAGGAGAGGTGTAATGTGAGATACAATCATTGATGTCCTTGAGTTATTGATAAAATGCAGAAATATAATCCCATTCTACTGAATAGAGCTCATCAGAATTTCTTTTCCAGTGACACAATTTCATTTTGAGCAATAAATTCCCTGAGACTGTTACATTTAATAATCAATGGAGAAGTGCTGGAACGTGTATCAAAGGCAGGGTTATTCCCAGGCTCTGTACCCCTGGAGCTGAGCAGCAGCACGTCTGTCATCCTTCAGGTGAGTGTCAGAAGAAGCTGGAGGGTGAACACAGAGTGGTCAGATCTCCCCTCTTTGTGGGATTCCCTGAAGCATTTTCCTGTGTCAAATCCCTCAGGTGGGCTGCAGAGGAGATATAAAAACAGAGAGTGGGAGCACTTTAGTGGAGCCAGGTGATCCTGCAGGCTTCCTTGGCTTCATGCTGGGGGTGGATCTGTGGCCATCAGCACTGCTCTGTGAAGTCGTCCCTGGTAAAGAACCTCCTTCAGGACCTGCCTCTTCCTCCCTTGTTGCAGGCTCCTATTGCAGAGTGTGTTTGCTGAGAAAATCAACTAACTTTCAGGTGTTTCTAAAACACTTGTTTGTTCTGGTACTTGTGGTTCAGGAAAGAAAGTTTGAAACTTAAGCCAAGACAGTAATTATTAAAAATTGGAGCTCTTGAATGTATTATTTGTTTTTGTTGTGACCTTGAAAATCTTGCCCTATTATATAAAGGCAGAGAGGTGTGAATAATGGTGTGGGCTTAGACATAAGGAAGGAAATTAGGATGTGTATCACTGATGACACATTGGATATAGTATTTCCATTCAAAATGACATCTGTAATTTTAGGGAAATTGGGGACTACAGTGAAAATGCACTTAGGAGTGGAGTGTTTCAGCTTTATTGGAGCAGATTGAAAGCTGAAGCTTTTTGGCTGACTTCTGATATAGGTCAACATAATTCCTATTTTCTGTGACTTTACATCATATTATTTACAGCATTATGATTTTTTCATCTGCACTGGATGATTAAATTTGCTTTTTACCACTCAGTGTTTATTGCAAAGGGTTTTGTTCCAGCTGCACAACATACCTCTGACTTACTGCACGAGAGATAAAACCTAAATCCAATGACCTGGGATGCCTGGCTGCAACTCTTGTGGACTCTACACAGGGAGACAGCTCTATTGAGAAAGAAAGAAAGGTTCGTTATTAAATCCCATTTTAGCAGCATTTACAAATGAACTGTTCCATTTGCTGTCCTTCATGAAGAGCAGCAATTGATGGTTTTCTCTGAAGGATGCACATCCCGTATGAACAGTGGTTGTTCAGAATGCTGTTGTGTGAAGTCACTTGCAGAATGTGTCACCAACTTGCTTCATGTTGTAGTAAGGGAGACTCCTGATGAGCTGTAGTAATTACTCGTCTTTTGGAAAGAAGATTTTTTTTCTTTTTTTTTTTTTTTTCCCAGAAGTGAAATGCTGGGTAACTTGATCATGAGAACTTAGATAATACAAATTCCACCATGTGATTGTAGAATGGTTTGGTAATGTCACACACAGTTGAAATGTTCCATTAAGTCTCTCGTTGGTGTGTAAATATGATCATCCTCAAGAAAGAAAAATGGTTTGTTTTTGTTGGGGGAGGCTGGGTAAAGCTGTCCTCTAGAGTATTTTCACAGCTACAATTGGCATGTTTTTCAGGTTTATGCAAGACAAGTGCATCCTTTCCTGCACATAGGGTTGCCCTTTCAGAATGATAACATGTAATATACTTATAAAAATCAGATCTCCTTCAATAGTTTCATTCTGCACATGAAAGTTGTGCATTATCAGTGTAGTTACTTAGATAATTTAATGCTCCTTCGAAGATTTACTATGGTGCTTTCCAACAGGGAGCTGTAAAAGGTAATTTTGATCTCCTTAAACTTTGTATAGATTATTAAGAAATATTTTCTTAGTGGCAGGAGAGGGAGTTCTATTTTTGCATAATCTAAAAATCCCTTAAGCCCCCCCTTTTAATATCACATCACACAGATAAGGGAAGAGATGGGAGCAGTCAGTCATTGTGCAAAGTGTCCAGGGGTTTGTGAGCATCAGCATCTGTGGGTGGTGATCCCCAGCTGTGGAGCTGTGCAGCGTTTGGTGACACTCGGTGTCAGGTGTGTCCAGGTGGCTGGGAGGTGAGAGGGAATAAAACCATCAGTGTTCCTGTGTAGGCATGGTACTGCCTCTTCCAGTCTGTCCTCTGAGATGCCATTAACGGTGTCTCAGTGCCCCAGACATTTTAGGGGAAGGGAGGTGGCTGAGCTGTCTCCTTTTCAAGGTCCTGTTCCCTGGCTCAGCTGCACTGGGATGCAGCCCCAGCTCGGGGTGGTCTCAGCAGGTGCTTCTCCAGCTTCTGTCCCACACATGGGGTTGGGCTCTGCTCCAGGGTGCTGGGCTGGGCTGTGTCATGTTCCATGTTCCTCTCTTTTATTTTCTTCTTTGAGAAACTTTCTTTAGAGTAGGATATGCTGTAATATGCTGGGAGAATTAACCAGAGGAATCGTCTATGTAAAGTGAGAGAGGAGCTCATTAATTGCCTAAAAATTAGGCAGTTTCCATCTGAGTAATTGGTGTTGGCTGGCTGGCCAGCCTTCCACAGTCTAAGAAGTAGCTCATTAGTAGAATACACACAGATGGTACTGTGCTCTGTGGTACTTAAAATACACAGGCAGAGAGCTCTGTTAATAAGGCAAACCTGTCCTTAGCCTCTGTGACTGAGTTTGCTACAAGCAGCAGAGGGAATGGTGTCATTTGGTAAATATTAGGCAAATGCATTTCCATAAATTTATTTAGTTTTCACTTTTTTTTTTTTTTTCCTGCAGATAACAGATTATGATAAATACTCAGAGTAATTTACTGTTTCTGGAAAAATTCTATTGCAATAATAGACTTAGCATAACTGCTTCATTTCTTCAGTAGCTGATTTACCCATATAATTGCCTAGAGGGGGAGAAGTATCCAGAGCCCAATTTTTATTTGGAATATATATAGATTTTTTGCTCTCTGTTCTTTCTGTATGCAGGTTGTTAACAGTTAATTCAAAGTAAGACTTTTTATTAATTTGAGTTCCTTCCACAAATGTAAATGGAAAACAAATAAGGAACTGCCCATCTGTGAAGATGGTAGGTGCAGGGCCTGGAGGAGGCTCTGACACTGCTGGGGGGTGAGCAGGGGCTGAGCAGGGACACTGTGGCCTCCTCCCAAACAAACTGCCTGTGCCACTGGGGCTGCACAGCCCTGGACAGGGGACAGCCCTGCTTCCCCTCACTTCAGAGCTGTGGGCAAACTCAGAGGTGATCATAAGCATGGCTTCATTTTTAAATGGTGGGCTTTCCCTCTGCTCCTCATCCCATGTGTCCCTTGAATGGAGAACTGCTCCATCCCTACTCTGGGCAGTCTTTTTTTGCTAGATCAGGGTCTGAGCCCATCTTAAAATTAGTGCACTTAACTGTGAGCAGTGAGACACTTTACTCACCCCATCTGCAAATTCCTAAGCATATTGACTTTGTGTTTGAGGCTTTTACCATTAAGACTGGGCTGGGGAAGAAATGGACTTCCTTGGATAACAGTTCTTTCCCAAACATTTTGAGTTTGGTTTCCTATGTAGTTATATTTTGTTCAGAGGTGCTTTTTCTATCAGTGCTTGCATGTCTTTGTCATGAACTATGACAAATTCTTTCTGATGAAAGAATTTAATGTTTCCCTTGCTGATGCTCTGCAAGCGCTTTGTTGCATTTTCAGGCAATGTAATTTATGTTGCTGCTTTGCTCTGTTTTTCATTTCTCATAGATTGGATGTCTGTTATTAGAGTATATGCTGGTGTTGAGAAGAATGGTTCCACCTGAGCTTGATTAGCCTCTGCCTTGCTCTGTGTGTGTAAGGTACAGAGCCACTGTGGCAGATCTTTTGGTGTTCATTTTTGGTTTTTTGGAGTATATTTTAGAAATACTGGCTGGACCAGGTAACTCAGGAACACATGTAATTTGTAAAGAATAATTTAATAGTTGCATGCAACTGTTTTGAATGATGCTGTTCCTCCCTGAGTTAGAGTACTATTCATTTTAAGTCCTGCTTTAGGCTTAGGTTAAATCCTTGGGAACATGCATGGTTTCTGCAGCCTGCGCTGAAGGGAGCAGACTGTAATGAAGCAGATTGTTTTGTGGAACTCAAATATTTGAGCCTGAAAACTTTGAAGAAACAATGGAATGTACTCATTGGGCCCATGGGATTCAGTGTTTCCAAGGTCATTTAAAGATAAGGAGGCAATTTATGGCTGTGAGTAGGAATGCAACTCGGAGGTGTATGGAGAAATGGGAGCATGGGATAGATGTGATACAGGAAGGCTTTTTGCAAGGATGTGTGAAAAAGAGGCAGGCTTTGGAAGAGAAACCTGAAAATATTTACTGGGTTATAGATTTGGCGTGAATGGAGAAGTGGGGTTTACAAGGACAGGAAACCACTGAGTAACACGATTTCCAAGGAAATTTCAGGAGTTTGGTTGCAGTGGAATTCCATAAACTATTCAAAGTGGCAGTGGATGCAGTCCTGAAAGCAAGAAGGGCCTTTAACTGAATATGTTGAAAAAGGAAGAGCAGTATTCATTTTAGCTTTCAAATTTCAAGGTAATTTGATAGGGTTTACCAGTAACCCTAGGCTGTGGGTTTTTTTTCCCTGCTGTAAAGCTATTGAGTTTGGTGGAATTAAACTGGAAATTAGGAAACATGACTGCAAAGCAATGTGATTGTTTCTACCTACTGTGTGCCAAGCTTCTGCTTATTTAGTGTGATTCTGCAAAAACATCCATTGATTTTGGTTATTCAGCAGCTCATTACCTCATAACCCACAGGATCAAGCATCAGAGCTGATTATTTAGCCTATAACAACAATTCTTATTGTGGTGCTCAGTTGTGCTGGCACTTGCTGCAGGGAACCCTCCACTCTGTCCTGGCGAGGTGGCAGCAGAAAGGTCTCCTCTGGACAGCAGCTGCCATTTAAATAGTGAGCACCTGATGGGTGTGCTTATTCTGTAAATGTGTACCCCTTTTGCGCTGATTTTTTCCTGTTGGTGTAATTTGATGTGTGCCACAAGTTGCTGAGGTGAGAGCACAAGCTGGAGGAAACCAAGGCATCAGTGGAAGGCTCTGACAGGTCCCTCTCCTGCTTCCATCTCAGGCATTGCAGTGGATAAGTGGGGAGAAAAATACAGATGTGTCAGAGTAAATCCCCAGGAAGAATCTTTGCCTTTTCTAGGTAGTGCCATCATGAAAATTATGCTGCATTGCATTCTGTAGGGACCTGGCTCTTCATTAAAATAAAAGTCAAGCATGTCAATATGGCAGCATGTCAAGAGGTGTAGCAGCAGGAATTCCCCCAAAATGCCACCTTGGCTGTAGTTTGACTAAACACACAACAAATTGTTTAGTGCAGGCTGAATTCAGACGTGCTGTGCAGATTCCTTTGGTGCATCCACTTGAAAAGCCCTCTAATGCTAATCCATTTGGATACCACAGTATTGTTTCCAAATACAAAATCTGAATTTTAATTGCAGTTTTGTGGTCCACGAGAGAAAAGTAATACATAACTACTGTTATTTCAAAGACAAATCCTTTGGGGGGGTTGCAATTTCTCAAACATCTTTAAGATTCTCAGCAGCAAATCAATACATTTCTCAACAACAATTATCCTTGGAAGCCTTCCAATTAGATATGATAGGAAGAAACAAAGCTGTGGTGGTCTCCAGCTGAGCATTGCCTGTGAAACTGCCTTTGCAACTTGAAACCTAAATGAAATTGTAAACCAGAACTTGACTGTATCAGTAGGCAGCTATCTTTTGTCAAGTACATATGGGGATAAAATAATCTCTGAGTCTGGAATTGTTGACTCATTTAAACTAAATTCCCATGAACTGGCATAGTCTCTCTTCTGTATTTCACTGGAGCTCTTCAGCTGAATGAAGGACAAGCAATACTTTAATAGTGCTAATTGGAGGGCTATAGCCTGTCCTAAAGTGGTCTTTGAACATAGTGATAATGATAAAATATTAATCTCTCAGAACATTAATTAAGATTACTTATAGACATTGGGATCACTATGAACAGGAGAGTAGAAATACTGCAATTCCTGACAGGGCTATTAAAAAAAAATCAGAAGCGAAACTATATTACTGATATTATTTTTTATTAACTTTTAATGGACTTGTGATGATTTGAGTGGCTAAGAGCTACACTATGGGTCAAGATTGCTTGGTAATTCTTCCACTGTGAATTAGACAGTTCTTGCCTGACTGAAAGCACAAATTAACTTAATTCTGCAGGAAAATACATGGGATTGCCTGGCCATGTCATAGTTGCCACCTCAGTTCTGGCCTGTTCCATTTGCAGCAGCAAATATATGTATGTAATGGGTATATATAGAGACACCTCTTGGAGAAGAAGTTTGTTGTGATGGAAGAACCCAGTGCTGTGTAATGAGTGTTTGTGTTTTAGTTTTTGGAGCACTGTGGTTGGATGCTGCTAAAATGGCAGCAGTGTCTACATCTGGCTGTGTAAGGCAAAAGTAGGAATACTCATAAATAGGTAGGAAAAAATTGGTTTTGTTTCAAACAAATTCACTCTGCTCAAACCTGAGTGTGTGAACAATGCCTCTGCCAAAAATGCTGCTAAGTCTGCATTGTTAGGAGGGAAAAGACTGGAAATATCCATTGTCTGCTGTCATCACTGTGGCTGTGAAGAACCAGGGAAGGCCAGGAAGAGTTTTTTGCCAGATGTATTCCTCAAGACACTCTTGGAGACTGAGGCTGCAAACCAGACCACTTGAAGCCAGGTTCTAGTACCTTCTTCAAGCAGTTTTATGTGAACTAAATAGAATGAAGTCGCTGTGGGAGCAAAAGACTTTTAATAAGATGTGAGAAACTCAGGTTCATGCTTTCAGCAATCACAAAAAATAATTTTATCTTAATTTCTGTTACAGGTTTTCTTCCTGTTTTTAGTTATCTAGTCTGCCTTTGGTTTCAGCTTTCACAGTTTGACTTCAAATCCATGTAGTTTGCATTGCTAGCTGGCAAAATAAAATGTGGCAGCCTCCTGCGGATATTAAAGAATCCCTAAGTCAAGAAGGAATAATGAAGTCTCTGGATGAGACTGTAAGTTGTGGCTGCTTTCTTCCACAGTCTTTGATGGCACAGTCAGATGTTTCTGCTCCCAATTGCTATTGAAAAGCATCACTGATGCTGTCCCTTGGTCTGTTGACTTTTTTGTCCCTCCATGCTGACAACAGTCCTTCAAGCTGCAGCTCTAAACCAGAAAAAAAGGGTCAAAAGCCCATGCCTATGTTTAATTCAGCTGATTTAATAATGTCTGAGTTGAATTCTGTGGTGGTGCACTGCATTGGAAAACTGTATGAGAAAATGTCTTCTGCAGGGGATCACAGAGTGATGATAAAGCACTCGAGGTCTCCTTGGACTTGGTGGGGTCTCTGACCTGTTACCCCTCAGCAAACCTTTACTCTGCTCTGCCAGCTCAGAAGGGGTTAAAGACTTTCTGAAAGCTTCTGAATACTAGAGCTGTTATTTTTTCCTGTGTAACAGTGAAAGAATGACTATGCATAATTTAATTTTGTACCTCATGGATTTTCACATATAGAATAATGCCAGAAGCATTTGAAGAAGCTTTTCTTTTATTGAACCTGTGTTAAGACTCTGACATCATCAGAGAAAATATGTTGATTCAAAGAACTTTTAAAAAGCTCCCTCTTGACTTCTGCATTTGATGATCTAAAAACACATTATCACGATTAATTTGTTATTCTTTTTAAAATCTTAAGCTCTCCTTTAATAAGATTGTGCTAAAAGCAAAGCTTCATATGCTGCTGTGATTTCTCTGTATATTAGTTAAGAGCTACCTAATTAGAAAAGTAAAAGTAATTCTCATTTTGTAAACAAATACACAAAAACCCTCTCAATGGATAATGCAGTTTTGCTATTTAATTTCTGCAGTAGTAACAGAAAGAGGAATTTTTTGTGAGATCCCTCTAGCAGTACTAATACAGACATCATTGCTAACTAAACTGATTCTTGGAAAAGGGGATAAATTTGCGTTTCAAAATGGTAGTGTGAGTTTCCCTGACCTGTGGGAAACAGAAGCAAAGACACTCCAGAGACAATGTGTGTTTTTCCTGTGTTTTGTACATTTTTTGGGTGCTCCCTGCACTACTTGTGTTTCTCTCCAAGGACATACTTGGTGTCTGCTCTTTTTAATTTCTGTAATGAAGTGAGGGGCTCCAGTGTTCCTGTCTTTTCTGAACCAGAAGGCAAAACATGAGGGAGAGAAGGAGAAAAAAATCACAGTGTGACTTCTCAGAAGTGCTGAAGGCCAGACTACCTTTCAAAGAACTGTAACTCCCAATTTTTGTTGACTGCAATGCATTTTGAAATACTGACCCTTTAAAAAAATGTGGTCTTGAGTACCTATGACTTGCTCTGCAATTGATGAGAGCTGCAGAGCCTAAGCACCACTGAAAATCAAACTTATCAGTCATGCTCACTGGCTTCCTTTGATGGAAACAGTATGCCTTGGGGAGTTTAGGGAGCTTTACTTAAAATTCCAGCAGCTAAATGAGGAGAAGTTTCTGTTCACTTCATTTTCGTTTCTCTGCTTCTGGAGCTGAGGCTGTCCTGTGAGAGAGGCACCACAGGCTCACCTGGAAACCCTGAACCCACACGTGGCCTCTCCCCAGTCCTGTGATGGAATGCATAGCCTAGATAGTGAGCCCTGTTTCCAATGCACAGAGATTTATTTACTGAGTGCTGTGGCTTACTGTTAACAAGGGGAGTTTCTTTTATTCTTGAGAGACAGCAAAGGTCCTGGTTTTTTTCTGTGCAAGAAGAATTGCCCAGGATGGAAGGTGTTAAATTAGCAGGTTGTACCTCCTCTTTTGCTGATCTGTCTCCATAAACCTTCAAACCATATAAAAGCACCACAGGGTATAGGGTTTTGTTAAGCTTTGGTAGCTCCTCTGTGGAGGATGCTAATAGGTGAGGTGTTGCATACTGGAGTAACTAAGCAAAAAAACCCAAAACCCAAACAGTAGAGTGACTTCTTTCAAAGAGTCAATGATATCTTTGTTCAGAATTAGAAGTTTAAACTTTGAATGAAGTGTTTTTGTTGGTTTTTTTTTTACTGCAGTACTACCTGGAGGAAAAAACCCAAGTAAGTATGGAGTGTTACATCCTGATACATATGGCATTTGTTGAAAGGCTGATACCCTAACAAGTGGAATATAAGAGCTTTGCAGGACCTGTGCACACTGGGAGCTGCACCTGGCTCACTCACAGCCTGCCTCTCTCTCTGCTGTAAGCTCTTGCTCAGGAAATAGGTTCTCCTGGGCTTCTACACACACTCGCTGAGTTTGGGGGGCACAGATTAACTTCATTGCAACCACTGAAATAGCAAACCAAGACATAGCAAAAAAATGGGTAGGTTATAAACTATGTGAAAGAATGGAGCTTTGCAAAAGTGTGTTTGTTTCATTGGTGAGGGAAGGAAGGAGGAGAAGGAGAAGAAAATGAAAAGATTTACAAAGACTATGGCTTTACCAGGACTTGGAAACTGGATAGAAGAGTGCTGCTGCACTTGTGGAGAGTGGGACTGTGCTGTTCCTCACAGCCTGGGTTAGAACCTTGGGCTGTGTTCTCACAACACCTTGGGAGAAGAGGGGAACTTGTTGGAGCTTTGGCTGAGCCCAGAGCCAACTAAGGTGAACAAACAGCTCCCAGCTAGCCTTGAGCCTGGGCTGAGCACTCCCTTTTTCTTCCCCCCCTCCGTGTGGAGGACTGCAGATCAAGGAAGATAAGTAGAAGTTGGAACTCCTGTGAATTGGACCCCAATGGGATCTGTAAAGTACTTGTTCATCCCTAGTCTGCACAGAGGTAGAGGAAAAAGCTGGGCTTTCTATGGACCAGGGAGGGGACTTACTCAATGAAGAGCAAAGAGGTACTGAGGACATTAGAAGGGAAAATGTCAAGCAGATGAGAATGGGAATCTCTTGTCTAAATATAAAATGGGACTGAGGAAGCAACTGAATTTTGCCTGACTTTACAGCTTCCATTCAGACCATTTAAATTTATTTTAATTTTTTTTTTCTCTGCAGAAGCAGGGGCTTGGCTCAGTGTGTTCAAGGCAAAACCTTTCTGCAGTGCTTGTTGGCTGCAGGGGGCATCAGGGCACAATTCCTCCAGCTGAAAGGCACTGTAGTGCCTGCGGAGCTTTAGATGCTCTGCAATCCCCACCTGTCTTCATGAGCATCGTTGTATGCCCCCCTCGGGCTGTCAGCAAACACAAATAAAGGGCAGATTCCAATTAAAAATGCACGGGGTCATTGTAATGTAGCTAAAGAGGCTCTCTGGGTTGTACTGCTGTCAGCCTGGTGCCGCTTGCATCTCAGTGAGATGAACTGAACGGAGAAGCAAAGCCCTGCTGGAGTGCAACTTTGCTGGGCTTTGCTCTCTGTCGTTTTCAGCTTGCTCAAAGCAAGGCTGAGCTCCTGAAGTCGGGGCTGGCAGCTCTGGCCCCCTGTGCTGGTGCCCTGCCCTTCAGAGGGTCAGGGTGCTGCCAGCAGTGTCTGATCACTGTCCTGCAGCGGGGACAGCCTGGCCAGGCGAACGCAGCACCTGAGAGCAAAGGGCTCCTCGCATCCCTCTCAGGGCCAGCTCTGCCCAAGATCTGGACTGCTTGATGCTTTGCATCAGCAAAGCAAAGCAGAGTGCTGATTCTTTGCCTCAAGCAAGCTTTCCCCATGTTTGAAGGGTTTGAGCCTGATGCTGGAAGGTCATTGGACTGACTTGCACATTTCTGCAATACCTGAGTGCTTGCTGGATTTCACTGTATAGCTGCTATTCGAGGCAGAAACCAAAACCAAAGTATAATTAATATATAAAAGCCTCTTTTCTTTGCCCTAGGCTTGTTTCTAGTTTGTTTGTTTCAGTACATTTCAATGTGAATTTCTCTTGGTTCACTGACTCCAAACCAATGGCTGGCATCAAAGTATAAAGCCTTGAAATCACTTTTGCCTCTTTCATGTGTGACTGCCTCAGAAATGGTGGCTCAGAGCACTAGAAATGTCAGCTACAAGCAGTTCTGGGGGCTACAGCTCTCCTTGTAGGGGTAGAGTTGTAAAAAAGCTTTGGCAGTGGGATTAGTTGGTTCTCTTGGGTGCAGGGGACTGTAGAACCAGCTGGTATTATATTGAAATAAAGTTGTCTCCTGGATCTGATCCTTTTGCTGTCTGTCACTCTAGTTTATTGAAAAGAGGTGTTTATTCCTTGAGGGTTTTATGTATTTTTACAAAATAAATACAGGTTTCTTCACACAGGTTTGATTAAAAAGAAAAATCAGAGAGTCAGAGTTTATGGGGGTTTTTTTTGGAGGTGTTTCACGTGAGTTCACACTTGGTTAACTTAAATACATCTGCCCAGTACTTTTTGATGTAAAAAGTCAGTGAGGTTCACTCTGATTTTCTTCTTGACTTGGTTAAATACATTACTGCAGCTTAAGGCCATCAGTCTTAAATAGAAACTCAGGAAATGAGACGAATGAATGGGGGATTCTGGCGATTCTGCTTTATGGCAGCTTGTGGGACCCCAGCAGGGCCACTCCAAACTCAGGACTTTTGTTTAATAGGAAGCTTCACATACTTCATATTTAGTTTAATTTCCAGTTCAAAACAAAACCTCACCTTTCCTCTCGTTAGAATGATGTAAATCTTTCAAAGGTTTTACAAATGGGAACTATGGTTTTACTTTAAGGACTCATATTACTAAAGGATTTCTAAATGTGGGATTTCCAAGTGCAGAATTTTCTCTGTGGCTTTTCTTTATGTGCGTTGTTTTTATGTTATTTTGAAAAGAGGCCAAACACATTACAGAATAATTTTTTAAACAAGGTGGAAGACCAAAATGCAAAATTTCTAAATTTAATGTCGAACTGAATAATTCTTTTTAGGACCTAAAGACTTCCATAAGTAAGAGCCATTTGCAAGTAGTTTTCTAAGCAGAATTGAGAAACTGTAAAGGGTTGCCTCCATCAGCAACTTCAACCAAAATGCATGCAGAAAAAGCCATCTGCCTGGCTCTTGAATTGCAGTCTGTGCAATGATGCTGTGTTTCAGCAGGGATCAGTATCAGTGTGAGGAAGGGCTCCCAAGAGAAAGTGAAACGTGATATTAGGAATGTCAATATTTCACTTTCTAAACTGAAATTCTTGGTAGTGTTGAGGTAATCCATATGTCTTAATCAACTCCTGGTGTTTGAGTGGGAGGAAGCTCACACAGTAACTGGTTGAGGAGGAGGAGCAGTTAGTCAAAATAACTGCTTTTCTCCCTGAGGACTTTTGGGTTCTGGAGATATTTAACAGATGAGATAGCAAGAGCAGCTGTCCCGAGGGAATTATCAGAGAGGCATTTGACACCATGGATCATATAGATTGCTAAATGAGTGTTTTGTCTGCGGAGGGCCCGAGGTGTGATAGCACTGAGGGGGTTTGGGGGATTTTCCTGGCTGTTGGGATTGCCGCCATGGCAGTGGAGGTTCTGGCAGTGTGGGCTGGGCCTCCTGCCCCATGGTCTGGATGGGGATTTGGGGACAGGAAGGTGATGGATCCCTGGCCTTTTGAAATGACCCTGAGGTACAGGTGTGCAGAGCTGGGGCTGAGGGGTGCTGTCTGCAGCCAAGGCAGTTGTGCCTCTGGGGGTGTTTGCTGCTGTAGTTGGGGCTGCAGGAGGGGTAAGCAGAGCACCCATGGCTGTTAGCTGCCCCTCTGCTGCCTCACAGGGCTGGAGCTGGGTGGGAGTTCTGGTGTCTCCCCAGCAGTGTGGGGGCAGGGGGTGCCCCCCTGCAGCCCTGCCTTCTAGGGAGAGCACCCATGCATCCCTCACTGCTGCAGCACAGGGTCACTGACTGCTGCTCTCCTGGGGCAGCTCCACTGCCACAGTGCTTCCCTGCACACCTGGGAATGGGCTGCTGCCTCAGAATTAATAATTTAACTGATCATGAAGGCACGTTGGCAGATACCATGGTACCCGTCAAATCTAACTGCCTGTAAATTTAATTAGTGTGCAAAAACCAGCTTTGGAGTATACCAAAACTTAATTAGTCAGCAACTTAAGGTTGTTAGCACGCTCTCCAGGGTAATAATATCCAAAAAAGGGTACATGAAGGCTGTGATAAAATAATTAAAAGTGTAAGATCCTCATGGCATGTTTTCTTCAGAGCTCATCTCTGCTGTTTATAAATCAGTATGGAGGAATAAGAACAGCAGCACCTTGGAGCTGAGCTCTGATGTGGATGTCTTCCCTCGGTGGTGGGGGAGCAATTAATTAGCAGGTGTGGTGGCTCAGGTCTGGTCAATCCCTTGCAGAGAGCTGAGCCTGTTCCAGGGAGCTTCCTATGCCTTTCACCACCGTGTGTCAGCCTGCTGGTGGGGAAACCCATGGTCTTCACAAAAGTATGGACTGGGAATTAACAGTTCGGGAACCATGGAATGGCTGGGGGGCTTTCTAACTGGGCTGATGAGGGAGCCTGTAGTTAATATATTAAGTGTTTTAAATGAGGTGATTGGAGAGAGAGAGAGAATAGGAACTCTTCAGGAGCATTATCAGTAGCTGTAGGGGTGGTGATTTGTGCCAGGCATGTTCCCAGCACTCCAGGTGGCATTCTGGGTTACCAGAGTGGCCTTTGCAGCAAAGGACAGTGGCTTTTTACCTGGGAGGAGAGCAGGTTTACAGTTTGTCTGCCTTGCAGTGCTTTCAGGGAGGGGAGGATGTGTGACTGGCAGCCAGTGTTACTACAGGGAGGTTTTTAACAGGGCTGGGGAAGGCATGGTGTAACAGTGACTCACTGAAGGTTGTTTGAAAGGAAAGGAATGGGGCTTAGTAACACTGAATGTGCCCCATCTGTCACACCCCAGAGATGTACACACTTGTCTTCCTAATATTCTGCTTCGTCCCTAAGCTGCTCCAAAATGGTTATCCCAATTACCTGTATTTTAGTGGGAAGAGCCTCTCCTATGAATGGAGCATGGACTAAAATGAAAGCAACAAAATTTTCTTCAAGCATCCCTCGCCTGACTGTGGCTTGTTGCTAGATGCTTGCCCTCTGAGTGCTCCTGGTCTCTCATTATCCCATGCATCATGGGGAAAGAAGGAAACAATTAACTTTATGATCCCTGAAAGAGTATGTAAAAGTCAACAGTGTCTAAGAAATGTCTGGAGGCTGAAACCACTTATCCACTTACATTCAAAAAAATGAAAGAATTAATAAAACATATTTTGGCTCCTCCATTCCCACTCCACATAGCAAGACAACAAATTCAGTTCCTGTGCCCTGCAGACCTGAGGGAGGAGGTATTTTTGGAGGCACATGAAGCTCCCCTGCTGCCAGAGCCAAACACAGGTACTGGAGCCTCCCTAAATTCTTGTGGCATCGACCTCACCTGGCCAGGCTCTGCCAGGCAGTGCAGAATGGGGTAGTGAGTGGGTGATCTGCTGTGGTTCTGGGAGAGAAAAACACACTGCCCATCTGTACTGGGTTGCCTACTCGGACTGATGTCTCCAGCATTGCCTGGAGATCCCATTCCAGAGTATGGGATTAGTGGAATTATGTTCTGGGAAGGGTCCTGGAACCATGGCAAAGAGCCTGTCTGGTCTGATGTTTCATGGAGTGGGACCATCTTTCACAGTACAGTGAACAGCCCAATGGAACCTTGGAGAGCTTTCCTCAGAATCCTGTATCACCATGGAGCTGTGTATCCACCTGAGCCAGGGCTTGGTTTTTGGAAAGCTGGTTCAGGGATAAAACACGAAGGAGAAGCAAGGCTGGGTGCTGTGTGTGCCTGTATGCAAACATACTTTCCTCTGGATTTAATATGCATCTGTTGAGGTTCTTTTCACTTTCTGTAGAACCTGAAAGCTGATTTCTTTTCCTGCAAAACCTCTGTACCACAGGCACAAGGTTCACTTACACCTCAGCCTGGACCTGCTGAATGAGATGATTTCTGACAATCATCTGCCCAATTGTGTTTAGGTCTTGTTTTTTTGCTGTCACTGTCTCATGTAACATCCAGCCACCTTAATAAAGTCTATGCAAATTTGAGATTGACTTTGGTAAGTCAAGATTTGAGGTGGTTTTTTTCATCACAGGGCTGTGACAAAGTGAAGAATGGCTGACTGAATTCAGTAAACCCCCAGATTTCTGAAAGACAGACTGCACACTGCTGAGTGAGCTTAATTTAATGAACTGAGGGATGCCATGTAATCTAACTGCTTATTATGTTAAGAGGCAGCAGATAATCTAATGATCCACAGGTGGCTATTTTGATTTTACTGCGTGAAGTTAAATACGTGTTTAACTCCACCCCACTGAGCAGTGTTTGTCCCCGTGCTGAAGTGGGACAGAGGGGGGCTGGCAGGAGCCCTCCCAGCTCGTGGCTGCCTGGCAGGGTGCTGTGGGTGCCTGCCAGGATGGGGCAGCCTCAGGCTTCCAGGGATCATTATTTCTGTGACCAGGAGCTCTCAGTTTTAGCAAAAAAGGATGATCTTCCCAGAAAAACTTACTGAAAACCAGCAGATATTATTTTTATATTTTTAGGAACACCTGGTAATTTTGTGCCTTTTTATGCATGTATAGGTGCTCTGGAGAAGTGCACGTCATTGGTTATTTATATTTGTGGAATGCTTATGTATTTTAGAAAGTACCTATTCACAGCCTGTAATCAGACTTTAATCATGGCCTGTAATCACAATCAATAAATTAATAGATTAATTAATAAATTAATGCCAATGAAATATGATTTCTCTATTGATTGTATGTTTATTGATTTTGGTGCCTGGAAGTGCCAGCCATGTAGTGAGGTTTTTCTTCAGAGAAGCAAGCTGAGTTTTAATGAGATTTGTGCCTAGCACTTAGAAACACCCCTCTTCAGTGTACCCTGCTCCCATTTTTGGGATCACTGATGTTGTTGATGTAAAACTGCTTCTGATCTTTAACGTAAAACTCAGCTTTACTTTTAATTGCTTTTGGTTCTGTTCAGTTTAACTGTAATAATTTCATTTTTTTTGTTTAAAATTTCAATCATACTCGCCATATGGCAAGCATCATTTATACATAAAAGCTACTTGCTGTTTTACCTTTGGAAATCATCAGGGCCTTCACAGTAAGAGCTTCCTAACCATCTGCTCCCCTCTCTGACCTCGTGTTAATGTAGACATCTGCAGTTGTGACTCCAGGGTTATTAAACAGCGACGTCCAGTCAAATGCCCTTGCGCCTGGCTTTCCAAAATTCAGTGCTGCAGAAAGCCTCAACTGTAACAAAAGCCCTTCAATTTGCAGCTGTGGTGGGCAGGCCCGTGCCCCCCTGCAGGTCCTGCTGCACACAGAAGCAGAACAAGTGGATTTGGCTGAGGGGACACAGCCATCCCGATTAGCCATGGCTTCAGATTGGTGTCCTGTAATCCTCTAAGGCCAGAGATGCTCCAGCATTAGACCCCATGCTAATCCCTTTTTAGAATGTGCTGCATGCATAAAGAAGATTATGCCATTTTAAAATGAGCTAATTATTTGTAGTTAATCAGAGCATCCCTCAAATTACAGAAGAAAGTGCTGTAGGTTGAAATCCTGTCCTCGGTTAAGTCAGAGCCAGGCTCTTCCTGGGCTCAGTGATGCAGGATGGGAGTGCTGGAGTTCACTTACCCTGCCCCTTCACCAGTGCTGGCTACCTCACAGCACATCCTTCATGGCAGGCTTTGGGCAGTTTTGTTTAATTTTGCTTTTTTCTATTAAAATATTGTATGTGAATGTTTGTCAATGAGGAGCTCCAAGTAATCTACTATCCTGCAGGAGCTGAAGACAATGGAGCTAATCACAACATTTAAATGTGTAATTTTTCCAGTGTTCTGAGTCTTGGCACTCTTCATCTGGTGCTATGTAAATTGCAGATGAAGACAAACCATTGATTTAAACAGATAGGTTTATTAAAAAAAAAAAGGAAAAGGAAAAGCTAATTTAATTTTGTGGTTAATGTGCTTTTAATGATTATCTTTTTAAAAGGCAAATATTGCTTACTAGAGCTGTTAAATATTTTATATACATTTTTTGGAATTGTATTCAGCCATAATAATGACAGTTAGACTTAATGCATTTGTGTTAATACTGGTCTGTTTTCTCTAAAGCAGAATGCCTTTAAGCACACACAATAATTTTGCTATTGAATAATAAAAATCTTGGTAAATGATTCAGGTATATCTTGGTCTAAAACTGACTCTTGCACACATGAGTCCTTTTAAATGACACAGCAAGAAAACTGGTCTAAGATATATTTGTTTAGTGGATTAAATATGGCAGTTAAATGTTGGGATTTCTGATAAAAGCCCTCTGTTTTTAATGGCCCATAAGCACGAAATAAATCTTGGTGGATGGTAAGGGTTTTGGGGGATGAAACCCTGGGCTGGCATGTACAGCTGCTTGAGAGTTGTGTTTCCCCAGTCTGTCCCTGTCCCACCTGGGCTGAAGTGTTGGACCCACAGAAAAAGAAATACAATTTTATTATTAGGTGGTGGTAATGGAGAGCATTTTCCACATAAGTTTCTTTATTTTTCTTAAATAATCAGTCACGTGGATTTGATTTCTGAAGTAGATTAATTTCTTTATGCAAGTAGTCAGTAAGAAAATAACTGTAGGAAGTTGAACAAATGACCAGTTTGGGTTACCAATGTGTTTGTTCAAGTCTATGGAGACTAAAAAATGGGTTGAAAATATGCATGCATTCTCTGAAAAGAGATCAGTGAAGAAAAGGATCAGAAATGCTTTTTCATTTTTTGTTCCTGATCAAGTTTCATAAATACTTTAATATGAAGTATTTGGTTTCCGATTACCTCAGTGTATGGATTTTTTAGGAAAGTTGGTGATGTTTGTGTTTTTTGAGAGGATGTGGGTAGGAGTGGGATGGCAGATGGGAAAGTCAGAAGAAGGTTAGGATATGCTTTTTAAAGGAAATGCAAATAGAAATGTGACTTAAAAATAAAAATCAAAGGATAAAAGGATTTCTGAGGGATCTGTTGGCTGAATTGGGACGGCTGTGCTCTCAGACAAGGGTGAGGTGCAGGGTTTTATTCTGTCACAGGTGCAGAGCCCTCCTTGCCGGGGAGGAAGGAGTTAGGAGTTGTGGCTGGCAGCGCGTGGATGCGAGCTGTCTGTGCTGCTCTCCAGCCCGTGCAGCTCCCGCAGCCTGGCTCCGGCTAAGGGTTCTTGAGGGAGCACAATTGACCTTGAAATGTGCTGGGAGTGCGCAGGACAAAGTCTCTCACACTTCAGGGAACTTGTTTACTGCCAGTTGCTTCTTGTTCCTAAGCCTTCATTTAATTCCTTTCAAATGTCTCTTTTCAAAAATCCCTTAAATGGCGTCATGTGAATGGAGGGGAGGTGGCAGCTGAGGTGTTACACCTGTAACCCAGGTGTTACAGAGGTGGGTGCTTCTCTGTGGGGAGGGCTGTGAGGAAGGGAGCCCTGTCAGCAGGGGTGTCCATGGGGCCTTGCCCATCTGGGATGCCCTGTGAACCCAGTGCTGCTGCTTCTGTGAGAGACTGGATCTTCATGGAGCTCCTTTCCTTTCTGCCATGTCGAGACCAGCAGTGGAGCTGAATGGAAAGTGGGAGCTGCATGTTAATTTTGCTGTAGTTTTTCTACTGAAGGTTCTCTCGTGTTGATTTGGACTTGAAATAGGTGCAACCACTGTCTTTGTTTGTACTGCATAACAGGAGGCGAGCAGAGCATGTTTCCAAGATGGCAGCATGCTCCTAACAATGGTTATGAGTGTGAAGATGAGATCAGTGCATGATGTTCTCTTAAACGGTGAGGCAGATGTTCAAATGATTTGCATGTGATTCACTAGCCATATCCATTCAAGCCTTTGCTGCTTGTGCTGCAGCTGTTCAGGTGGATGAACCACAATTCCTGTATTCCAGCCCCATGGAAATTACACAGATTTTGCAGATCCCAGTACCCATGTTCCTTTAGATCCTGGGATAAGTAAAGAATAATTTGTCTAGAGCTGTGAGGTGGCTGAATGCAGCATGATATCTGAAAGTGGGATGGGTGAGTGGAGTCCTTGTTCCCCCCAGAACTCCTCGGGAGCTCTGCATCTGTCTCCTTCCTCAGCCTCTGCCCTTTCCTGTGTAGAGAGCTGAGCTTCAGAGTTCATCAAGCTTTATGTTCAAGTTCAAGTCTGAAATTACTTGGCACAAATTTTTAACTGCTTGTCTCCATTATTACATCCTCACTATAAGCCATAGTGCAACCCTGTTGCCTATTTCAGGATGACATTTTCAAGTGGTTGTGTCTTTTACATTTTGCTTTAACAAGCCCTCTTTGTCTCCACTGGCCAACTTGTTTCTGGACTAGGCCCACCCATTTGTACTAAAAAGTAATGCCAGTTTGTGCAACATTATTTAATCACAGAATCTCTTTTAAAATGGTTTAATACAATTTCAGATGTGGAAGGTGTGTGCTTTGTCTTGTTACTTCCAGAGTAAACTGCTGAATATTACCTACCAGTGTGTGATATGACTGCTGGCAGTTGAGGTAAATGAACTGTTTTCTGCCTGAGGTTCAGCTCCTCTTGTTTCAGCTACTCACCTTAGAACAAAAACCTACAAGAGAGCTGGAGAGGAACTTTTTGCAAGTGGGCATGGCTTCAAATGGAAAGACTGTAGGTTTAGGCTAGATATTAGTAAGAAATTCTTTACTGTGAGGGTTGTGAGCCACTGGAGCAAGTTTCCCAGAGCAGCTGTGGATGCCCCATCTCTGAAGTGTCCACTTTGGGCAACATGGTCTAGTAGAAGGTGTCCCCCCAAGGCAGGGGGTTTAGAATTAGGTGATCTTTAGGGCTGCTTTCAGTCCACACTGTTCTGTGCCTCTGTGATTCTATGTGGTGCTCACTGCACAGCCAGAAAATTCAGGCACAGGGAGGCAAAGAGACTTGACCATTTCCATTCTGAGGAGGGATTTTGATCATGGTCTACTAAGTAGCAGCTGACTCTGCTGAGGTTTAGGAAAGGAGTTCTGTACAATTCCCTTCTGGGTCCATCCTCTGCTGGAAGCTTGATTTAATCTTTGTGCAGAAGGCAGCGGGGGCATTTTGGGTGTGGCTGATCAGATTTTGATCATGAGGAGGGAGAGGCTTGCACCTGGGAGCCTTCCTGAGTGGTTCCTGTTCCAGGGATCTGTGAGTCTGCCCGAGTGCACCTTTGTGCACAGTTGCTCATTTTTCATTAGGTAGTGATTTGATTAGATAAAAATAAAAGTTGCTTGAGCATTCACTTTTGCAGTGATGCATAACAAATTTATGCAGATTCAAATAGGACTAATCTGCATGCAAAATATAAAATGTGATTACTAACCCGTATGCACCTGTACTGAGGTTTAATTGGGTACAAATATGAACAGGAAGAGAGAAACCTAACAAAATGTACAGCCTTGAATTTGGGAATGAATTAATGCAAAGAGATCCTTATAGTGTTAATGATGATTCAGGTGTTTCCGGAGTAAATTAAATCTTTTAGTAATTTAAGAACACTTATTCTTTAATTTACATTGACTTTATTAAAAAAATACTGTCTTGTTTTCTGCAGGCTTTTCACCATTTACTTCCTTTAGCTTTATTGTTCTAATGGCATTCAGTTCGTGTCCAGGATCACCCTGAAAACACAGACGATTGATTCTGATCGTGTGTAAATCAGTTGGCAATGGTCGTGGTTTCCTTGTCATAAAGGAAACATTATGAGTGCTAACAGTGCTTAGGGAGGTCAGGACTTAAAGTCAGGAGTGCTGTAAAGAACATGTTATTACTCATTTTCATAATAATTTTGGTGATGTTCAGTGATTCGTTCATCTAACACTGCAGCTTGTGTTCCAATACAGGATTAGAGCATATCACTTGCCTGTGAAGGTCTCCGTGGTCCAGGGAGGTTGGATGTCAGTGGAAGTACATTTCAGCTGATGTTTCTTTCTTCCAGGATGTTCAGAGAAGGCTGTTAATGTTCCATGGTCAGGCAGAGGAGAGTGAATTCAGGCTGTAAAAGTGAACGAGTTATGAGAAGTTGAAAGTCAGTTATCACTGCTGGCTTCTCATTCTTTGGGCACATACCTGAGGGGAGACTCCAGCACTTGTGGTACCCATCTTCAAAACCAGAACCCATGTAATTTCTGTCATGAGGTGAAAGGAGAGTATTGGGGCTGGTACCATTCCTGCACTGAAAAGCTGGCGTTGCTTGAGCCAGGTTTTGTCACTCACTGGAGCTGGTACAGGGTAAGGTGCTGGGACAGTGACCCCTTGCCTGGCTGAGGAGGCCTGGGCAGCCAGGAGCACGGCTTGTGCAAGGTGTGGGCACCCTGGTCATTAGAAAGTAATATCACTGTCTAATACTTAATTATTTCTAACAATTACTTCCATGTAAAAGCTTTCCTGAGTAGGTTTCTTGGGGACCAGGCTCATTTCAATGAGAGAGATGCTGTGATGAGGAGAGCTGTTCTCAAGAGAACCTCCCAAGTAAGCACTGCACAATGTGAGCACCAGCAGCTGCAGCTGAGCCCTGCTGAGCCCTTTGGGTTAAGAACAGCTCTTGCTAAGAGATTTCTGACACATTTTGATGGAGAACAAATGTAAGTAGTGGGAATGCTTTAAGTAAACTGAGCTGACATCAAATAATCAAAACCACTTAACACTGTGACACAAAGTGACAGCATGACAGAATTTCCAAATTTAAGTTGACACTCTGTCCTGTGCATTAGTGGATACAGGAGCAAGCAGAACCATGGCATGGGTTACTTATGGAGTGCCAGGATTTCCTCTGAGTGGCTGTGGCACTGTTAGACTGGCCCATGACCCTGGTGTTGTTCTGTACAGAGGAGCAGTTTTGTATACAAATGAACAAGGCTGTGAAAAGGTGTCTTGACCAGCAGGCTCCCAGTGGAGCACTGCATGGGAGAGTGGCTTGGTCTGTTTGCTGGAATGACTGCTGTGCTCTTTGAAAGCTGTATGTGATGAGAGAGGGTTTGTGACTGGAGCCTTGCTATGCAAATCTGTCCTTGTTTAATAAGAATATCCCCAAATGACTGTATGGGGAGCCATAGGTTCGGATTTCTCTTGAAGTTATTCATCCGAGACCTCTCCATTTATACATATTTCCCAGAGGAAACAGCCTCTATTACTTCCTTCAAGCAGTTACCCAGAATATATGCTACCCACAACAGCTGCTGCTTGCAAGAACCTTCATTTTGTTAATGTTACCTTTGCCAGAAAATATTCAAAACAGAAAATGAAGTATCTGGAGTGGTGTGTTCAACTCAGCAGGAAGCTGCATTGGTGCCAGAGCAGAGTGAGACAGAATAGTAGAGTTCTGTACCAAATAAATTATTAATCTTTAACATGCAAAAAGGAGAGCTGTAGGAAAAAAGAATGGCATGATCTGGCAATGCTTGCAAGCACCTGTGAGTCTTGGGGCTGTACTGAGTTTCCAAGAAGTATCTTTATGTCCTAGGCCCATAAGAAAATAACACAGTGAGGGAGCCACCGAATCATTTATCCCCTGCCAAGCACAGTGCTGGCTTTACCAAGCCCTGCTGCATCTTGGTTATCAACTGTTTGATCAGGCAGATGGGAAAGGTTTCATTCTGCACTACCATCTGCAAGGTTTCAGAGTTAATAGTGAACTGAAGACAAGAATAAGTTGTTCCACTGGAAGATCTGGTAATTGCTTATCAACAAATGACAAAGTGACTTGAAAGCAGACAAATGAGAATGCGCAAGTGCTGTAGGTGAATAGGCTCTGAGAGGTCAATGTTCAGGGAGTATTTGTTGGGCCTCAGGTTCCTCTGACAGCACTGGCCCTTTCAGAACGCATTTGCTAGTGTCAGAATGGTATTTTAGAGAGGTTAATGAGCCCTTGAGAAGAATGGAGGAATTTCTTAATGGAAAAGGGGAAGAAAATATACTGACAAGAAAAGGAAGCAAGAAGGCAGTGAGGAAGGCTTGTTGTTTCTATAGTTTTTCTGTATTTAGGTGGACTCTGTGAACAGTCTGCGAGTATAAATGCTCCAGGAAAATGCTCTTGTATTTCAAGACAAAATACTCTGATATTCTTGGCTCAAGTGAGATCATGGTGTATATATAGCAAGATACAGCTTTGACTGTGTCCCTGGCGCTGCCTGGGTGACGTGGCATCATCCGGCAGTGCTCTAGAACATGTTCAGGCCATGGAGGTGTGATGTGTGGGCATAACAGTGAATGTGTATTTAGAGCTTGACTTTACATTTGGGTAGGGAAAAACTGAGTTTTCCATTTTGGTTTACCTAGGGTTTGGGTTTGCAGGGTGGTGTGGGAGTACCCTGAGCGTTTACAAAAGGGAATCCAATGAAGTGCTAGAAAGTCACCATAGAAACATTAATGTGTATGACAGAATTGTTTCTGTAGATACTTCCTGAACTTTTAAAGGCTGATACTTTTCAGAAACGGTGGAGTGCACTCAATTAATTGAAATTGGAAGTTTCAGAATATTAAATTTGCGTAGGTGTGTGGAAGGATGGAGATGCTTTTGGATCAAGTCTTCTGCTGTAGTGGACAAATAGGTCACATACTGTCTTCAATTTTATCAAGATATCCTGTTCATAAGCAGTTGGATCCAGGCTCCCAGTACTGCTGCTCCTGCAGACCAGCTGGGCTCCGCTGACTGGGCACCCTCTCATGCCCCAAAGGTTTCCATGGTTGCTCAAAGCAGTGTTTTACTACTTCATCTTGTAAAATTGAATCTCAGTTTGCCTGGTCTTCTAGACCATCCTTCTTAGCACTTCTTGCAATGTAAATTTCTCAGTCAAGGGTGACTGGAGCTGTGCAGTTTCCCCCATCAACTTGTCATGTCCCATAAATGCATGAAGTCTGGCAGTAGACATGTCCAGGGGCCAAGGGTACGTTTCTTTTTGGCAAAAGCTTTGAGGTGGTTTTTATTTGAGTACCTTGTAAAATGAAATGAATTGTCCTTTACAAGAGGTCAGAATTGTTATTAGTTCACATGTCCAGTGCTGTGAGGGAATATTAAGCAGTAATTAACCATTGCATCTGCTTAAAATCCCCATGACAGTTCTTCTTCCACAACAAAAACCTCTTGCTCACTGGCAGTTTATATGGTTAAATGATGCTTTGTCTATCTTGTTTTGGAAGAGTAGAGAACTCAAGGAGCCCTTGGAGGTCATTTTTACTTGACAATTGCTTTGTGAGTGCTGTTGGCACTGCTCTGTGGAGCTGTCTCTCCAGGACATCTGGAAGCTCTGGGATGTTCTTGGAGAACAGATGAAGAGCTCAAAGCTTTCAAAAGCTCTTTGCTGCAACCAAAAGTTGCTGAGGCAACTGGAAACATGCACGGGACAGTTGGTAAAAAACTGGGATAGGGAGAAGGCCATTGAGATTTTGTGTCTGGCTTGGAATTTAATCCTGTGTTGCTTTTGTTTTGGTTTTTAAAACTGATCACCGTAGGGTCCTGTAGGGCCTTTGTTTGAGGTGTGTTAATTACTCAAGTCAGTGGCCCTATCTTTCATAGAGCTGGTCATCTTCCAGGAATTTATTTTATTATTTCACAATGAAATATTTAAGGCTCCATGTTCATAAAAACTTTCTCCAAGAAGCTACTTCTTCTCTTGGACAATCAGACTGAATTATCCACCAGCTTCCTGGTTCTTTTCAGAAATAATGGCTTGATCCAGTTACACAGTTCATTCCTCATAATTTTTCTGAGTTTCCTGGATGGTCATTTATTTCCCTTCTCATTGAATATCAAAATGAGCTGTCCTCTATTTTTCTAGTTATTTAGCTCCTGGTGGGTAATGGGAGTTTGTAGAGGCTTGGCTTTCAGTACATAACAGCCATGTTCTAGTGTGTTTTGTAAGTTCTCAAAAGAACTGTTTGGTAATGGTTTTTTTGTTGCACTGGACTGGTGCTACATGATGCTGCACAGTTAGAAATCTTCAACAGATGCCTTGGTTTTAAGCAACCACTGAACAATATTCTGAAATTCATTTGCACTGGTTTTTTTCCCTTCCCCATTCCAAAATATTGCTAAATTATCTCGTTTATAACTAAGTCTTGGTTTTTTTTTTAATTATAAAAATGACTCATTGAGAATTTGCAGCTGTAATGCCATGTTCTCTTATTGCTAATACTCACTGAAGATTGCATTTTTCTTCCCCAGTATTGTCAAAACTGGAAGTGGGTGCCTTGATAAATCAGTTCCAGTGAATGGCAGTGGGCTCCCACTCTGCATGTCATCCTTGCTGTGAATTTTGAAATGGCATGCATGGTTCTAATACAAATTCTGTCTATGCTGTTATTTTAGTGCTATTTTTTAATGTAACATTTACAAAAACATTGGCAATCAAAGAACACGTTACCATTTGGGCTAATTTCAGGAGATGATCACAGGGCTATGTAATTAGCATTGATTAACCAAGGAGCTGAATGGAGAGAGGCTACTTAGGAGATGGAAGAGCAGGACGTTTTCACTGCTAGACAAGGAACACTTTACAGTATGTTAATGAATCACGACAGCTGGAGAATTCGTGAAGGCCAAAGCAGAGATGATTGCTTCTGTTACAAGGCAATAGGTAGGTCACTGGGCATTATAAGATACTTAGAATGGTATCCTCTTGTACTATGGGGAAAGTGAGAGATTTATGTAAAGGAAATCCTGTTTCACAGCTCTAATAAGCTTGTTAATAACAATTCAGTGTGTCACGGCACTTAGTAAGGATTTCAGATTTTGTAACGTAGAATGAGGTGAAAGATTCAAGTGGAAAATGAAGAAAGATGTTGCAGTGAACATTTTTTGTGCAGCAGTGAGTGCTAGCAGCACTCTTTAGGGGCTTTCATGGACTGCAATTTGAAGTCCAGTTGCACAGTGTGAAGACAGGATGGTTCCACTTGTGCTGTCTCTGAGCCACCTGCCTGTCCTGAAAATGTGCCTCCAGTAATAGAGAATTTGGTGGTGGCAAAAGTTTCCTTTTGTCAGTGTGTGACAAGCCATTGCTGCATGAAATGGCATGTGCTGAAGCTTTTCTGAGCTCTCATGGGAAATCCATTGTGCAAACAACTCAAAAACTTGTGTGCTTCCTCCCCCCAGTTTGTAAACGGGGTGCTGTGGGTGGGGTCTGATAGGTGCAGGCTGGTTTTCTGTCCTTGGAATTCACCCACCTGCAGATTGATGCTACCACCCGGGAAAGGGGCAAAAATTTAGGGTGTTGAAATCTAGGAATGAATTTAGTGAGTTCTGTATCCCCTTGCAGAGGAGTTCATGCTATGCAGTGGTGTACCTAACTCATTTATGCAGTAGGAATGTCTGAGTTACTGTTTGGGTGAATCTACCCTGATTTAGCAGCCATGAACCCTTTGAAGAACTCTAGTTCATCACCCAAAGGAGCAGAGTGCTTACATCATTCCATTTCCCATCCAACCCTCCTCTGGCTTGACTGCCCCTGTAAGTTCTTGGAAGGGCCATTCACTCTGCCTTCCTGCTCAGACCCAAAATCCCAATGGCAGGGCAATTCCCAAAGTCAGTTTTCTCTTCTGGCCATCAGAACTTGTCCATGAGGATCAGCCTTTCTAATGAGTGTTGCATCTGGAACTGACCACTTGTATGTTCTACACTAGTGTGAAAGTCTTACATTTTTACTATTTGGCATCAACATGGGATGCAAAAACATCTGTATGAATCTGCACAAGGGCAGATCTGCAGAAGGTGCTTTTATTTCACTTTCTCACTCAAGTTTTGCTTCATATGTATAACCACATGTTCTGGCCATTCAAATACTGTTTCAACACTTCAGTGGTGGTTACAGTTTTTTATTTGTTGGTGTGTCTGGGACATGATGTGCCATCTGTGAGACATGAACCCTCTAATAACTGAAGAGCAGCCTGGAGCAAAACCTTGCATGTCTGAGCAGCTCCACAGCTGCAGAAGAGGGGAGGGAATGCAAGTTTTCTCGTCTAGGCTTTCTGTGACAGATTATTTTCTCCTGATTAGCCCAGCTCTTGGAATCTCACAGCAATTTTGTGTGTCAGAAACCCTTTTCTTGGCTTGTCTACAGAGGGCAAGGGCTGTGTCTTTTGTTAGAACCTGACTTGAGTGATGTAGCACAGCACATCTTTGCTCTTGCTTCCAGATCACCTGCTCATTTCTGAACTATGCAATGTATTGATAGAGGTGGGCACATATGAGCTCACTCTGGGTTGCTTGAGCATTGTTGTGCTGTGTTTTTCTGCCTTGGATCCAGTTAAAGGAGGAAGTCTCAGGGCTATGGAGGTTGTGCAGTTTTTGGTCTGTTGCCCATTCCAGGTAAGGTCTTTTCACTAGAAAAAGTCATGCTGGTAAATAGGTATCAGCTGTCAGCTTCAAGTTTTTCTTTCTTTAGTTCTTCCTTCCTTATCTTTTATTCTCTCCTTCTTGAAGGATTATGATGACATAGGGTTGTTCCCTAATTGCAGCAGAAGCTGAGGTGGGGAATACATTAAAGCATGAACAAACAGGAATCTGCTAGATAAACATTTAATTTTTGCCTGCCTACTTCAATTTTAAGTCCCAGAGGACCAACTTCCTACTATCACTGAACCTCATTATAGTTTTATCTCTGGTCTTATAATAAAATCAAAAGCATTAAGCAACTGGAGCTGTCCTTGGCTATTTAGGATCGATTCAGGTAACCACTAATTGCATTTTGCCTCCCAAATGCTGTGGAAGTTGAAGGTCTTGCTATATGTGGTGGTCAAATATCTTCTTGAGACAGTGCATGCAGCAAAATTAATAGCAACCAGGGTTATTTAATATCCTAAATAAGGATACAGAGGAGGAAGTGGAAAGCAATCTGGCAGTGTCTGCTGAAGCTGCTGGCATGGTTTTGTTACAAATTAACTGTATCAGAGTGAATTAGAAAAGGAAAAAAGGGTTGCAAATGTTCATAAGATTTGGACAGTGAATTTAGATTGGCTTGTATATGTGGCTATTTTCTTATTTTCTGTGGAACTAGTTCATGTGGTTCCAATTATTCATTTAAGTTCCATATTATTATCTTCAGTTTCCTGAGTGCATGATTTATGTATCTAAGACTATTAAAGCCAAATGCACAAATTGAAATTCACTGCACATTGATTAAATTGGCTGTATGCATTACTTAAGTTAAATAAATTACTTACGTTAAAAAATGACTCTAATAGTTACAATTTGCAATTCGAATGACCTATAAACCGAGGATTATTTGCCAACAAAATGTTTGAATAATATTAATAACGAATATATTAGAGAATTTCATGAGTTCAGCACAATGAATGAATAAGGGAAAATACTTATCAGATAATATATAAGTATTTTTTCAGTGGAAAATCAAATTCACAACAGTTTCTTTGGAAAATCCAGCTGAAAGTCAAGGATGTATGAATGAATGAGGTGTGATGAATGCACCTAATTGCACATAATACTGTTTTAAGAAGGTTGGCTTTCTGCAAATATGCATCTTCTTTCTGTGAAGAAAGAGAAAAATAAGATCATGGTCATGCTGCCTCCACAGAATTTTGTGGTGTGGTTAAAGTGCTCACTCCTTTTTGGCTCCAGAATTACAACAGAATTACAATCCAGACTGAATCTTGTCCTGATGGTGCTCCCCTCTTCCCTACAAACCTGATCATGGGCTTCTTGTTCATCTGCTCAAGTGTGGAGGTGTCGGGGCTGCTTCACCCTCTGGTGGGAATGTGGCTCTTCTGGGAGGGCAAAGCTGCTGTGTTGAAGCTTTTAAAAAGAAGTTATTTGCTAAGGGATGGTCCCCTTTTTTTCTAAAAGTTGGTTTCTATCGAGATATTTCTATTTCAGCTGCTGCTGTTGAAATATTGGAATGGGTAGGTCTGGCTCCATACAGCTCTTCTCTTATTGCTTTCTCTAGTCCTTTTGAAAACAAAACAGTACCCCAAAACCTGTGGGCTGTTGAGTTTTTAGTGTGATGGAAAATTACACAACAAACCCAAACAAGCACAGATGTCCCTTCCCAATCAAACCACACTATTTTTTTTCCAATACCAGCTTCCAAATGCCAGCAATCCATCAATATCCAACCTCCCTCTAGCCTTCTCCAAGAGGAACCACTGTGTTTCATAAACTTTCTGAACAGTTGATGTCTATGGCAATAACACTAATGAAAGGTATAGAGTTTTATTTTAATGTATAGACAAAGAAGCTTTTTTTTTTCTTTACCAAAAGTTTTAACTGTAGGACATGTGAAAGCAGGTACTTGAAGAGATGAAGTGCTCAGAAAAATTAACAGATTGTATGAGGATCTTGAAAGGTCACACCGGTAATGATTGTATTAAGAGGAAAAGGGCATGTTAGCAGGAAATGGGCAAAGATGGATGTCAAATCTCGTGTGTTACAGTATTTCATTTTAGCCTGGTAGAGAAATCTCTGTGCATTACTGAAGATGTGGTGTTCCTTATCACCTTCCATCAGTCCTCATTAATTTCTGGGAAAATGCAAAAGGCAAGATTAGTTCCAGCTGACTGAGGGGTGGAACCTTTGTCATTTCTTTCCTACTTAGTGTGTGTTCACCTTGAAATTTATTTGGTCACAGTTGGAGATAGACAAGTATGTTAGTGTCTGTTGTGTGTTGTTGACAAGCCACACAAGATAAGTGTGTTGTTGGCCTTTTGTTTGTTGGGTTGGTTGGTCTGTTTTTTAAAACATCCCTGTATGTTTGTTTATCTTTTCCCACCTGGGGAAAAAAAAAAGAAAAAAAGAAAAAAAGAAAAGAGGTTCTGAGCTGTTGCAGTTCTGGAATTTAGGTAGTGCTGCAGGGTTGCCTAAGCAGCCTGGGCTTGTGCATCTGGCCAGGAACAAAAGATGCCTCAGTTGTGTTTCCCCCCGCTCTTCTCACTAATTTTAATGTTCTTTATTCCACACCAACACAGTCTCTACAAAAAGCATTGTGGCAGGTCTAAAAACCAATTTATTTGTTGGAATAGTACTTGACAATATAACTGAGTTCTGAGCTCGACAAAGATCAGAGATGTGCATATGGAGAGCAGCAGCTGAAATACATAGTGTAATAAATTATGGGCACCATTCTTGTTTTCTCCTCATTTCCATTATTTCTGTCAAGTAAAAATCTTTTGGGAAGAGTGAGTTAAATACTTGTTTTTGAAGTTTTCTTTAGAACTACATTTTTGCTGACTCTGCAAACCAGGAATTTCTGAATGCTACTGCAGTCCTCTTACAGTGAAGGGAATTGTATATCTGTCCTGGGAAGTACCACATGCCTGGCTCTATTTGTTATCTTTCACCCTCATGGAAGTGTATTTGAATAATAGAATCTGCAAATACAGTTTAGGTAGAAAGGAACAAAATATGAATATGAACAGTTCTGAAAAAGCCCTTGTAAAATAAATAGATTTTACTGTAAAGAAAGTGGGGGCCTGGTATTATGTAGTGTGGAGCACCCTGTATATCAGTGGCAGTCAGCCCCTCTGAATTTTGAACCATAAAGTGACTTGACAGTCAGCAGCTGGGCTGTGGTGGGACTGCCAAAGGACTCTGTTCCCCCTATTATATTTAAGCTGTGCTACCTCAACAGAGATGGTGTGTTGTGAAGATTAGGCAGGCTCAACATTTGAATTTGAAATTAATTTTATTTGTTACATTTAATTAACTATTATAATCCATAAAATGTGCTGTGTAAAACACACAAAATGAAAACAAATGACCATCTGTGGCAATTTAACATCTCTTCTGTGAGTTAAAAAAAAAAAAGAAAAGAAAAGAAAGAGGTAGCTTTATCTGGAAAAATTACCCTTGAGGTAAAAGGTAATAATCCCCCAAATCTGGCTGCCAGAAAGGAAAGTGTAAACCTTTGTGCATGTGTCGTAGCCAGGGCTCTTTCTCTAATGGGGGTCTGCTTTTACTAAGTTCTTAAGAAAAACATGTTAATTTTGATGAAACTTCTGGTACTAGGAAGTAAATGAAGATGCATGTACTGAGAAGTACTACCTCATTGCACACGAGGTCTTTGTCAGAGCCTGCTGGACTCAGTGGAGAAGACTCTCTCTTGTTTTTGTGTTGCTTAGAATATATTCTGAAAAGTGTTCACAGTGTGGCTGTGTCTGAGTGAACAGGGGGCAGCAGATGCATGCTTGGGGTGACTCTCATTCCAGGTGGTTGTAGGAACCCAGAAGGTGCTCCTTAGAGGGAAAGCTATTGCAGTTATCTCTGATCATAAGACATGGGATCCATCCTGGCAGAAAAAGATCTGGCTTATGCTTGTAGTGCTAATTTTATAGCAAATGTTTTTGTTTAATGTAATGGAGCTTCAGGTACTGCAGGTTTTACAGCAGGCTCCAGCCAGACACTGAATTGTTCACCTCAGGAAAGCATGAGAGAAAAGTCTGGGCTGGGCAAGAGGTGGGTGACTTGGGGGTGAAATGTCAAGAGCAGATCTCAGTGCTGGCAAGGGAGCTGTGCTGAGGATGAGCCGATGTGTCCTGCCCTGGTGAGCTCTGGGCTTGCTCTGCCAGGTGACCTCTTGTGTGGCAGGGTCAGTACCTTCAAGCCAGGCTCAGGACTTAAGGCTGGCTGATACAAAACTCATTGAAATAAGCCTTTGACTATGGGCAGTGAGCCTCTCATGTTTTTGTGTGCTCTGAAGATGTTATAATCTTTTAAGTCCCGTATCTGATTTAAGGGTAAGGATAAGGGATATTTGGGTCTGCTGTTTCAATAAAATGCAATTTTTCTTTAGTCACCCAGTTAATCTAAGTTGCTTGCGACTGCTAAGACTTGTTGGAAAGAGCAGGTAGCTTAAATTGCTGAAAGAACAAAACCCAACTTGATGTGGAAGTTACAGAATTCACTGCACTGTCCAAAAGTGACACAGTAGCTGTGAAAAATTGCTTTGTGTGCTGATGGTTTCTAAGCTCATCTGCTCTGCAAGTGTCCCTCTGTGATGACAGATTTGAAAAAAAAAAAAAAAAAAGCTTTGCCTTTGGAGAATTTTGTAAGCGTGTGGAATATGTTCAGCCCTGGCCCTTGTGAACAAAGTGTAGCAGTGCTGGCACCTTGACTGGGCTGTCACATCCATTAGAGGGGGTGTGAGCAGAGCAAGCTGCAAACCTGAGCTTGAGAAAAACATTGACATTAATGTCAGCAGGACCAGATCTGCCCTCCTATTAACTTGCCTGAACTCAGAGGCGTTTGTGCTGGGGCTGGGTTTGGCTCCAAGGCCCTGTGCATGTCATGGCTGCAGGAGCTGAGTGCCTCTTGCTTGGCTCTTCCCAGCCTCCCTTCCAGCACTGCTTGGGAAGTGAGCCCAAGGGCTGCATGTCCTGTCAGGCCAGGGCAACTTTACATCCCTTGCCTTCGTCCTTTGGGTGTATTTTCTGAAGCTGTGGTTGCTGGCTTGCACAGGGATTAACGCCTGTTGTGCTTGCCTCTTCACACAAGTGTTTCTAGATTTTCCTCTCTTTGCTAGCTCTCGTAGATTTTCTTTTGTATTTGTTCATCACTGGCAAGATCTTGTATTTCTTTATTTTAAAAAAAATACAGATGGGTTTTCAAGTCACTGGAATGAATTAAAAGCAAGTGAACTGAAATGCTTCTCATAAAACATGATTTATTCAAAATCAAACTAGATACTTCATTTTTCTCATTAAAATGAACCATATTTCTTAATCTAAAAAGGTTACAATATTTTAGCTCCTATTTGTAATAAATCCAGCTTCTGTCTGCTTTGCTCACACGTTCAGAGCAATTGTTTCTCATTTTTTTAGGAAGGCTATTAAAATTGTGCTTTGAGAATATTTTTAACCTTACAAGAGATACCCTCTTGTTTTCTGTTCTGCTGTGGAAGGGTGTTTCCCATTCCTCTCCTGAATTGTGCTGGTTTTTGCAGTTTTGCCAGGCTGAGGTGTGAAAACAAGGCAGCACTAGGCAAGGCAGAAGGATGCTCGGGCAGGGGCAGCCCCAGCAGCTGCTGCTCTGCTGTGTCCTCGGCAGTGCCAGAGCCCTGGAGAGCCAGGCTGGGCTCGGTGGGACAGCACGAGGCATATGTGTGAGCAGGAGGTGGCTTGGTCCCAGCACCAGCTGCTGTTGACTGTCTCTCTGCTCTTGCATCCCCAGCAGCAGGAACAGTGAGCCTGACTTCTCATGTGTCTCCCACAAGCTGGAACAACCCAGGCTTGATCCATGGGCAGCAAAATTCAATTTCGCCTGCACGACTGGAGACCTTTAGCAGGGCTGATGTGGCAGCTGCTGCCCATCCTGGTGTGAGCTGGAGAAGGAGGTGCTCTACAAGTGTTTATCGGCTACATCTTGTGTAGCACAACCACATTCAAAAGGGACCTTGCTAGAATGAGTACAAATCATCATCTTGAGGACATCACTTGTCCTCACTCCCTTGCTAAAGTATGCTGTTCCTCCAGTTTAATTTTTCTAGACACTTCCAGAAGAGGAATTGGGCTGAATACTGGGTGGCCAAAAGGAAATCAAAGTGCTGTCAGCCATCGAAGCATGTGAAAAAGCTCATTCTCTCTTTTGGCTGCACTTTAATGGGGTTGCTCTGGGTGCCTTTGCTCTGGGAAAGTGCACATTCAGGCTGTGACTCAGAGTCCTTGAATGGGTTTGTGGTCTGCAGGGATAGGGAGTAACTCAGGAAGAAACAATTTTCTTTTTCCTCTTGTGTACTTCTTAGAAAAGCATAACAAAACAACAACAACAACAATTTCCTGTCCTCAGCTGCAGAGTGTGATGAACTCTGGTTGAAATGCCAGCTGTATTCACTTGTGTTTTCCCTCCTGTGCCATCTCTTCCAGCAAACTTTTACAGCTGCTGATTGCACAAAGACAACAGACAGAAGCTGATGTGCTGCTGGAGCTGCTGCCTAATGCTGATGGGTATTTTGGTGCTGCAGCCTGTTGAGAGTATGTGATAATTGGTTTCCCTTTTGGTCTTTGAGGACAGAAGATGCAATTAGCATGTCCGGCATATTTGCTTTCATGCATTCTCAAAATTGCAATTCTTTTTAGGAACACCAAGAAGTCTTTAAATTGGGAATTGGTTCTTGCATTGTAAAGTACCTTTGCTTTCTGAGCATCAGAAGAAGTTGCTTGCCCTAGCAGCTGCTCTCTCGGTGTGTTTGAATTCAGTTGTGGAGTCACAAGTGCAAGTACAAAATCCTACTGAAGTACACCAAAAACATTAAAGGTACTCTGCAAAGCTCTTGAGACTTCCACCAAAGCTCTTTGGGACTTACACCAAAGGATAGGTGCCAGCCCTCAATTCGTCTTTCAGGAAAGGCTTGAGGAGCTTGTAGGTGGATGATGGGGAATATTTACGTGTTAAACATCAGCTAGGGTTACACAGTGTACTGAAAACAACTTGTGTTGTTTACCAACATCTGATTTCTAGCACCTTGCCTCTTCTGAACAACACAGCCAGCCTACACTGCAATCTGTCCATCTGAAGGCTGCATCTGAGCAGAAAAGAACAAAACCTGAGGGATGTAGGGATTCAGGTTTGCACATATCTATATACAGGTCTCTGAGAGTATTTCAGACAGTTTTCCTTGCTAGAGAGGCATGGAGGCTTTCCTGGGTTGCTGCAGGGAAGCTGGTGAGATCAAAGGCTGTATGCACATTTCCCATACATCCCAGATTTGGGAGGGCACCCCCAAACCTTGCTCTTTCAGACCTTGGTAACTTCACTAACCTGCCTTTAAAATGACACCATTTAGCAACAGCCACTTCAGATTTGCTACAGTTACTGTTCTAATTACAGACAGAAACTGTTGTCTGAGAGATAACTGTATGGAAACTGTCAAATGCTGACATTTCATGGCAACCATGGGAGCTGGAGATCTGTTTTGGAGGGGTTCCTAAAAATACTTCATAAAAAGTGAGTTTAAGATGTATTACTGCTTTATGTTTTAAAAATCTTCTCCGTCAGTGAATTAAGTATTTCATTAGAAACTACGTATCCTACAATAAAATAAAAAAGTGAAAAGTAGAAATAAAATATGGTGTTTGTGCTCATTTAGCTGTTTCTTTAGAGTTATTACTAGCAAGGCAAATTTGGAACAAACCCTATTAGGACTTCTAGTCCTCTCTGTAGAGCCCTAAGCCTGGCATACAGCCATTAATTTACCAACTTTTGAAAGGATTTTTATCTAATAAAAGAGAGATGAGTAAGAGCCTGCACGTCATTGCAGGCACAAAGATGCAATTTTGAAGACGTTGTCTGAAGCCCCTTTGATACAGCCTTGGTGCTCTGTGGAGAGGAAGAGGCACTCAGAGCTTGCTTCCCTGAGCACCACAGTGAGCCTGCCCTGCTGTGCCAGGGAGAGGGAGGAGGTGAAAGCTGGGCTCTGGCAGTGTTGGCTGGCAGGTTCCTGTGCACAGCTCCTGCTCAGGCTAACAACAGCCAGTGCTTGGAGTGCCAGATGTGTTACTGATAAGGGTGGGAAGGAATGAGGGAGCAAAGGGGAGCCTTTGCCTAATGCTTAGCAATGCCCAACAGACAGGAGCCAGTCACAGCTGGAGATGGAGCATCTGTAGGTCACATGAGGGTTCAAATCTGACAGCAGTTAGCTGAGCTGGGCCTAGGTGGGCTCAGGGATCTGTGGATTGACTCCACGGTCTGACACGGATCTGCATTGCACAGGTCTCAGTGAGCTGATCCAGTGAAAATCCAGAGGAAGTGACATGGGCCCAGGAGGAGGGTGATGGTGATGCTGTGTACAGGCTGGCTGTTTGGACACCATCTCTGTTTGCTGCTTCTATTTTCAGTTAGTTTGGCTTGGAAACAAGGCTTTAAACAAGGCAGGCACTGAGCATCAAATTGTGCTACGGAGGTGTGTGGTGGTAGGCATGCAGAATCTGGGATTGCCTTGAGCCAGGAGGGGAGAGGATGGATCCCATCAGATGGCAAAGCCAAGGTGCGTGTTTGGGAGCAGCAAGTATTGGGTCTGAGAGGGTGGCTGGGAGAATCCTTCTCTGTCCTGGAAGATGTTGTGATAGTCAGGAAGGAGGAAACCACTACAATCCAATTTCCTCTCTTTAGCAAGAAAAAATGTTATTAAATGCAAGAGATGGGTAAGGTAGGGTAAATTATGTCAGAAGAGTGGCTGAGGCTGTTGTTGTGCCCTGAATTTTGTGACTGAGCAGGTTAGAAGTGTGGGAAGAGTCTCATCCTGCAGGTCAGGTTTGTCAGCTCGGCCATGTCCAACCTAAGATGCAGCATGGTCATTTTTCACCTGCAAGGAAGAATGTGCACATCAGTGCTGGGCCATTTATAAGAGGAGATCTCTCTTGCCTTGTGCATTTTGTCACCTGGGAGCAGTGACATTGTCAGATACCAGCGAGTGCAGTGTGCATTGCAGGTGCTTGGTGTTTGATGGCTGCATTCAAGTGTTGGTGCTTTTGAATAATCCCTTCTTGTCTGGAAGGCTTGATGAACCAAGGGTCATGCACAGGAGGTGAATTGCCTTCTTCTGTGAGTAGCATCAGTGTTGTTGTTATGAACTGTGCTTCCTCCCCTTGCAGAGTGGTTGTTGCAGTAGCTTCTTCTGTATCTCAACTACAAAAAATGGTTGGACCTTCAGTTCAGAAAGCAGAAGGTTTGAATGTGGATGAATAGCTGGAGAGGGAAAGGTGGTTTGGAGAACCCAGTTTTTGGATGAAGAGTGGTGACTGCTTGTGCTAGTCTAGCAGTGCACCAGTTGCATAAAATAGGATAAGGGAGAGGTAGATAAAGGCATCGTCTAATCTTCCTTCAAAATCTGTGGGATTTGTGGGATCCCACCTTCAAAATGGTGGGATTTAGTGTACCAGTTCTTTTCTAATAGAAAAGGATTGGGATTATTTATCTCCCATCAAGATTATGACATTGTTCAGACTTTTTTTTTTCCCCCATACCTTTTTTGTGCCTTAAAAAAACTCTAGCTGTGTGGGCTGGAATAGCTCTGAAATGCAGCCAACTGGATGGAAGGCTGTAAACTAACTTAAAGCAGTAATTTTATAAAGCTGAAATAGTAGAAATCCTGGGAAAAACTAGTGTTTGCATGCACATCTTGAGATCTGTGGAGTGTGTGCATTAATGTGTTTGTCAGAGCACACCTGCCTGTCCTCTAAATCAGCTAACTGAGGTTTGGTTGTCAGTGAGCTCACTCTGTGCACCCGTCCTGTCCCAGCTGTGGGGCTGGCATGGGGCCACTGGCACCGTGGGCACCACTGGCTTTGGTGGCTTTTCAGCTGGTACGGAGCCCTGTCCTGGCCACTGAGGTGGCTTCTGCCTCTGCGCCAGCCCCTGTCCTCCCTGGCCAATCCCTTCTTGCTGAGACCCTCAGCCTTTTCTCCTGGCACTTCAAATGTTGTTTGAAAACATCTCACCCTGTTTATTCTTGAGATGCATCTGAAGATCCTGCCACTTACATATATTCCATAAATTTCCTTGTTGTGACAAGAGCGTGACCTTTAAGGTGCAGTCCATTCTTGCCTTTATTGCAAAGCATCTTTTTTCTTTCCTTTCTTCAGTGTTTCTGAAGTTTTCTGTTTGTACTAATGACTTGACACCCAAACAGGTCAATGTCTTGCTGATTTGTTCTGATATGTGTATTCAGCAGGAGCCAGCTTTTTCTAGTGAAGAGGTGTGGGGGGGGAGGAAATCCTACGCCTCTTCAGAGGATTCTTGGCAGGTGTAATCACAGGATTTGTGATTCATGTCCAATATCCGTGAGAAGAGCTGACATCTTAGGGCAAGTTGCAGATATTAAGGGGGCTAAGTAAAACCTGCTTTTGATGTTTGTAGATTTCTCTCAGCTAGATCAAAAGTGAAGTTGTTAATTCAGTTGATCAAAACTCCAGTCCCTTTCCACACTAGAGTTACTGGGTTAAATGCTGTCTCAATCAGCTCAAATCTCTGCCTCTTCCTGCTAGAGGAGCTATAAAGCTCGAGGTAGTAATTACATGTAGTCCATCATATTTAATGGTGAAACCTGGCAAGGAGAGTTTTTCAGGTCTGTGACTACTGGTGCTCTGAAATGTTAGCCTCTTCCTGTGCTGGCATGTTACATTTTCTGTCTGGTTCCTTCTGTTGATGCTCACTGTGTGTCTGTGCTGGTTATCCTTTGCCTCAACTTGGAAGGAGCTGCAGGACTGGGTCTGGTTCTGTACTACCATTCTTTGTGCTGGAATTACTCTGTTCATTTCTGTTCCACTTATTTCTCTTTTTTTGGAAATCTTCAGTACCATAAGCAGGTAACTGATGGAAGGGTTTTGGAGTCCATCTGCATTGCTGAAATTAAAATCACCATGGGGGTCCTTAGCTCCTTAGCAGGGAGTCTTGCCTGCATGGAAGGTTGCAGGGTCTGTCCCTAATCATCTGGGGTATTCAGCTGCAGTGGTGGCAAAAGGTCATAGAGGAAGGGAAAACTTTTCATGTGGAAATCTGAGCAGCTGCTCAAACACAGGTGTGTGTTCCTTCTTGGAGGATTCAGATTTGGGTGAAGGCCAGCTTTTTGGCAGAGGAAAGAGGGTGAAGAGGCCACAATGAGATACAGGAGCAGTGACTCCATAGAGCGAGGGAATACATTTCAGTGGAGAGTATCAGGGTTAAGTGTGACAAAGAAGAGGGGATGTACAGCACAGTCTTGGAGACTTTTCTAGACAGAAGAGGTATAAAGCCTCAAATCCTGCTCCTGGGATGTTTTTTGCAGTCTTACTGAAGCAAAAGAAAAACATGAAAAAAAGTAGGATTCCAGCAGTTCTTGCATCTGGTTCAGCAGGAGCTGCAGCATGAGGCTGCTCAGGGGTGCAGGGCCGTGCCTGCCAGCCCCTCTGTGTGAGGATTGTGTGGCCTTCCCTGGTGTGCCAGCAGCTGGAGCCTCTCTGAACATGCCCGTGCCACTGCCAGGGCAATGTGTGCCAGAGCAGGGCCATGCTCAGGCTGTTCATTGCACATTAGAATTGTCAAACAAATTGATTATAGCATACTTTTAAAGAAGAAACAGACAGAACATGCCAGTGCTTATTTATTTTAAAGCTTAAAGTAGGCTGTGATATGGCCAGTTTTTATTTTACATTGGTTTAATTTATTTATTTTTTAAACTATAATGCTGTCAGATGATGCATTATCCATACCCAGAGGCCTGCTGTTCACTGTGCAGGTTATCTCCACTATGACAGCTCTGTGTCTTCAATGTCAGGCACACTGTTCTTGAGCCAGAGTAGATTTACAGATTCTATTATACTCCTATTGAACAGCTCTTAATCTGGCAGAGGAAAACATGCTGCAACCAGCACGTTTTATCCCTTGCCTTTACTGTTAGAGCCCTCTTTGGCAGGGTTGGACATTGTATTACAAATAGTCCTCTACCATCTCAGTCTTTAACATTAAAAATCCCCAAAATCCTGTAAATGCTGGAGGTTTCTGTGACTCCCAAGCATAGTCTGAATAAAAACTAGCACTGGCATTAATTGAAGGTCTTTGTCTGGGTAACCTGGGTGTAGTACACAGGCCACTTAATGTTGCTTTCTGCTCTTGTGCTGCATTCCTGTGTAACAATCTCCATATAAAACAAGAGAGTTGTGAGCCTGAGAATAGAAACTGTCTTCAGCCCCTTATTGTTTTGGCAGCTTTATTTTTGACATCACAGTTTCTTTAGTAATTGAAGATTACATGCGTGAAGAAATGTAACTACTCTGTGCATGAAAAATGACATTTGTTTTGCTTGTATGATTTTGCAGACAGTTACTGCATTATTTAGCCTCTTTGGAGCAGGATAATACAGGATGCTGCCCTTGACCTGTAAGGAATAGCAAAGGCATTGCTCTGTGCATGTAGCACCTTGTTGTAAGCAGCAATGTTTCTGTTCTTGTTGTAAGCAGCATAATATGAATTAGCAGTAATTAAGCAGGAGCATACCAAACACTCAAGGAATGTTATGAATGTGAATAGTCCCTGGTGGGTTTTTTCTTTTTATTCTCACCCTTCTATCGTTTAGCTTTCTTTCAAAAGCTGCTTTGACCTTGTATCTACCTTGAGATTCATGCTCCTTACGATGTTTTTTTTTTTCCAATTTATCCCTACTGTTAGTTCTTTGAATGCCATTGGCTCAACGCTGTGGTTATTCCTATAGCTCAGCAGTTCCACCTTGTTTCAGCTGCTGAAGTCTATCTCTGATCTTCTCCTGCTTTTTGTTCATTAAAGAGAAAGAAAAGAAGGTGAGTTTGAATCCATCACTGGAGGTATTCAGATTGATTTCATTCTGTCTGAGGAGGGAGAGGACTGTGGCTCTTCCTTATGTGCCAATGTAGGTCATGAAAATAAATAATCAGCTTACACATGTATCCACATGCTGCCAGGAAGTAATCCTGCTTAGCATCACTTTATGGGGTTTGGAGTCTTTCTGAATCTTCTAATCCTTAGTGATATTTAAATAACATGTTGTGATCACTGTTTGGCTTAATTCATATAGAAAAGATGTATTATACAGATGTACCAGAATGGAAATACACATGTGCCAAGACACACACACACACACAGATGGGATGTATATCTTCAACATGCAGAATAATTGCCATTTGCAGACTCTGGGATGTGCTGGGGCAGCTCTCTAGACAGGTGCTCTGGGGTGGCTGTGTGTCTAAGAAAGCAGAGATCCTACAGTGTTGATTTGCCACACTATTTTTAGATGGAAATTTTGTTCTAAAACTAGAAGAACAGCCATGACTGTCCCATTTCTGCAAATAAAGCTCAGAAAGCATTTGCTACTTCAGCACTCAGGATGAGACAGGTGCATTGTTTTTTCTCCCCAGTTAGCTGGGTTGTTAGCCAAAGGGGGTCTGCCTTGCAGATTCATGATTTGAAAATAGCTGTGCAGTGCTGCTCAGTGAGTCATGTGCAGAAGGCAACAGAAAACATCTCAAACTACAGCATCCAACACCTACACAAGCCACTGCTGCCTCCCACCTGCAGAAACCTTTTCTGCAAAGCCCTGAACCCCAGCGAGGTCTGGGAGTCCTGAGGGCGCCACTGCTCAGGTCTCTTCCTAGGAGGAGCTGGTTGTGGTGCCTCACCAGAGCCAGAGGTAGTGCTGCTGGCCAGAGTCCCTCCCTTGCTTGCCATCTCCAGTGGTGAACTCTGAATCCAAATATTCCTCCTTCAGCTCCCTGTGTTTGGAACAATCTACGTTTCCTCCATGTGTGGAGTGGATAGAGGATAGATCAGTCTCTACCTTTGGCTCAGCACACGTTCCAAGCATGGACCCAAAGTGTGCAATTACTGCTCTGAATTAAGCTGCAGCCCTGTCCTGGCATGCTCCATGGGTCAGTCACATACCCAAGCTGGAAACTGTGTGCACTGGGGGTGCTGTCACTGACCCTGCCAGAGCTGCTTGGCAGCCTGGAACGTCTACTCCTGTAGCCCTACGTTCTTCTTTAATGTAACCCCCAGGAAAGGTGACTGAGATGGACTTGGATGTAGCAAAGCACATCAATGAGTAAATACATCCTCCTCTTAATGGAACAAATGCAAGTGGTTAAGCTGCAGCCCCTGCACCTTGGTCCTGCTGGCTCTGAAGCCAGCCTGCAGGCAGCACTGCTGGCTGCCTTTGGAAGACATGGCAGGAACAGGAACAGTATCCACAGTGGGAAACCAGGTTGTGCTTCATGAACACCAATTTCAGATGCATGGCATGCTTTCCTGATTGGAATCGGGTCCATACAATGGTGTCATTATGAATTTATATTAAAAGTCCTTTCCACTGGCATGAGAAATTGCTATTGCAGTAGCACCCGTTCTATTGTTAATAATAATTGAAGGGCTTGAAGTAAGAAAATACCAGCAGATATTTAAACTAATTCTTATCAAATCAAAGTTCTTTAGATAAAAGTACTTAATTAATCTGCATTCCATTTCCTAAGCATCTAGATCAGCATTCAGTAGAGGTAAATAATGCTCCTATGATTTCCAATACCACCTAGCATATTCATTTCTTGAAGCATTACTTCAATAACCTGCATTTTAGGAAGCTGTGTTCTGCAGCCAGAAGCTGTTCTGCTGTGCTGTTGAAGAAAAAATTATAATTTAAATCAAATGTTCAGTTATACACAAGGTCTTTGAAAGCCTCCAAATACTTTTTTTTTGTGAATCAAGGTTTCCCTTTTCTTCTGAAGTTTTTTTTTTTTTTAAAATTGTTAAAGATATTGATACTTAGAAGTTCAGGTGATTCCTTTGACAAAGCAAGTCTTTACTGTGCTCTTAATGTAAATTGACATTTCTCCTTGTTTCCCTCCTTTTTTCCTGTAAGACTCTTGTGACCCTTGTCTGGCTGTGCACTGAGAAATATTCAGAGAGGTAGCTCCTGTCACCATGATAAGCACACTGCAGTCTCTGTCATTTTTCATTGTTGCCTGAAGGACAGCTGGGGAGGGAGAGGTTGTTCACATGCAGAATCTTTATCCTGAGGAAGTGTGATGATTCAGTGGGTTGTCTTACTGAACTGTAATTCAGTCATAAATACAAAGAAATGGTGTTTAAAGACGTTAAAACTCTGACACACACTGAAGAAGAAGTTGGTACTCCTCATTAGGAGTTCATCCTAAAAATCCTTGATCCTCCAGGTACACTAAGAGACTGTGACCAGCAAGTGAATATTTCACTGTCTCAGCCCTGCACTTCAAAGTGCAGGCTTTGATTTCTGCACCTGCCCAGAAATTCACTGTGCTATTGGAGTAGCTGAAATCTGGAATGTTTCAGGTTATTAACTTGTTTTTTCTGCATATGGGGAGAGGAAAAAAGTCTTTGGCACAATGCAAGAGGGTTTTGTTGGGATGATTGCAGTGTTTTTTGTGGTATCCCAATAATAAGAAACCACAATAATTGCATGAATTTCATTTTGAAAAGAGAGTTGTATTTCAAACACTTAAATCCCATTGATTTCCTATAGATCACGGTCTCAATTCGCCACAGAAATTTTTGATTTTTTGTCACCTTTTCTATGCAGAACTTGCTAATGGATTCCAGTGCATATGTTGTCACCAGCTTTTAAAACCTATAATTAGGTCCAGTTCAAAACCAAACACGTTTTTATTAGATGATTATGATCTTCTAGCAAATAATTATTTAAGAAAACATAACAAATGCAACCATTTATTAAAAGAATGCTGTTGACAATGTAAGCACTTAGTGTGATTACAGAACTGCTTGTTTTAGTCTGTGTTGAGCACCTGTCAGGAGGTACCTACTCCTGGTAGTACTTTCTTGGTTTGTAATTTTAATTACTGAAATTTCTATTGAGATTGATGAATATGGGGGGAGTAATTTACATCAGATATTCCTTGTTCTACAGTATTTTGAGGCTTTTTTACTTTGCAGTTGTGCACATGTGTTTTGTTCTATCTGTAAAAAACAGGATATAATTATTATCTTTTATGCTGAAGATGCTCTTAATTTTTGTTTTTCAAAGAAGCTGCTTAAATGATCAGATTGATAAATTTCATGCTAATAAAATTTTCAGCTAGTTATTTAACAAAAATATAATAAATAAAATATATAAATAGATATAGTATAACATTATATGATATGTAATAATAGTATATAAATATAGATATTATATATGATATATAATATATAAATATATAAAAGATAATATAAAATTATAATTCATTGTTAGAATAATTGTTTGGCATCCTTCAGATTATATCTCGCGTTTTGCAGAACAGTAAAGAAGTTTAAAGGAGTAGCTTGCAGTTTTAGTGCAAGAATTGGCAGGGTATAACATTTCCTGCAGGAGAAGTGTGCTTTCTGATGAAAACAATTTCTGATTTTTCTCGCCTCCTATAATTTTTCTGTCATTACTCCTAGACCTGGATCAGAACAGAATTCTGTGATCCAAATGCTGAAATTTGAGAGAATTTGGACTGTGATAAATATTTTGCAGCTGACTCAGTCTGCTCATGAATGAGCTCTGCTAGAAAATCTGGCTCCCACAATTAAGATTTAGAGAGCTAATTGCAAGGCAAAGGGGAATTGCAAGCTCCTATTTTTGTGGCAACCAAGGTAATTTTAGATTCTGGATCCAAATGGCAGAACATATGGAAAGTATGGATTCAGATTTGGGCTTACAATGAACTTTGCATGGCAGAAAAGCCCAAAAGCAGCAATGCAGAGAAGCTGGTGCACAAGAACTGAGAATGGCTGAAATGTCAGTCACTGGTGTCAGGGCAGGGCTCTGTACAGCCATGGACAACAAGGAGCTGTACAGAGGAGAGGGAGCCAGGAGCTACAGTATCATTTAACTTTATGCTGTTCTTCCCTGCTCTCCTAAGTAATTAGTAATTTTGATTGGAGTAGTAGCCACAGGCTAGAGCTGAGATCAACTCATCTCCTTGAGTTTGTACCAGACTGAGGGGATGGGAGACCAACGTGCTCAGCCTCAGTGGTAATTCTGTCCTTGGCCACTTGTTAATTCTGTTGGTTTTCCTTCACTGTACAGTTGTGTAACACTTCAGGGAGCAGAAGGTGCTGGAGGATGTGTAGGAGCAGAATGGCTCCTGCCAGGAGCACAGATGGTTGGAGAACAAGCCACCCTCAGCAGCCACACTGGGGATTTTGTGTTGGTATTTTCTCCTTTTCTTTCAAACCATGGTTTTAAACTGGGAGTAATTGAAACAGAAATAATCAGATCCCTCCCACTCCTTCCTGGGGTCTGTGTGTGTGCTCTCTCCAGGCATGCAGTGTGATGGCAGCAAAGCCAAGGGGTGTTGTCTTACAGGAGGGAAGGTCTGGTTTTTCCATTCACCCAGAGAACAGGGAGCAGCTCTGCCCTGAGCAATGGCACATCAGATCCCTTGGGGTTGTGTGTGGAATTGTGGATGTTGTTCCTGCTGATTTTTATTGTTGTCATAGTTCATAGAATCTGTGCTAAGTATAATGGCCTGGAGATGAATCATTTCAGAACCTGGTCAGACTCCCTCCTTCCCCAGATATTGTTGTGTCATGCACAAGGCTTTGGGCTGTCATGGGACTGCATCAAAAAGACACAGCTCAAGGTTCCTCCCAATGGGAATTAGGAGGCAAATTTGCTCTGGCAAGACCTGTGCTGGTGCATGGCAAGAAGTGGGGGGGAGGAAGGAGAGGCAGTGAGTGTGCTGCTCTGCCCGTGCAGCGGGGAGCAGGCCTGGGTACGTGGGTTTGGATTGTCACTGGCTCAAGTGCTGACCCACAGAGAGTCTTTCCTAGTGGAAAGGAGCTGTATGTGTGCATGGAAAGCCAAATACAATGTGATTGTTGCTCCGAGGGATACGATTTTCCCCTGTGTGTTGACAGATGTATTTGTGCAGGTTATTTTTCCATTAGCACTTGGGTAGATGAAGGCAGCAGTGCCCTGCAGGTTTCCTCGTGGAGGTGTTGGTACACAGCTGCTGTGTACATAAAATAACTTGGGATATGTGTGCTATATCCCTGAGTTAAGATGAAATGTGCTGATGGAAAATATACAGTTAAATATTTTATTTTTGTACAGTAAACTGTATGTGCACATATGTGTGTATGTGTATAAGTTGTAAAGATTTTTTTTATTTTCTTGGTGATGAATGTTTCCATATTGCATTTGTGTTGCTAGACTGAGTAATTAGGAGGTCTGATAAGGAGCCGAGATTCCTGGGTTTTTGTGTTTTACAGTTTTATTCCTGATTTCCAGCTCTTCTGCCTCACCTGATGACATGAGTGCTCTGCCCTGCCTCAGTGGGCTGAGTGGACTCCTGCTCTGCACAGCAGCCTTCTTGGAGAGCTAGGGAAAGGCTTTGCCTTTGGATGTTGCCCTGTAATAAGCTGCTCATGGGATGATTTTGTTTGTGAGTTTTGATGCCTGCAGATGGGAATATCCTGTCCTGATGGGTGAGTGGGCAGTGGTTACTGTCATGAGTGTGCTGGGGAAGGCAGAGGCTGCAGGAGCTATGGGCCACCCTCTGATTTATCCATCATTTATCCAGCCTCCTGAAGGATCAGGAGGTGTCATTAAAGCTGCTGTGTGTCCCACACTGAGCCTCTGGAAAGGTCCTAGTAGATGCTGGTCTGATCAGCAGCTGCAGGAATTGGGGCAAGAGCTGGAGGTGCCCCAGATCGGTGCTGCCTCTGTTCCTCTCCTGGCATCACTTTGCTGTTGCACAGTGACTGATGGGAATAATGAAGTGTTTCTGGAGGGAGAGCTGAAAGTGCAACGTGCACTGTGGGGTTGGAGGGGGCAGAGCAGGGGCAGACAGTCCATGTATGGACTTCAGCCATGATGTGCCCCTTCAGGAAGGGAGCACATGGACCAGGGAGGGGGGAGGGAATTTGCCAACAAATACGCAGACATAAAGACACTGTGCCTGGGTTGACTAATTAGTTCTGCATAGCGTTCATTCCAGGGCTCTGTGACTTAATTTAAAGAAAAGAAAGCCTCATTGACCTTGGTTGTGGGATACAGAGTTCACGGCCAGCCCTGGGACTGGAGCAGGGCACAATGGTGGCATTGCTGAACTGGGCTTGGAAAATCTTACCATCCTCACAGTGTAGAGGAATTACTTGCAAATAATTTGAGGTTTGCTCTTGCACTCTGGAAATGTTCAAGGCCAGGTTGAATTGGCCTTTGAACAAGCTGGTTTAGTGGAAGGTGTCCCTGCCCTCAGCGGGGGGATTGGAACTAGGTGATCTTTAAAGATCCCTTCTGACCCAAACCATTCTGTGATTCTCTCCTGGGATTAGGGAATTCAACCAACACATTTTGAAGAGGAGGGAAGTAGAGTCCTAGGAATTGCTGTTCTAGAGAGCTAGATTTGAGGAAAGTATTTATCCATGCTCTTTTTCTAGTGAAGTGTGGAGTCCCTTTTTACACCTCCCAGCGACTTTGTGGCTGCCAGAAGTCCTTCCTGGGCTCCAGGAAAAGGCAAAGGGGCATACTGCAGTGGGAATAGGTGAACTTGCATTGGCAGGGCAAAAACAAGTATAAAATGTTCCCCCTTTCCTACCTATGTTAGGAGGTTTCCATTTCAGGAAGGAAGTGTGGGTCTGTTCTGTCATACCTGGGGGTGGGAGAGCCCAGTGGTGTAATTAATGCTGCACGCCTCTGCTCCACAGTTGTAGACTGTAAACAGAGCTGATCAAATGATGGTGTGGGAGAGGAATTGTTTAAAATAAATTTTAATAAATTATAAATAATGTATGACTTGCTTCAAGTCTACCTAGCCAGGCAGCATTTCCAAGCTTATGAAACACAGCCTCATATCAGTAATGTTCATGTGAGCAACTACCCTGGTGGCTGAATGCATCTCATCCATGTTAAATTTAACTGTTGTGTACAATAATGAGGCCTTAAGTCCCAGTCAAAGATTAGGGGTTTATTTCTTGTGGCACTCAGCAAAGGATGGCTTTTATCTAGAATACTACCAAAACAAACTTCAGTGGCCTTTTTGATGTTTGGACAGGAAAGGAGAAGATTTCAAGTCCTGCTTCTAACTGCTTTGTTTGTCAAATGCTTGTGAAGTTAAGAAAACTAGTTTATTACTCTGTCTGCTTCACAATAAACTGTTAAAAACATTCACAAATAGACCATTAAAAAAGAAGAAATTAGAAGGAATGAAGGGGATCAGAAGTCCTTTCGATGAACACAGCTCTGCTGAGATTTGTGCTCCCTCCCATGTCTGACCCAGAAGAGGGCTGAGTTTGGGCCTCAGCAGGAAGGACTGCAGTGAGCACAGCTGGGGGTGCATGAGGTACTGTGCTGAAGTTAGGATGCTGCTCTGTTACTGAACTTAGGAATTCCAATCCCAGGTGCACAGGCGTTGCTTTCCTTTTGTTGCCAGAGTGCAAATAGTCTTAAAAATGCACGGTTTGGCTAAAATGTTGGGATAGCTGGATTGAGGAAAAAAAGGGATGTTATTTAGCTGTTATGGAAAGGAGATAATAGCATGAGTCAGACATTTGACTTTAGTGGAAGTTAGAAATCTAAAAATCTTTGTGTCTCAGCCATGTGCTTCTACATTTCCTTCCAACAGGAATAACAGCACTTCCCTATCCCCAGGGAAGTTGTGTGGATAAGTATGTAGTGTGATGGAAGCTCTTTAGATAAGCAGACTTACCTAGTGTGGATTTGCTTTATACTAACAAAATCAGTATCAGATGGAATACAGAACAACTCACTGATGCTGCGAAAGCCAACAAATACCTTTTTCATTCCTGTAGATGACAGAACCCCTGCTTATTTTTCTTTATTTCAGAGGTATTCAGGAGGCAGAACAAAGCTCTGCTATTGCCTCCCAGCAAGTGACCTAAACCATTTAAGCTGAAACATATGACTCTGAGGAAGTATTTTGCAAAAACAGATGCACAGAAAGTCAATTTCCTATTCATATTTTGTTGTGGCAATTGGTACTTTCAAGAGATGGCAGACTTAAATTAGCTGGAAAAGTGACATCTTTAATTAGGAAAGCCTCTCTGCCAGCACATTGAACAGTTGCCAGTTTCTCAGCATTTAGGGACCATTGATTGCCAACAATGGCAGCTAAACTGCTTCTGGGTAGAAACTAATTGAATTTTCTCAAGTTAAAACGAGGATCTGAAGTTAAATCAAGATGAACTCCTTTGCTTGCTCTCATTTTACTTACTGCTGTGATATTCTCAGCAGTCCAAGGGCTGCTAGATGTTGGTGAATGGAGCTGCCTGGGGCACAGCTGTACAAATTCCTCCAGCCTCAGTAGTCCTGGACTCTGCTGTTGCCGCTCAGAGCACAGATCCCTGTTGGTCCTGCCATGCTCTTTTGGTGGTTGTGTTCTCTTCTGGAGGACTTTTTTCCTGGGCAGGTTGCTTTTATTTCATCTTGTACTGCTGTGATGGGAGCTGGTGGAGCCAGTCTGAGGAGCTGGGCTGTATCCTGTTGCCTGAGCATCCCATCCAAGCCAGGGCTGCCTGCTCCTTTGGGATGGGTAAATAGCCTGTGGGTGACACGCACAAGCTGGGAAACTGGGTTACAGATTTGTGTGGGGCTTGCCAACTAAACCTTCAGTGGCACATGGTTGGTGTTGGTCCCAGGTCTGCTCCCTTTCCTGTGAGGCTGAGCACACCCTGAGGTGAAGCCTCATGCCAGGCTGGAAAAGACCTGGGCTCTGAAGGATTGCTGCCTTTGCTGGCTGCAGTGTGGATGCTTTAGCTGTATTTCTGTCCCTTCTTTGGTTATTTCCTCATCTCAGGTGCAGCTTTTCTGAAGCAATTTTAGCACTTCCTGCACCCGTAAGCCCAGGAAGGTTTGTCCTTTCTCGGAGCAGGTTCTCTTGCTGTTCCTGGTCATCATCCAGGCTGAGTTCTGGCACAATGTCAGTTCCAATCCATCCCATCCTTCCTCTGTTGCCATTGTGTGGTCTGAGGGATCATTCCCTGAGCTCTCCTATAAATGCTGCTGAAACCTTTGGCTGCATGGAGAACCTGAGGGGAGCTCTGCTGATAATAATGATAAATATGAAAAGTTTAGGATTATCTGCCCAACTTGTGTGGAAGCTGCAAATGCACAGACCTGAACTGTGTGCCTCAGGCCTGTGCTTAGAAGAGGAACTCAGAGATGTAATTACATGTTTCCCAAAGGGCAACTCAGTTTCTTATTTCCTCTTTTACCTTCATCCTGATTTATCTCCTTTTGCCCTCCTTTCCCGTAGCAGGGGTTTTGGAGGACAGTCTCTGCTTGCTTCCCTCACAGTTTGAAATATAACTCCAGCTGGTCTCAGGGGAAGGAGCCTGCTGGAAGATGATCTTGCTCTAACCATATGTGTGTTTATTAAAGCTATTCAGCTCTGGTAGACTGTGCTAGTGCTGTAAGAAAATGATTGGGGTTTTGGTATGTCTCCCATTTAGAATCAAGACAAAACTTAAACTTCAGGTTTTGGTCAAAATGGAAGTATTTTTTTTTTCAACCAACCTGTTTTACCCCCAGGTATCTCAATAACTTGGTTTTTCTGTTTAAAAAAAAAAGCAGGAAAAATTTGGAGGAAGGGTGACTCCTGCCTTGGTATGTAGCCTTTTCTCCCTGGCAGAATACAAGGAGCAGGAGAAAGGAAAAGCTTCTTGGAAGCAGCTGCAAGGGAAGGGTTTATTTGGAGTACTCGAGAAAGGCAACTTTGTGAGGCATTAGCTGAGTCTTTGGTGGGCAATGGCTCCCAGCTGTTGTGATTAGAAATGTGTGTTTAAAATGTGACCTAGAGTTGTGGGTTCTCCATCCACACAGCCCTGCCTTATGTATCAGTGCTGAAAAACGTTTGTCCAGCGTGTCTCCTCATGAATTATGTACATTTGCTTTCTGTTTGAGTCTCCTTTAAAAGAAAAAAACCCCACAACTGTTGGAGCGGGAGAGAACTTGAAACAGATTTGAAGATTGCACAGGAAAAAAATTTCAGTTAAATCTTTTGTTAGAAAGAATCATTTTCTCAGCAGCTAAGGGCATTATTCATCTTCTCCTATTACCTTCCAGCATTAATCCAGAACAGAAATATTTTGCTTATGAAATGTACATTCTTTCAGGTACTTTACAAGTGGTTTATTCCCATTACAATACAGTGAAAGGAAAGAAGATCCTTACCCCTCTTACAGACCCACTGACAGGGAGCTACTCCTTTTGCTTCTCTTTCTAGTGGTAGATAGGAAAAGTATAGAGACTTCTGAAATGATATTATCTCTGGAAATATTAAAGGAGAGTTTCTCATCACTTGGTGAATTGGCAGCAAAAATTGCCCAAATTTGGAAGTAAAGTTTAAAGGAAGAGACAGCAAAGATGTGACTGTTCACTTAAGAGAAGTGTTCTGGGAGTCATCTGCATGGCAAGCAAAAGGGACAAATTGCTGGGGAGTGTACGAGGGTTTTAAATGAAGCCTGCAAAAGTCTACTCAGCTGTTACTAGGGAATGGCAGGAACAGATGAGTGCCCTGAGGAAATTGAAATTTCCTGTGTTTCTGCCAGCCCAGGCACCAGGATGTGGAAGGCCACAAGAGTCTGATGCCACATCTTGCAGTTGCACTGAAGATGAAGAAGAGATGGACAAACAGGTGGCTGCAGACATGGGGGTCAGAGTTGACACTGCTGATGTTTAGAGGAGAGAAATGAATACTAAAAAAACATCATCAGGCAGAAACCCTGGGGAATGTGTGAAGTGTTTCTTCAGGGGAATAGAGAGGTCCTGGATGGTGACACTCAGAAAGCCCCTACAATAAACAAAGCTGTGCAAGTGCTGTAAAGGATGGAAGCCTTAGCCTGTGACATGGGTCTGAGGAGTTCCTCAGCAGGCAACAGGACTCTAGACTTTTGATTTCATTTGAGATTTTTACTGTAAAAGAGCCACTATTTTAACTGCTGTAAAGCAGATTTCCAGTAGTCAAAGCAAGCAAAATAGCCAGATTTTTAAAATAAAACTGGAAAGACTGGGGAGATTAGTTTAGCTGTGTCTGTGTCCACCTCTGCTTTTTGTAAGAGGAGAGACTGAGCTTTGGTGTCATACTAAGGGCCTGTGTAGCTCATCTCCAGCCTGGAAGCAGCTCTTTTACTGTTGGGACAAGGCAGTTTGATCCTGGGACAAGGCTGTTTGAACTGGAGAGGTTTTCCTCCTTTTCTGCACATCTGAGAGATGAGTAATACACTGTCTAGT